>NC_037094.1:17965000-18322000 GCF_002994745.2 Rosa chinensis | reverse complement strand
GGTTTACTACTTACCTTAGGAGTAATACTTGTCTTATTAGGCGCAATTGTAATTTGTATATAATTCCTTCTTGTAAAGTGAATGAGATATCTGAGTTATTCAATCAAAATTATCTCTTGCTTTTCATTATATTTGACTTAGTATCACAACAGAGATCCGATCCTGAATTCTGACTCATTGTTCTTTGATCCTTGACCCTTGCTCTTTGTGCTTGAATTTGTTCCTTGTCCTTTGATCCTTTCATCACCGTTGCCTTCTTATATTTCCAAGTTGTTGTTTTTTTCCTTCCGCTGCGTATTCACCATGGTGAAAGATCAAGACGTTTCTCCCAGGTTCTCCTCAAATCTGACTTGCAACTACGGCAAGAATCTAGGCCACATCAAAGCAAATTGTTACAGGTTAGTTGGTTTTCCAGCAGGCTACTTTGATAGGCCCCGACGTCAGGACACCAAACCTAAGGAAAAGGTTGTTGTTCATCTTGTTCAAGACCAAGATTACTCTGCGGTGACAAAACCAGATCACACCAACTTTGCTTGTAAGGATATCGCATCTGTAAGTCGCGGTGGTAATGGTAAGGTTGGAGCTGCTTTAAAAATTTCTAGCTTTACTGGTGGCAATACTTGGATAATTGATTCTGGAGCATCTGACCATATGACCTATGATCGTAGTTTCTTTCTTTTTCTCAATCCACCCTCTATTTCCTCTGTTGTCAATGCCAATGGTGATTCTTTTCCTGTTTTAGGAATAGGGTCTATTCATCTCACCCCTTCTTTGACACTACATGATGTTTTTTATGTCCCTGATCTCTCTCATCATCTTATATCTGTGCCTCAGCTTAATACTCAATCTAGGTGTTCTGTAACATTTTTTCCGTTGTATGTGATTTTTCAGGACCTCCTCACCAGGGAAATAATCGGTAGGGTTATCTGAGGGTCGACTATTTCATCTGGATTGCATGTTTGCCGGAGTGAAGCTGGAGAAGGCAGTCCAAACAGCTTTGATTTCGACTGGGGTTACTAATCAAGTTGAAGATCGAATTATGGCTATGGCATCGGAGATTGAGACATCCTTCCTTCAGTGTCATGAAGAAATCTATGCCATCCTGGTTTCTGGGCATTGATGAGTCTAAGTTGCACTATGAGTCATGTGTGTTGCACTATGAGTAAGCTAGTCATGTGTCTTAGCTGAAAGTCATCGTACTAGTTATCCTTTGAGTACTACTAATGTTGTACAGTCATCCTCTATTCTTCAAAGGTAAACAGTACGTTTTACTATTCATAATTTCGATCGTTGACAGACTTGAGTTGATTGCTATCTGTAAAAATACTAGCAAAGAATTGCAAAAGGAGAGAGAAAAATTGAGAAAATTGAAAGATTATAGAGAAAGTCTTAATAGAGAAACCCCCAACTACTGGGATATCATCTATAGACTTCAAACCAGAATCTATAAATTAGAACAAGATATTGATAATCTCTTATATGTTCTGGAAGAGGAACAAAAACCTCTTGATTATTTGAGCATTAGTTAGATCAGCAAATTATTGGTATCAGAGCTTGTAAAGAGCTCAGCAGGGGAATCCCCAATGGGGACAATATCTAATTTAATAATAGAGAGACTGAATTGTCTATTAAAATCTTCTGATGAAAAATATCAGATTCTGCAGAAAGAATTGACTAGATTTCAAAATCAACTAGAAAAAATACCTGCTATAATCCACCAATTAGAAAAATTGGAAAACAAACTGGATTATATCAAGGAACTTCCAAAAACGGAAGAAGAAAAGCTAACGAGTGTTAGCAGAAAAATCAATGAACAGCAAAAAATGCTGGATTCTATGAAGAATATACTGAAGGACAAGAAAGTGCCTACAGTAAAAAAGAAAGCTAATGGATTTAAACCATTAGAAAGACCAGACAAGAATCATGTTCCAAACATGATTTTTCTGGATCCATCAACTAGTTCTACTAGTATTCGGTATGAAAATCCGTAGGAAACTCGAGATGTTAAAATGATGAGCATCTTCGGAAGAAAGAAAGGAGTATAACTCCTAAATGCTGAAGAATTCGAATATAATGAAATCGAGCATGAGGTGAAAAATGCCTCAATTCCAAAGCTAGATTTCAAACATATCTACAAAAGGGGAACATTTAACCTGATGGATAGCCATCATTTCAAATTGCTTGAATTCACAACCCCCTCTACAATAGGAGAAACATATCTCTTGATGATTACTCCTGCTGAAGTCTCTAGAGCACAAGCAAAGAAGTATCAATTTATGCACATTGGAGCAGTCCAAGTAGGCATAAACCTTCTGGCAAGAGAAGGCATAAACTGTTCAGTTCTATGTGTCCTACAGGACAATAGACTAACAGACTTTCAAGCTAGCCTGTCGGGAACACTTGAAGCATCCCTATGCAATCAAGTGGCTTATTTCAATTGCTTCCCAAATTTCTCAACCAACTTGAAGGATGCAGCCCACTATCTCCGACTGAGAGTCAAGACAGATGGCATATCAATGAAAAATGATATGCAAGAATTGGCGATAGTATACAGAATATACTACAAACTGATGAGCACCACAGTAGAGCCAAAGACACGGATATCAAACATTTCCGGTCTCACTACTGGATTCCTCACCAGTCAGAAGAACCATTCACAACAGATTCACAAGGTTACTTGGAATGAAGTAACTTTTCCTATTGAATGGAAATTATCTGGTTCGAAGCTACCAGCAGAGAGTGCCAAAAGCTAAAATTTATGAAAGTATAAAGACCGGAGAAATCAGTCTAAATTTTGACAATCACAGGAAAAGTGATGTCTGTCCTGAAAACATCATGATAAACAAAAATCTTCTCAAAAGAAGTTACAGCACTAGAGAAGAAGCTAGTGTTAGTGGTACAAAAAACTTTGTAGAACCATCAGAGTCTATCACTGAAGAAGAATCAGAAGCTGATCTAAACAGACCAGTAAACATGCTTAGAGCACAAAAGCTCTATGATCTTTATGAAGAAGCTGAGAATTGTGAAAATCCTGAACGATTAGAAAAACTAATCGAAGAAATCAAAAAAATTCAATCCAAGAAAGGAAAGAAAACTCCTTCCCTACTAGGATATTGAAATGGAAGAAGGAGAAAGCTCCAAAACTTCCATAGTTAGAGAAAAGGGAAAGCTTAAACTCCCTGTATAGAAGGCCCCTACGGGCAGAAATGGAGAAAGAAATTCTCAAAGATTTGTCCCAGAGGACAAGATACCCAGAGTACCAATTTCCAACTATGGAATTTGGCTAGATCTAGATAAAGCTCTAGACAAGAGAAAAACTCTTGACCAATGGGTAGATAGCCTGATGATGGCCTCTGCTCTTACCCTTGGAAAATTTGAAGCTCCTGATCTTCAAATGTACTTTGAAACTACTCTCGTCGGAGTAGCAAAAAAGTATTACTTCTCTTTCAAAGAAACTGCCAGAGGAAAAGAATGGCTAGAAGAAATCAAAACTTCGAAGTCTCCGTATGATTTTGCAGTACCCATGTACGATCAGTTATGTGGAGATCTCTCAAATTTGAGTGAAAAGGCCAAAGAAACGGCCAAATCAAATATGTATGCTCTCAAAATCTGTGACATGAGATATTTTGAAGAATACTTGAATGAATTTCAAGAATATTACTGTACGATTGGTGAACTAGAGAATACTGATCTAGTCAACCTGTTGCACAGAAAACTCCTTGAACCATGGAGAACAGCTGTGAGAGAAAGCATAGCTGAAAAACCGATTGAAAGATTTTCAGTTGGAGGAATTGCCGACAGAATCAGGCAATTATTAAAAGAACAATATGCAAAGCCAATCTTAGAGCTAAGATGGCCAAGAAACAACTCAAATAGTTGAAAATTTCTGTTATGGAATACTGGATATGCCTACCAATTGGGAATGTCATGAATCCAAATTCCACAGAAAGAATAAAGGAAAATATTACTCTAAAAAATTCAAAAAGAGTAATCAGAGAAAAAATTGGAAATTCAAGAAAAATTCCAATTACAAGAAATAGTAGGATGAAGATCCTAAAAAGAAATTCTTCAAGAAAAAGAAGAATACTCATCAGCATAAACTAACCAAGCCCAGAAAAGGCACTATGCCATGAATGCCCAAAAAAGGGTAAAAGAACTACTAAACCTCTCTTCGAAGAATATGAACAGATAGTAGAAACAGCAAACATGAAAGGCTATGAAATAGCCTATTCTGATGAAGAAGATGATAGGTCAGTATACTCTGCCTGGTCAGAAGAAGAAGAATCATCTGACTCTGAGACAGATTCTGAAGTAGAGTACTTCAAATCCAGACAGATGAATGTTCTGAAGTCAAAAACTGGGAAGAAAGCAAGACAGAAGCAATTGTGTATGCTTATCAGGTGAACCCTGGTACATTCGTTTGTGACTACTGCCTATGTCACGAAAAGGATGGTCTCCGTATGTTCTGTGAAGAGTCAAAAAAGACTTATCACAAAGAATGCTTCATAGCTGAAGCAAGAAGAAAAACCAAGAATGGCCTTGTCAGCCAATTGGTAGAACAAGAATATGAAGAATATTTCTCTGAACAAAAAGAGAAAAAGGTAGAAGCCTTGTTCCAAGAAATCTTAGAACCATCTTCCTCAAAAACAAAGGAAGAAATCATCGATGAAGAAAAAGTCAATGAAGATATTGAACTGGTTGAAACACCAGAAATTGTTCCAGAAGAATGTAAACCATTCATCCCAAACGAACAAGCTCAAGAAAATGAGCTTCAACAATCGAAAGTCGTCTCTACTAGTAGATACAGCAACTACATAGAGATTGGACTCAAATTCCCTTATCACAAAAAATATCATCTACATGCTTTTGTAGACAATGGATCAGGATTTACTGTTGCAAAGAGATTTGCAATTCCAGAAGAACTCTGGAAAGAAGATAAGAAAATGACAGCTACTGGTGTGACATTTGACGGAAGTCACCTCACCATGAATAAAGTAGCAAAAAATGTTCATATCACCATTGGTGGAGGAACATTTATCATCCACAATGCCTGGCAATCTGAAGGTCAAGGCTCAAATTTCTTGTTGGGAAATGATTTTATTCTCCAACAGAGATTCATTCAGGATGAAGAAGCGATAGGCTTCAGAAAAGGAGAACGGGTGTTCTGGGCAGACCGACTTACACAAGCAAAAAGTGTAGTAGGTCCCGATTTTACTACTCAATATCAGAGTGGTGATCTTACCCCCTACAAACCCAAATTCGAGCCTATACTCCAAATCAAGCAACAAGAAGAACTATTTATTGAAGAATCTTCTGAAGAAGAAGAAGAAACTAGTGAAGATGAAGAAACTAGTTTCATCCATGAGCATAATCTCAAGCATTTTCAGAATAAGCTTGAGTCTCAGAAAATTCCCACTCTTGATAAAATCAAGAAACTACTCGAACTGAATATCGATGTAGACCCCTAGAAGTTTTGGGAAAAAGACCCAGTGGTTTGTGAATTAAGAATGCACGACATGAATGCTATCTGTCATGTCAAAGCCATTCCTCAGTACAAAAAGGAAGATAAAAAAGAATTCAGAAAAGATATTGAAGATCTCCTGAACAAGAGATTAATTCAACCTTCCACTAGCCCTCATCATGCTCCAGCATTCTACGTGAGAAATCATGCAGAAAATCTTAGAGGAAAAGCTAGAATGGTAATTGACTACAGAGATGTCAACAAAAAGACTGTCAAAGATGGTTACCAAATTGCCCAAGTAAGATTACTGATCAACCAGCTCAGAGGAGCCAAAGTCTTTTCAAAATTCGATGCAAAGTCAGGTTTCTGGCAAGTCAAGATGCATCCTGAGAGTGTGCCTCTCACTACATTTGGAACACCACAAGGTCATTACGAGTGGTTGGTAATGCCTTTTGGTCTAAAGCAAGCTCCCTCAATTTTCCAAAGAAAAATGGACAACATCTTCAAATATGTTACGGAGTTCTGCGTTGTCTACATTGATGACATTCTTGTCTTCTCCAAAACCAGAGAAGAACACATGAAACACCTTTATGAGGTTGTAAAGCTGATAGTTCAGCATGTAATTATTCTAGGAGAAAAGAAAATCTTCTTTATCCTCGATGAAGTTGATTTCCTAGGAATAAACATCAAGAATGGAGTAATAAAACTCCAACCTCATATCCTTGAGAAGATCTAGAAATTCCCAGATAGAACCCCTGATACCAAGAGTCTAGAGAGATTCCTAGGTGTCATAAATTATGGGAGAGACTTCATCCCCAAAATCTCGGATATACTTCATCCCAGATAGACTTCATTCCTGATCTGCAAATTTTGTAGTAGCAAGTTCATCCTTGCAGAACTGAATTATCCCACAGGGGAAAAAGAAATTTTGGCTGTCAAAAAAACAATTTTAAATTCTCCAACTTTTCTTGGAAAACCTTTTACTGTCCGCACCGATTGTGCTAGAGTAAAGAATTTCAAAAATTTAAACTTGATAAAGCTGCTGATAGAGGAACATTAGCTAACTGGCAATTATTTCTTAACCAATATGATTATGTTGTTGAATTACTTGCAGGAAACAAGAACTATCTTCCAGACGCCTTAACCAGAGAAATGGCAATGTTCAGCTGAAAAGATGACAACGAAAGTCGTAATCCCAGAAGCAGAAGAACAGGGAAAGAACATGAACCTGAAGAGGATCCCATGGAAACCAAAGAAAAACTCCTCAAAAGGTTTCTGCTAAGTCCAAAAGGACTAGCCCCAACTGATCAATCCCAGGGTAAAGGATTGGCTAGCCCGTCTCAAACGGCAGACGGTAAAGGCTCATCAAGACCGTTGAAGGCTGTTGCTTTGCCAAAAAGCAAACCTACTCCAACTGGAGTAATAAATGTTTTTAACTATGAACTTCAAACGTTTGACACTCCTGTGTTCAGAACTGGCAGGAGACTAGCCTACCACCAGAAAGCAATTCTGGATAATCTCCTATTTGCTTTTCAAGAAAGAAGCAGTGGTTTGATGTTTCCAACACTCTTTGCACTTGCTGAGGAACTCTATGAAAATGGTAGACCACAGTTTGAAGAAATTCATATACAGCAGAGTGCTGTAAGAAAAGAAAAAATTAACTTCCTTGAAAATCCAGAAAGTGCTAGGGTCCCTATCATGGCACTCAATGAATCAGATTGGCATGAATTCCACAGTCTGATAAGAAGTCACAATTCAGAAGACCGAGTTCCTCCAACCTTCTTTATCATTGCAGGACCATATGTTGGAAGATACTTAGTCAATGTTCAAAGTGAACATCCTCAAGAACACAAGCTTTGGCTTGTTGAAAATGGTTTTGTCCATAATCTGTGGACTAAAACAAATGATGATCTAAAGGGTTTGCCTCCCATTATTGTCAAGATAGTCAAGAACATTAGAAAAAATGACTGCATGCTTCGTCTAAAGTTCAGATCCACTCCTCCAGAATGGATTCAGAAGGCAAACGGTGAGGTTGAGTATATTGCTCCATATCATTATGTGAGAATTATTCAAAGAAAATATCTTCAACCCGCCTGTGTTGGACACAATGGCCAGCCAAACTCAAGCATCCCATGGATGAAAGCCATGGCCTTAGAATATATCAAAAAGATCATCTCTGAATATATCAACAATACCTTCCTGGCAGCAGGAGAGAAAACTAGTATCACTGCTTACGATCATCCTGATGTAGTCAGCAGTGACCTATTCCTATCTCTCACCAGAAAAGAGATAGATTCGACACTGGCATGCTTACAGTAGATAGAAAAGCTTGAAAGAGACAACCACTACAAGATGTATGTTGATACAGATGTCGAATATAACGCTACAACTGTTAGAATGGCCCAGGCAGACAACAGCTCCTTTGTCTTTGGCCACAACTTGGAGACTGATGAGAACATGTGAAGCTACAGGTGAAGAATCAGCACCAAACTTGCAACTGTAGACCTTTAAACTTTTCTAAAAGCTACTTTTGCTTTTTCAAAAGGCAAGTAAAAAACATTTCACCTCTCACCTAAAAAAGCTTTTTACTTTTCCCTATACGACCTCCACCATCAGGAGCACTCAGGAAAGCAGAAGGTCACGGAGTTGTTCTGTACATTTTATATTTTGAATTCTAATTTGAGTTCCGCTCCCTATATAGAGAGCCTTAGTTTCAGTTGTGAGGCATTCGAAAATCTCCAGATCAGTTCTAGATTCGAAAAACAAAATTAGAAAATTAAGCAGAAGAGTCTTCTCTCAAATAGGATAGCAGTGTGCTTCCCTTCTTGTCTAAGTGTGAAGTAGTGTGCTTTCATTACAAGTAAGTATCTGTTCTCATTCTTATGGATAGCTAAACAGGCTTTTGCTGTTTACCTGAGAATGAGGCTCTGAATGTCTAACATGTATGTATATTTGAATAAATAAATTCAGGTGGTTGCTCACCCACTTGTTCAAATATATTTGTCATTTCTTTAATCTTAGTCATCCTTATATTGCATTATGTTTCACTATCTAGATGCATGCATCCTATAGAAATCCAAAAGTTCTAATCGTATTATTCACCTGGAAAAAATCAGTTTTAAAACCAAAAATCTAAACAAGCAGCAGTGATTCTGTCTGTTAAAGTAACTGTTAGGCAGGAGGCCGTTAGGTGAAAAACTTAGACATGTTGAAGGCTAGTCTTGTCCTTGTTTTTGTCTTTTAAAGCAAAGTTTTTTTGTGTCGAATAACAATGTTAAAACTAAAGGGTCAACATAGGATACAAAAGACATTTTTCTGAAAAGACCTATCCCTATTAGTCTTTTTCTAAAGTAATAGTGTAATACAAGAGTGTTGGGCAGTTGGGAAAAATACAAAGGCTTTTCGGGCATAAGGGAAGAGACACTTTTTTGTTTGTTTTAAACTTCTTTTACATGTAATGATTTCATACCCCAAGCATGAGTTTGTTTCTTCCACGATACCCCAAGCACCAGTACGTTCAATCACTTGTTGCAAATAAGTAGCGGAATGAAAAATCATATATACTCAAGCTAGCTCGTCTATCATATCGGGTTAATTGAATTCTTCGCTTATGGTGCGACTGGCTACTAAGATTATGGACAAGATCAGTCAATTCAAGAACCCAGCTAGCTGTTGAGAAGTGTTTCATCAATTCATTCAATCTTGAATTTCTCAAACTTTGATTATTTTGGTTCCACATAATTTGACCAAATTAAATGATAAAATCCATGCTTTCCCTTTAGAAATATCTCCAAAGACTGACCAAAGATATAATCGTTCTTTAATTATCTCCTCCTCCATTTAAATTGAAGTATAAATATTTCTTCCTTAATTTGGGGAATATTGGTTATTAAAACAAAGTTATAAGTTATAAATATAATTGTGAGATATTCACTAAGTTAATTTTTTTTAATTTCAATTTTGTATCGTCATGTAGTCCGTACTCACTACTAGTTAATATGCGAGTAACTGAGTAAGGAAAGTTACTTTTACATATCTTCAATTAAATGCATCAAATAAGTAAAACATAATATATGGTACTTAGATGCGTGACATTGTTACAACTATAGATTCACATATTAATAATTACATTTGCTACCAAGTTAGGTTTTGAAGGTGTGAAGTGCCCTCTCGGAATTGTCCAGAGAATAAAACTGTTGTGGAATATCAATTCTAATCTCATAGCATTACTTAGAAATTAGAATGAGGTAGTGTAGTTGCATGTGTATAAAATTTGATAATTTGACAAATCATTATCTTGATTACCATTAGTTTGACGAGCTATTACGAAGGCAAGGATATTTGCATGCAAATACAATTACATAACCCTATACATTCTTGGTGTGGATTAATTCATAAGAGTAAACTGATGCCCTATATTATATTTTTTGTTTTTTTGGTCCGGAATAAATTTCTACATTTATTTGAAAAAGATTGTTTTGGTTGTCTTTATACATTTAACAAATACTAAACGTCAATCCACTGTTCATACTGTTCACATCTACTGTTCATAAGCGTGCGTAATGACTGTTTTGCCCTTTTTTATCCATCTATTACAAAATTGCCCCAACACATGTGCGTTTTCTATGGCACCGAGTCGCCGCAAGCTGTTTGCTTCTTCTGCCACCGATGAGTGTTGGCGTGGCTGCGCGTCCTTGCTCTGCATAAATATAGAGAGGTAAACAGCGATGGTGAGATACAGGGTCTGCTTCTTTCCTCCGCACAAAGAGAGAGATAGAGAGCGAAGAGACTAGAGGAAGAAGAAGGGATTCAGCAGTAAGCAAGTAGTTTCTGGAAAGAGGGAAGAACTTCCTGTGGTATGTTACTATTTACACCGACTTCAACCTTCGACTGTATCTTTTTCTTCAGGAAGCATCTGTTTACACTGACATCTCCTGTTACACCCAAATACCCAAATCGTTGATCCCAATCCTACCAGGGACTCAGGTAGGTTTGATGAGTCTTTTTCGTGAAAGATTTGTTGGGTTGTTTGGTTCACTGTTGAATCCCAAGGTTTGACATTTTATTTTTTATCTGGGTTTTGTTCTTCTGCTGTTAACGTTTGAATCCCTGAGCCACCATCTATTTCTTTCTTTGATCTGCAGAAACACAGAGAGAGATGGGTTGAGACAGGTTTGCTTCCCAGAAGGAGAGTACAATACATTTTTTTTTTTAAGAATTTCTTCAAATTCATTCTGAATATTTGCATGTCACTGATTTCGGTTTGGGTGATGCAGGCGTTGCTGAGATTGTTATTCATTTTGAAAATTTTGGATTTTGAAAGGAGATGAGGGCAGTGTGGAAACAAATTGACTGAGGTATGTTTGGTGTTTCAGTTGTGTTAAATTATGGGTTAGAGAATCATTAGAGTATTGGAGGTTGTAAACTCCTTAATCTCTATTGTTTTCTGAATTTTAACTCAGTCAATACTTGGTTTTGTTGGTGATGAAGACCTGGCTGAGATTGTTATTGATTTTGAACGAATCTGTAAATAATTTTCTACAGAATTTTTAAGGAGGAGCAACGCATTATCAAATTAAAGGGACTGAGGTATGAAGTTGTTTTTGTTTTTCTGAATCGTTGTTGCTCATACGTTGTACATACCTCCAATAATATGGAGTATTTACTACATCACCAAGCATAAGTAACACCTACTTTGGGACATCCACAAGACATGGCAAGGCCCAACCGAGACATGCATCGTGTAGCCCTATGTTCAGGCTACGCGACGGTATCCGGAAGTCGCAAATCCGCCACCGGGAAGCCACATTTCCGCCCTTGCCAAGATGCCCCCATAACATAGCTTTCTACATGTTAAATAGACTAGAATAGTAACTTTGTTTGTCCCACATCGAAGAACAAGTAAATGAGAAGCATTCCTTCATCTATAAAAGGAATGCCTCCTCCCACAACTCAACACATTCATTACATCTCTTGTAATCTCGTTAGGCCGCAAGGCTCGACACACTAGTATAGCTTTCAAGTGGACGTAGTCTCCCGCTCATGCGGAGGCGAACCACTATACTTCTTGTGTTGTTCTTTCTCTCTCTCTTTACTTATCGTTAATTAGATCCCCCAACGGATCCAAGCATTAACATTGGCGCCGTCTGTGGGAAGCCAACACAAGAGCTTCGTCACCTACCACGAACTTTGACCCGAAAATGTCGAGTCGACGCTCATTCAACATCAAATTGGGGCCGGTCAACGCCCGGCGGGGTCGGTCAACGCCCAACTCACAAAGGTCAACGCCGAGCAGTGCTTGGTCAACTTTTGGTCAACGATGACCATAGTTAGTCAACGCTGAACTTCAAAAAAAAAAAAAAAAAAAATTGAAAAATTGCCGCCAAACTTCTCTGGACACCCAGAGATCTCCTCTGGGCACCCATTCCATTCGCATGCATCACCTCCGCTCCGCTCCGCCGAGCAGCTCCGCCCATCAGTGGCACCATCTCCGCCAAACCACTGCCAGAGCCTCCGCCGCGCAACATTTCCGCTGGCTCAAACCACTGCAAGTTTGTTTGCGGAGCTGTCACAACTGGGCAGGCTACACCGGTGATAACACTGGCTCCGGCAACCGCTGGGCATGATTCCGCTGAGTTCCAGGACTACACTCCGCCTGCAAGCCTCCGCCAAGCGAGTCTCCGCCGAGCTCCAGTTCCCCACTGAGCTCCGTGGTCTCCGCCAGGCTCCTGGTGAACGCAACATCCGCCAGACAAATCACCGCCGGCGTTTCTCTTGGCAGCGATAAACCGACGGGCGTCATCCTCTGCTAGGCACAGCTCTGCCTACTGCAGGCCACCGCCCAACTGCAGCTCCGCCCAACTTCCTCCGCCGGACTCTTGAGTCTCCGCCGGACTCTTGAGCGCCAGCGGAACCAACCCGCTCCGCCAAGAACCCATGTCCGTCCGCCAGCGAGCCTTCCGCCGGCGAGTCTTCCGCCAGCAAGGTTCTTCCGCTAGCAATTCCTCCGCTGAACAGAGCGCCGCCAAGCTTCATAACTCAGCTCGTTACACCATCACGAGTCTACCGCGTGCAGGCTCTACAGCTGAGCACCAAAAGGCTCCGCCAAGAATCATCTCCTCTGCTAGCAAGGCTAACCCAGCGGCCATCTCCCGCTAGCGGTCAGCGACCCAGCCCCGCTGCCAGCACCCAGCGGTAATCCAGCAACATCAACACACCGCCAACGGCGGCAAGGCCGTTGGTCAACCATCAGCGGCGAAACCTTTAGCGGCAACCGCTAGCCATTCCCTTCCTCTAAGTACCATCAGCGGTGAATTCCTCCGCCAAGTCTTCACTAGGCATCAAGGCTCCGCTCCGCTGCCCAACCCCCGCCAACAAAATGCCGACCCGAGCTTCTTCCGCTAGCCACCCCACGGAACAAAGGCTCCGCTGGCCAGGAACTCCGCTACCCAAGAGCTCCGCTCCGCTGGACAAGGACTCCGTCGGCCAAAAGATTCTGCCATCCAGGCTTCGCTGATGTCCCAAAGCTCCATCATCACCGCTCTCCGCCAAGCAACCACCGCTGGCCACCATAGCGAGCCAAAGCTCTCCGCTCACCTCCATGGCACGCTGATCCGCTGGCAAGCATAATCAGCGCCAACCATCTCGATGACCCACCCTTCCGGTGACTCGTCTCCCGGCAGCTACCCAATCTTTGGGGGACCTCCCAAAAAATCATCGTCTCCCGCCAACACCAATGTCGCATAGCTTGACCTGCAACGCGGTGCCGCTGCAGAAAAGCTAAGTCCTTTATCCTAAATTACACATATATGCCTATGTATTAGGGACGCGGTCTGGCATGCATGCATGTCTTTGGTCAGTTACGTAGCATATACATACATGGGCCTATGTGATGGCCTGATAGGACCCATGCATTCAGTCCTACTTGAATAGCATAATTGGAATGTTCCTATGCCTACATAACATATACATACATATACCTATGTCCAGGCTCTATCAGAAATGGGTACTCATCATGCCTTTGGGACATTCATACATGTGTCTGCACGTGTCATTTACATAGGGCACAAGTGATTAATTATTGTTACCCACACACTCTTAATCATTTGTTCCATGTGCCCACCAAGACAAGCACTACTACAAAAAGGTCATCAGACGACGGTGAATTTGTGTTGTGTGATGACCAAGCTCACCGTGGTCTAAGTGAGTGTTGTGTGATTGAAAAATCAGACAACGGTGATTTTACCGTTGTGTGATAATAGTTTGCTCAACAGAAATACCTATTTCCGTTGTGTGAGTTCTGCGCAGCATGTGCCTGGCATGGCATGCGCGGCGATGCCTCGGCACATTCAGACAACAGAAGATGAAATTTTGCCGTTGTCTGAGATTCATAACACACAACAGGTATGACTTATTCTTTGTTGTCTGAGATTCATAACACACAACGGATATAACTCATTATTTGTTGTCTGAGACTACTAACAGACAACGGATATAACTTAATATTTGTTGTCTGAGGTAAGTAACACACAACTGAAGTGAAATTATCACCCTTGTCTGTTGATTATTCAGACAACAGAGATAATGTTATTTTTGTTGTGTGTTATGAATCTCACACAACTGAAGTGAAATTATCACCCTTGTCTGTTGATTATTCAGACAACAGAGATAATGTTATTTCTGTTGTGTGTTATGAATCTCACACAACATAATTTTGTATTCTTTTGTTGTTGGTTGTTAGTTCACACAACAGCTAGCATTGGTTTATGTTGTTGGTTGTTAGATATCTGAGCATTACTTTTAAACACAATGCAAATACAATTCAATAATTGATGCTGTAAGCAAATATTAACATATATAAAAGTCGATTGGCCTCCGTAATTCACTGAGATAACAGAACTGTTTCTAATTCTACCCATTCAAATGGAAATCAAAGTTGTAGACGCAGAGAAAACTGCATCATGGCTAATAACTAGTCCATTATGTACTAGTGTTGATTACACGACTTCATTGCAGATTGCATACATGAAGTTGGAATTGATATCCTCGTATTCCTTTTCTTGCTGCTTACCAGTGCTACCTCCTTTCTTGATGCACTTGCGGTAGAGCTTACCATGTGTATACAGAAGGCAGTTCAGATCAAATTTAAGTTCATCTGGTATCCATTGGTTAAGATGAAGATATGTCTTATTCCTGTCTGCTCCAACTGGAACCCAAGCCATAGCCTTTGCAATCTCAAACACCTGCAAAGAAAAATGATATACAGTAACCATTATCATAAAGCTCCCAAGTATTCTGATACAAGAAATGTGTGTTTGTGTGTGTGTGTGTACATATATATTTATGTGACTGAGGAAAGAGGAAATGATTAAAATTGCAAGTATCAAGACTTCAAGCAAGATCCACAACCTAAATAAATAAAGCAAATAATTATATAAACAACCAGTTATAATACCATATCCAGTTATAGATAAAATAACCCAAGTATAACCAGGACAGCAGAAAAAAATTGGTTTGGATGTTCTAACTTCTAACAAGAAAGATTAGAAAAATAAATAGATAAATAAAGAAAAAAAAAACATACTGAGCACAATAAAAGGACCAGCCATTTGCCAGTTGAACTAAAACCAAGAAAGTCTAACATAGCTCGAACCCTTACAAAATCAAACAAAAGACCAGAATCTAATCATTTCCCATCTCCCCACACTGTCCCTTCCAATCCCTCTAAAGCCGTTCTGCTCTCTGCCACTACAACATCCATAGAACAGCCAAGAAGAAACCAACCAAAATTTTTGACCAACCCCAGCCAACTCTAGCCTCATTAACAAGGCTGCACAATCCTCCAGAATTACCAGCTACTACTTCCGTGCAATAAGCTTAAAGCCAGAGGAATAGAAAAAATAGGCGATCAACAATCTCACTACTCAACTTGCACAACTCACAACATTTATCAAACATATTTTGGTCTTCTTTGAATTTTGTTAGAGTAACTAACCTTACCAAGTGATACCAACCAAGCCAAAATCTATAACATTAATACATTCTAAATAGCCTAACAGGGGTTGGTCATACCCTTTCATTCTCATACCCTTTCATTCTTCACACACTTGCCATGGAACCACTTCTCACAGACATCGCAGCAAATCCAAAATTCATCAGATGCATAGTTCTCTCCACAAGACCCACATAGTGTCTCTCCATGCTCATCCTCATCTGGAATTTGGCGTCAAACATTGATTTACAATTGAAGCAACTCTTGCAACAAGCATTACATTCAATAAGCATGCAAGAGTATAACACTTCAGTGACTACAATGAGAAATGCAGTTCTAGAAAGATTCAAAAGAGTACCAACAGTTTAGAGATAGTAACAGTTCTGGCTTTCTGTATCTAATCTTTATAAGTAATGGGCATCACCCTTACCTTACAGAGTTTCATTGAGTGCGAGTGAGTGTATATAGCTAACTATACACAGATGCGTACACAAACATACAATCATCCACAGCTTTGTTAAATATTAAGCATGCAAGTTAAACACAAATTGTCCATTCACACACCACAAAGATTAGACTTTTTATGATACTCGGTAATTTCTATGAGCACTGGTTTGGACCAGACAATCAACCACTAAAACCATGAAAATAAGATTAGTCAGTATATCAACAAGGCAATATCACCTTCATGTTACCGTTAAAAGACCTAGCTGCCTGGCTTGCCATTTCTCTCTTCTTCTTCCTCTTCCAACTTTACCTTCAGTGACTTTCAACTTCTTCAAATGCAAATCATCCAGCTGTCAAAACAGAATCAAAGGTTTAGCAAAGAAACATATTGGTCTGATGCAAATCATCCAGCTGTCAAAACAGAATCAAATGCAAATCATCCAGCTGACGGGTTTCTGGATTTTCTGTGGCAACCCGAAATTGTCAGCTAATAATTTTACTGACAAGTACACTAACAATAGAGATCAGATTCACACAGTAAAACATACATTTTCTTTCTTTTTCGCAAGTACACTCACATGGAGATATTTTTTCTCTATTAGATATGTCATCAGTAGATGCGGTAGACCAAATTTGATATGTATGACATCATTCCATATACACACCATAAACAATTAGTTTGAAATACAAGCCATAATATAGGAGAATGAAAAACAAAAATGAAGTTGACTCTTTAGAAACACATAATGAATCTTGAAGCCTCTAGAATGTGATCAATCTACTAATGTAAAAGAAGAAACTTACCAAAAAAATTTACAGTATTCTGAAAAAATGAAATTTTCAAATCGTGAGTTGGTAAATAAGTCGCTATTTACAGTGTATCGCATGTAGTGAATTAATTTTGACTCAGCAGTTAGCAGTATAGAACACACTAAGAGTGTACACTTTGGAAAATGGAATGGAGTAATGATCCGTGTAAAAGACGTATGGACTAGACTGATCACACATGCTCATCTTATATAGACTGATCACATTTCTAGTGAGTAGTAGGTCCCATGCAAAACAAATATCAATACCTTATTGGCTAGGCCTTGAGCAGCAGCAAGACCATTGGCCCTCTGAGTCTATTCCCTTTGCAATTGGCCCCGTATTTGCTAGCCAGATATCTGGAGCTCCCTCCAATCCCACACCCAACATCCACTACATTCCCAATTGGACACTTGTCTGCACAGCAACCACAAAACCAGAAACCCGAAATTGTCAACTATAATTTTACTAATTTATTAAGCATCAGAGTTGCATCAGACCAATAAATAAATAAATAAAAAACATCACAGATTCACAGTTGCAGTTACAAGTCAATGATAATTATCTCTACCGAGCAAACATATTATGGAGTGGTGTTATTTATTAAGCATCATTACTGAAACAAAGCTGATGTAGAGAGACCTGAAAGTCTGCTGCCCTGGAAAGACACTTTGATACTTGTTCTTGCCGTTCTGCAAATGATCAAAGTTAGAAAGTGATCACCGTAATACCTAGTTGTTGGCAACATGGCACACTCCAGAGTGTCCAGTGAGTCCCCTACAATTCGAAGAGCTCAAAACAAGAGTATTGTGATATATAAGACTTACTGTCTAAAATCAGAGAGGAAATTACTATTCAACCAAAACAACTCGGGACTACTGGAGGTGTTTCAGCAATTAATTGATCAGCACCCATGGGTTAGCTTAGGGTGCCATCCAAGATGGACTGGGTTACTTCAATTAAAGCCTTGATAGACAAATATAATTATCACAACTCATCAATATGATGACAACGAAAGATATGTAATCCAGAAAACGAATGCTAATTATTTCTTAAATTTTGAGTTTCCAATAAGCAGTTTTCCTTAAGAGGATTCTTCTCCTCAGCTAGCTGAAATATGGGAGAAAAAGGTTTGTCGAGATCCTTATTATTCTCTAAAACAACTACTGTTTGCTCTAGATGCTACCCCTGCAAACTAAATCCACTCTCTTGGATTCACTTCTCATTTTGACTCTATACTTTTCATGAACTTCTTAGCCTGCCTGAAGAATAAGAGATGAGAAAAGCAATTCAAGTTACTTTAAGAGACGAGAATGCCATTACAAAAGGCAAATTTTCCAGGTTTATATGAAGAAAAAAAACACACTCACACACACACGGAGCTTCAAAGATAAATTTCCATAAAGATTTCATCAGAAGTGGCTAATTATTTATAGAGATTTTCTGATTCCATCACATAATATAATTTCTAAGCTGCAATACAGGCTGCTACTGATGTGAAATTGGAAAAGCAGTGCACAGACCAGAAAACACAAACGGCTGAAGAGATATACAAAGGTTTTGAGACATGTATCTGCTCAAAGGTTAGAAACATGATCACATTCCAAGATCCTAGCCTTCCAAATTTTGGGATGAAGCCCAAAGGTCCCTACAAAACAACAAATCTGTAAATTAACAAAGAGGTATATTGCATCGAAATCAAAGTCAGAAGGTAAAGACCCTACCCCTGTGAAAACATAGATACAATGGCATATATACAACCCACAGGCATAGATACAATGGCATAGTCAGGTGAAATAAGCTGATAAAGAACCAGTTGCAGGATTGCAACCCACAGGCTCTTTGTGATGCCCTCTTGATAGTGTCAAGCTACGGCATGCCCAACCTAGTTTTCAATCACAACACAAAGGACAAGTTTTATCGAATCCCCAACATATAACTAACACCTACCCAGAACCAAAAAACTAAACAATAACTCATCATACCTCATGACCAATTATCATAGCTATATCGGCATATATCACTTCTAAAATGCTTGAGCAACCCTATGAAGACCACAATTTTCCCACCCGGCAAGCAAAGCACACTGACATTCGGCTCCAATCCAAATCAACCAAATGCGAAGTAGCATCCTTAACACCACTATCCTTACCCTTCTTCCTACTATGCTCAATCCACTTATCATCAAGAATCTCATCCTCACGTGACCAATTCCCCTCCATTTTCCCCTTCTCACCCTCCATCAATGACTGCACAGTCTTACTCCCCCGACCTTCGAATTCCAGTCGACCTCCTCTGATGCATCCCCCATGTCAGTCCACTCCTGATCATGCCTCAACCCTCTCTTCAACGCATCAATAATATCCTTGGCAATCAGCCTAACCCTCACACTTTCCAGGTGACCGTATCACTTAGCCAAACACAAAAGCCTCTTGAAACTATAAACACAATGGCTACAGAAAACTAAAATTAATACTGGAAATGAATGAGGTAAACAAGAAAGCCATTTCACGCAAAACCGAAATCGATAAAAACATTACAGTTTATGGTCGTCATCGATCTCCAACTTCTTCTGGCAACCGGTGGTGAGGTTGGCGATGTTGAAGTGCAAAACACAAACGAAGGAGGTTAGATCGAACAGAGAAAAGCCTTCATCTTGGTGGCCGCAACAGAGAGAGACACTGAGAGGGCGAGGGAGAGGGCGAGGGAGAGGGCGAGGGATTAATCCAGGATATCGAAACTGAATCGTAATTTGCTCGGCTCGAAGCCCATACCACAGCGGCTAACTCTGGGATCTCTGTCCAGCAAATTGAGGTCTAGTGACACGGTCACCGGCTCGTATGGGCTGTCCAAGGTGGTCGGAATTCAGGGCTCGACCCACCATGACTCGCGAACAGAACAGAAGAGTGAGGGAGAGAGCCTGGAGATTCGGAGCTTTAAGAGCATCTGAGCCGAGTATTTGAGAGCGTGTCACTAGGCACCCCAAATTTTCAGACAGAAAAAGTGAATTACAGGCACCGCAAACATTTTAGGCGGAGGAGGATGGTGAAGGACAACAATCTAAATCTAATTGAGAGAGAGAGAGGGTCGAGAGGGTTCAAAAACTCTGAGGTCGAGATGTTTTCTGTCGAGAGGCTAGCTAGGTTTTGTTTTCTTTCTTTTCCCTTTTGGACACGATGTGGCATGGCAATTAAACCTAGCAAAAAATTCAAAGTTATTCACACAACAGAAACCTCACCAACCGTCGTCTGAGTGCAGCACTAAAAATCAAAATGTGAAATCATGGAGGGAAACATGGCGCTTTCAGCATTTTAGCTCAAAATATT
The DNA here is from genome assembly GCF_002994745.2 of Rosa chinensis. Classification (NCBI taxonomy): domain Eukaryota; kingdom Viridiplantae; phylum Streptophyta; class Magnoliopsida; order Rosales; family Rosaceae; genus Rosa; species Rosa chinensis. The sequence goes on along the minus strand of NC_037094.1, from coordinate 18,301,968 downwards.
GCCGCCCAGTTCCATCTTCACACAACAGAAAATCTTAAATCTGTTGTACAATTACAACAGCTTGCACTAGGCTTATCTAGGGGAAGACATTCAAGCAAGCTTCCTCAAATTTTGATGCCTAGTTTTTCAATCACACAACGGAAATAGTAAAACCCGTTGTCCTAGTAGCCCAACTTTCAGTGTTTCAAGAGCCAACCAAGGCTCCAAAGTGGAGGGAAATCTGCCGCTAAATTTTTTAAGACTCAGACGACAGACATTACTTCATTTCCGTTGTGCAATGTAGTTTTGATAAAAAAAATTTCACTTTGTTGGCATTCACACAACAGAATATAACAAATACCGTTGTGCAATAAAGTTTACTTAAACACACAACAGATGATTTCTGTTCCGTTGTGTGATTAGTGTTGTGTGATTAACTTTTTGTAGTAGTGAAGAACCATCTACTAGACACATCAGTTACTCTCTCAGCAATTATTATATGCATGCACCTTGCACATTGTAAATAACTACATATATCTTCTGAGCATTGCAAGGTCACAAGGATCAACATGTGTTTGGCTTATTTGCTTGTGCAAAATTATCAAATTCACATGTCTCACTTGTTAACGTCATCTTGACTCTATAATGCACATAGGCCATATCTCAAGTTTACTATTTTTTAAAGCTTGCTGCCATGATTTTATAACCACTTCACCCATGCCATGTGCTACTAGGCCACAATGGGTTACTTTACAAGTAATGACACTGCACCTCTTGCAAAGCAGTAATATCACTGGGGTCACCACCGTGACATTCTCAAATATGTGCACATATGGCACATAATCAATTTAGTACTAATCACTTACTTTATCTTATGTGAAGGAGGCATAATTACCGATCACCTCCACAATTAACGAAGTCATCATCATTCTACTAGGATGCTTCGCCAAAGCAAGGGAGCTTCATGCTTGGGCAACTCCAACATGATTTGGGTACATATATCGATTCCAACTCTAACTCGCTCCAAATCGGCATAAGATAAGTCACTACATCTTATCTCTTACGCTCTTTCAATTTTGAGCTAATGCCAATCACATGCTTTTACTACTTCTAAGCATGCTTATAGAATATCACACTTGATATATCTTTTACATGCTTCCATAAACTTTTGAGCATGCCCACAGCGTTTCGTAGATTTGGCAACACTTTCTAGGTCTCACATGCTAGATATGCCATACTTCACGTACCGATCTCAATGATCCATTAGCATATCTACAAAAATGCAAAAATGATATTAGCATCCACATTACAAGTACATGCTATACACATATGCCATGCTTCTATTTTAATTGCAAAATTAAATAAGTATGGGACACTCAAACAAAATTTTATTACTTGCTCTATGTGTTTATCATTTTTCAAACCAACCGCCAGGCGGTAAGGCAACGCCTCATAATGACAATGACCGCTACGCGGCATTGCAGTCAAGCTTTTCTCCTTCGAGAAAACAGCAAGGGACTAGTTAACACAGCCCACGGCAGCCATTGATCCGGCAGTTAACCCCGACGCTTGGGTACCAAAGATTGGGTTCGCTACCCAACACCCTCTGCTCCGCGCAGCTCCCCTCATCAAACAATTTTCCGACCATCCGGAGGTCTATAGCCAGGAGTGGGGGACTCCTCGCAGGGCCTAGCAGGGGCCCACCCGAAAGGGCAAAAGCGTTCGCTCCAACCAATTCTAGATGGACGACGCACTCGCACTAATTATGCTTCATATATGGCACAAAGCTACGCTTTGGTATCAACCCGCAAGAACACCCTCCTTGACTGGGGACTTCGGGGACTTGTACATACAGCCCAGCATAATTAGCAACGCCCACGCTCATGCCCCAGGGCATCACCATCGAGCTACCCGTTAATGCCTCATGGCAACGACAGGCTTCCGCGAACGTGCCCCAGCCGCCCCGCCAGGCTTCCGCGTCTGCTCATGTGCCTCAGCGGCACCGCCAGACTCTCGCGCTCGTGCCTCAGCGGCACCGCCAGGCTTTCGCGCTCGTGCCTCAGCGACACCGCCGAGCTTTCGCCCTAGTACCTTCGCGGCACCCCCGAGCTTCCGCTCAGGAGCTTCCCGCTCACGCCTTTGCGGCACCCTTGAGCTTCCGCTCATGAGCTCCCCGCTCACCCCTTCGCGGCACCCTTGAGCTTCCGCTCACGAGCTTACCGCTCATGCCTTCCCGGCACCCACGAGCTTCCGTTCATGCCTTCCCGGCACCCACGAGCTTCCGCTCATGCCTTCCCGGCAACCTACGAGCTTTCCGCTCATGCCTTCCCGGCACCCCCAAGCTTCAGCTCATGCCTTCCCGGCACCCACGAGCTTCCGCTCATGCCTTCCCGGCAACCTACGAGCTTTCCGCTCATGCCTTCCCGGCACCCCCGAGCTTCCCGCTCATGCCTTCCCGGCACCCACGAGCTTCCGCTCATGCCTTCCCGGCAACCTACGAGCTTTCCGCTCATGCCTTCCCGGCACCCCCGAGCTTCCCGCTCATGCCTTCCCGGCACCCCCGAGCTTCCGCTCATGCCTTCCCGGCACCACGAGCTTCCGCTCATGCCTTCCCGGCACCCCCGAGCTTCCCGCTCATGCCTTCCCGGCACCCACGAGCGGAACCCGGCAACCCACGAGCTTCCCGCTCATGCCTTCCGGGCAATCCCGAGTGTTTCGCTCATGCCTGCCCGGCAATCCTCGAGCTTTACACTCATGTCTACTCGACATACCACACGTTAATGGAACATTGAATTCTTCTACCATTTGTCGCTTGTGACAAATCGAATTCTTTTCACGTTCCATTAATACGAGCGACAACCAAACTAACACAAGCGTTCAAGCATTCAACACTCACGAATTACAAACGCGTACCTCCGCAATGCTCATGCAACTTACATTTATCATATGCAATCCATATGCTCACACGACCATACGCGTTCTCGAGTTCGTACGTCATAAGCGATCGTACTCGGCGCCATTCCAGTGTATACATCAACATGTATCATGCACCTCGTACGTTCGTATATGCCAACGCATATCAATGCAACTTACATTTGTTGCCCAATGCAACGAGCATTCTACATATGCCTGTTTTTTGTCTTTGTTGTGCAGGTTAACGAGTCCCTTCTTGCTTACGGAGTTCGGGGACTTGTAGGGGCTCCGTACCGCCCGGTTACTTATGCTTGATGACTTCATGATTTGAACTCCCCAACCAAGAAGCTACTCTTACTCAGGGACTTCAGGGACTTGTACATACCTCCAATAATATGGAGTATTTACTACATCACCAAGCATAAGTAACACCTACTTTGGGACATCCACAAGACATGGCAAGGCCCAACCGAGACATGCATCGTGTAGCCCTATGTTCAGGCTACGCGGCGGTATCCGGAAGTCGCAAATCCGCCACCGGGAAGCCACCTTTCCGCCCTTGCCAAGATGCCCCCATAACATAGCTTTCTACATGTTAAATAGACTAGAATAGTAACTTTGCTTGTCCCACATCGAAGAACAAGTAAATGAGAAGCATTCCTTCATCTATAAAAGGAATGCCTCCTCCCACAACTCAACACATTCATTACATCTCTTGTAATCTCGTTAGGCCGCAAGGCTCGACACACTAGTACACATTCAAATGGACGTAGTTTCCCGCTAAGGCGGGAGACGAACCACTATACATCTCGTGTCACTCTCTCTCTCTCTCTCTAAAGCTAACAAAGAGATCCCGCTCAATCTCTAACGTTAACATACGTACTCAGAAATTTTCTCTTTAAAAGAAAACTAAATTTCAGTGACATCGAAATGATCAGTGGGTTATTAAATTTGTGTTCAATTTGGACCCAAGTCTTCTTATTGATCCCGGCTGCGTTTTGATTGGTTGAGTTTTGTTGGCTTTGTTTGGTTTTGGTTTTTGAAGTTGTGTCAGTGTTGGAATTCTTGGTTTTGGGTGTGAGAAAGAAAAACCGTTTGTAAGGGTTTTGATGATTTTTGGGTTTTTTTTTTTTCGTTGGGTCAAAAAGGTGAGAATTTTAGTGGCGTTCTGAGATTTACTTTTACTGTTGGAAAGCCCTTTTAGAGCTGAGTTATTGACTTATTTCTGAGAATAAAGTTCTCTGCTTTCTGCTGTTTCTCCATTGTTTTTTATGCTATGAAAGTCGACAGAGCAATCTAATATTTGTCAATTATAGAATCATTTGAGTAAAGTAGCATTGACAATCTGTTTTGGTATTCTGCGTTTTGGATAATTCTGTTGAGTACCTTTTGGGTTGGGTTTTTTATTTGTGTCTTTGGTTTGTAGTTTTCATTGGTTTTTTTTTTTTTTTTTTTTTTGCTGTGGTTGGTTTTCAATTGACTTGAGTTTCGATTTTGTAGGGGTACTGTTCGTACTTCAGTTTGGGATTTGAGTGATTGATTGGAGGAGGTTCAAGGTGAGTCTTTTTTCTTTTTTTTTTCCTGCACAAAACTTCACCTATTTCTATTTTGCCTCACAATTTTCTGTTTTAGCCCTTGAATTGGAACTCTACATGTCTTTGTGTTTGAGCATTGGTGATTTCTTATTGAAATAGATACTGGATTTGAGGATTTGGTAGGGTAGGTAAGTGTGAGCACTACAATAATGTATATTCAATTACTGAATCCTGAGCTTTAGAGAGTCCATTTAGAATTGCCCATCCATAAATGATAGGGGTATAAGATAAAAGCATCATCTAGGATGACTTGAATTTTATGCGCAAGTATTGACTGTATTGTGACCTCAATTTGCAAGCTAACCTTGGATCATTTATGTAGAAGAGATTATTTACCATATTCAACTGTTATTTAAATTTGAAACAATCAAAGGTTTTGAAAAGGACATATACTGGGTTTGATTGCTTTGGCACAAAATTGACATAAAACATTTTGCAATGAACTTTTAGTCCCATACCCAAAAACTCAAGCCAATAAGCTACTCCTTTTACTTAAATTTTTCTTTCCTAATGCAATTTTTATGCTTTCAGTTTCAAGGGCAACGGCAGCTTTGCTTCGAAATCTTGATCATCGCATCTCAAGCTATTCATCTGTAAGTTCAATTCATCTCACGTGTATGGACCAAAACAGAAAATTTAACTAGATCTTAGAAATGTTGATGAAAAGAATTATCTCACATGTTTGTAGGTGATACAAAAGTCTGAGATAGAGGATGCAGAGGAATGCTTGAAACTGTTTTCTATGGACTAGGTGGCTAAATTTAATGAAATGACCCTTGCTAATGTAAACAGCTTCAAAAAGCGCTAAAAAAGCCAGTCACCTAAAGAAATCCAAAAAGAATATATAGCGGTAAGATCCAAATCAAACTGCATCAGTCCTAATGTTATTATGCCTGTAGGTGAACTTATAGGAAGCAAATTTGTTCATTTTTAATTTATGCTCAGTGCTATGGTTTGTCATTAAATTAGGAACTAGAGAGATTGCCAACTTAACTTGGCTCACTGACTTTTATTTGAATGTTAATAATCTAGGTGGAGAGATTCCTCCTGAGATCGGAAAGATGGGCAGCTTGGAAGGTTAGTTCTACTTCTTTTGGGAAGGTTTTTTATTTTTTATTTTTTATTTTTCTTTTCTCTGTTCATGATTCTGATTTTTGTACGCATTTGATTAGTTTACTGTTAATTGTGTAGAATGAATTTATGGGCATTTTTGTGTAGTTTATAAGCTTTTGTTGTGAAAAGATTTGAACTTTGTTTGTTAGACAAAAACATAGACTATTGGATAGTTTCAGAACAAATGGGTTTGCTTTGTTTGGAGAATAGGACTATTCTTTTTCTAGTTTCTTACAAATATTTTCATATCCATTGTCAACGTTTAAGCAACTATATTGCTTATCTCCATTTGTTGTTCTGAGAATTCAAAGCTATATAAATTGAGATGGATGTAAAAAAAACATTTGTGCAAATATGCTACTTCACTTGGACTCTAAAATATGAATGCAGTACCACTTTATTCATTCAAACTACTTTTTACACTTCTGATCTCCACCTTACATCTTTTTTGCTTTCTGATGTTTGAAAATGATGAAAGTGTTTTATTTCAAGATGTTTAACAGTATTGTGCTCTTTAAGAATTGATAATCATCAGGACTGTACCAAGACTGCTATCACAATGAGATTGCTGGAATGAATGAAAGTTGATACATGCAAGAAATTGTGGAAGTTGGCATTAAGAGACTGTTGATAACATTTATTATCAGACAGAGACATTACTGCAAGTATATTCTCAGGTATCTGATGAAATATCAATGAACTTATGACAACCTTGAATATTGTTGTTTTTCTATCTAAAACAGGCTTTGAGATTCTTCTATATATACATTTGTTTTGTGACATCAATACATAAATTTAAGTGGTTTTTCTTTTATTTCTAGGTTGAAGATATGAGACTGATAATCCATAACATGGCAAAGTTCCTCTCACACAAGGATGTCCAGGTGAGAATATATAAATTTGCTCTCACACAAATATGTTCTCGGTTTATCTTTGTTATCTAGATCATTTCTTATCCACTTAATAGATATGATTCAGTTACCTGCAATTTTTAAGCTAATTCACATTCCTTCTGCATTTTTACACTGAATAAATTGAATTCACTTTCAGGCTTTCAACAAGTGTCCTTCGTTTCCTTTTTTTCTTTGCCACAACTTGATCACCCACTTTTCAGTTTCAAGTGATGCATCAATTGTGCTGACCATTTGCATATATGTATGAGTTCACCAAGCACAAAGATCACTGGCAGATAGAGATTTGAATAAAAAAAATTGATCTTGAAATTCTCATTTCTATTTTCTATGTTTAGTTACTTTTGTGAGGCAGCTTCTTTGTCTTTTGAATTGTTAAAGATTCATACTGTGTTGATTTCTCTGAAATTCATATATCATATTTAATCTATTTCATTTTTGCTTTCTTGGCTATGATATATGCCTAAATTCATATATCCATGCCTAATAAATTCTTAGATTCTTAGATTCAGAAGGAACAATAGTTTACATCCTGGAACTTCTATCAACGCAAATGGCTGCATACTATAGAAGCAACAATAGTTTACACGCTGGAGCTTCGCCCGACATAAATTTTGAAAACCTGCTTTCTTGATTATCTTCCACAACAAAAACAATTGGTCTTCAAGATTGGTTTGTATCAATATTATTAATGCCTATACAAGAAATTACTCTCTTGAACAATCGCCATAATCTGTAATAATAGTGAGCTCTTACTCTTACAAAGATTAGTGTTCTGGTGATTCCATTTTTGATGATAATGCTTGCTTTTTTGTGTTGGTTCTGATTGTCTTACTGGAACAAATTAAACTCCTAGATTCCTTAAACTCCATGTGGAATGGTGCCATGTTATGGCGAGATGGAGAATAAGAAAGATGTTAGATATGGAAGATATCAATCACAATCATTTGCTGTGAGTTGAGAAACTGCTTATCAACCAAACAACTGATATTTTATAATAAACAAAACAAATGGCAATGGGAATATACGATGAGAACTGCATTGCTACTAGCAGTGAGCAACTAAATATGATACCTGTGAATATGATGCTTGAAATGACCTTTCATTTCTTAAGAAAATCTCAACCATGTATCTATAATTATACTTCTCTCAATCATTCACATCAACAGTTACACACAAAATTGTTACCGATGATAAGTCCCGCAGCATAGCGCGGGTGCTCTTTCTAGTTTATCCGATACCCCATTGCTTTTAAATTTTAATTTGGTACAGCAAATTAGCTATCGACACGTAGCAGATGGCGACACGTAGCCTTAATATTTCTGAAAATATAAAGTCTTGCTAATCAAGTAGAACTCCACAAAGAGGCTATATGTGGTAAAGCCGAGAAAGATGAGATAAGACGCTCTCAACCCTAAAAAACTTTTAGCCACCTCCTATCTTCTTCGCTTCTCCCCTACCGTCCTCTCCCCTCCTCTCCTCAGATCTGAACTTCCATATTCTCACTACCATGGAACTAACTATGTTTCAGTTAGGTTATAGTGAGATAGATCGAAGAATGAAAGACAGAGAGAGATCCTCCCACTCAGTTTTCTGCGCGGATCTATGCATCAGTCTTGATTCAGCCGGCAACCAAAGGAATAGCTGGTCCACTTGATTTTCGGCATTAGCTATACCATTCAATGGAGAAGAAGAGAAGGAAAGCGGAAGATCTCTTTTTTCTATTTCTATTTTTCCCAAGTCCTCCGCCTCCGCCTTTTCTAGATCATACAATATTACACCCTAAACCCTATGAACCACTCGTCATGCGGTTGTTTTTGTTTATTTGTCGTGATTATTTTATATTGTCCATATTTTTTTATCCCCTTTTTTACTTATGAATGCAATTTGAAGGGCTTTCTAGATCTTGTGCCATTGAGCAGTGCATTCATGCTCACTTGATCATTACTTTTCAATGCAATTTGAAAGGCTTTGTAGATCTTGTCTCATCTGAAAGTTCTAGGTGAGCAGGAGAGACCTTGTATTGTCTTGTATGCAGTCCATAAATTTTACCTCTTTATAAACCAAAGTAATTATTTTCAATTCATCTGAACTTTAATGTTGTTCTACTTGATACAGGTTAAGAATTCTAAATTATTGAATTATTTTTTAGCTCAGAGTGACAGTTCTCAGTTTTCACCCGCCTTCCGTTTGACCACCCCCTTGTTACTTCCTCTTTTACCCTTTTTTCTTCTGTTGGAGTTGATTTTGGGCTCGAGCAACGTTGATTTTGGGCTCGAGCAACAATTTTGGATTCGAGATTGGTCAGACCCAAATTCCCTTGGCTTTGGTCCAACCGTTTTTAACGGGTGTTTCCTTACAAGTCCTCAGATTTTCCTATAAAAGCTGCCTTGCTCTCTTCCTTGCTCTCTACTCTCAACTCTCCACTCTGATAAACTTTACTTTTTACTTGATCACTCCCATCATGGACGGCGGCAACGCAGCAGGCAACGCAGGCAATGCAGGAAGGGCCAACCAGGCTTCTCCTCCACGACCACCACGTCCACAACCAAAACAGGGTTGCCATGGGAAAGAACCGGCCCATACAGGGCCGATTACTCAAAACCCCGGCGGAAGTACTAATCCTCCGGTAAGGTCTGGAAAGAATACCATAGGTCATGGGGGTCATGGGGGACGTTAGTGTGGTGGCCTATAGTGCTTCGGATCCGGATCCCTCAGTGCGGTGTTTGTCTCGTGTGTTTTTAGTTGTTGTACGTCGTGTGTTTTTAGTTGTGGTAATTAATGTTATGTAATTTTCTGTTTTAATCATGTTTTGTAATGTTTTGTCTAATCAAGAGGATCCTTAATGTTAATATTCATGTTCATGTTCTTCTAATTTCTTTTGTTCATTGTTTTAGTTTAAACCACTGGTTTGGTGATAATTAACATCAAAATGAGAATAATTTACATTGAGCTGATTCAATTTGTCCTCCACTTGGTATTAATTGATGAGAGTTGGATCATGAAATCGCATTCATGATTTATCCAAACAGAACAATTAACCCCAAACATCTCCTAACTCTGATTTTTCCTCTGAATGAGGCTGGTTCATAGCTTGTTATTAAGTGGAACTTCTAAACCTGGCATCAACTCCATCGGACCCTGACTCGTACCGAAGATTCTCTCAAGCATAAACTCAAGAGCCTAGTGGCAAGAAACTAAAGTTCAGTAGACGCTTAGTGGTTTCCAACCATATCCGTAAATGATAATCCCCATAAACAATATGATCATGTATAGCAGCAAACTTAATAATCATGATTAGAGAGGCTTACAGAAGCAAGCATAATAATCATACACGGAAGGCTACTTCGAATTAATTTGCTCCCAGGCCAATACCTTAAGAGTGAGGAGTTTTTTAGTTTGTAATTTGTTAAAATTTTTGAGATGGAATACCTTAAGAGTTTAAGAGTAGCCTAGAGCCCTAGACTGAGCTATGTATCATAATAAAATTCAAATACTATGGTGGGAGCTTTTAGTATGTGTCAGTGTGGTGGGAGCTTTTAGTATGCGTCAGTGTCTTGTTTAATTTAGACTGGCCTCGTAGAATGCACTCTGGCTTGCCAATTTACTTTATAGAAAAAAATTTAAAAATAAAAACTTTAAGCAAATTAAACGAAAAGAAAAAATTTGAAGGCAGCAAAATACTGTCAACGGTTGGGTTTTTTTTTTCCTTATCTTTTGTTTGTCATTTCTTGAAGAAAAAAAAAAACTGATTTTTATTTGAATGAATGAGAAGCCTCCTCCTCTTGCATCTGTTTTCAGTTATGTGTTTTTGGTTTGTTTAGTTTAATTAATGTTGTACTGTTGGCATTCGTTTAATCATGTTTCATGTCCTTGTTTTTGTATCACATTGATGGGCATGTGATTATCTGGGCTGGTAACGTGCTACTCCTACTGAGTTCACTTTAATGTGAGTGAGACATTTAAACGTTTGCATTGTTCGCTGGTCCACAAATTTTTACCCCCTTGTGATTTGTGAATCTAAAACAGAAATTGAATGCGTGCTGGGAAGCATCGCGAGATGTCACGATCAAGACCTGCAATGCATGTGGTTCTGACGGCACCATACAAGGGCACAGACCATTGAGCCGAGCCGAATCGTGTAGTAGAGAGGTGAATGAGAGTTATTGACTTCATCTTTCTGTGATCGAGACCTCATCCACAAGCATGCTCTTATGTTCTATATTTCTGCTGATTACAAGTACTGATTTCAAAAACTGAGACACTCAAGGACACTAAAATCAGTAAAAACTGGGCCTCATCTATTTGTATTAGATTAATGTGTTAATCTATAATTCAGCCTACTACGTGTCTGTTATGTAATCATGAGACCTTGAAGAAAAAAGTTGTTCTTTGTTTGAGAATGCCATCATGACTGCTGTGTACAAAAACCAAGTTAAACTAGAGTTTTGATAATTTAGTGTATGATCTTGAATATTTTTCGAATTAAAAAGATTATTATCCGTGATTCCGTCATTCTATCAACTTATGACATTGTCCCGATTGAAGAAACCTAACCAGCTAGAACTGTAGAGAATGTAGGGGGGTTGGGTAAAGCAGATACGTTAATGCATGTCTGGCCTTTGGTCTTTAAAGCTGTAGGTGAATTGGTTTATGGCCTGCAAAAGTAAAGAAAGCAATTGGTAGATCATTTTTTTATTTTATTAAATTGGTAGATCATTTTTATGGCATATATGGCTGGTCTTTGGTCTTTAGTTGTAGATGAATTGGTTTATGGCCTGCAAAAGTAAAGAAAGCAATTGGTAGATCATTTTCATGGCATGGCTGGTCTTCCGTCTTTAAAGTTGTAGGTGAATTGGTTTATGGCCTGCAAAAGTAAACAAAGCAATTGATAGATCATTTTCATGGCATGGCTGGTCTGCGGTCTTTAAAGTTGTAGGTGAATTGGTTCATGGCCTGCAAAAGTAAAGAAAGCAATTGATAGATCATTTTCATGGCAACGTATGTTTCCTTTTTCTTATGTTTAGAAATGACTTCGGTTTCAGCTGAAACAAGTTTATAAGATCAACCCACGTGAAATCTGGCATGTATTCCAAAAAAAGAAAAAGAAAAAAGAAAAAAAAAAAAACTGAAACAAGTTAGAAGATCAACCCATGTGAAATAGAACATGCATTCCAAAAAAACAAAACAAAAAAAAATCTGGCATGCGTATGCATGAGTGATATGACAATTCTCTCTGAGAGCCAATCTACAAAATCAGAATCACGGTCCAAGTAGGAGATTTCTGCTATCTACCGGGGGTGGATTTCAGCCTGGCCCTGGGGCAATCTACCGTTGATCTCTCGCTGAGTGGGTCCCCAGCAATGATGGCCTTTCATTTTTTGTTATTGTAAGCTGGTCGTTAACGTTAATGTGAGTTTGTGAAACAAAAAGTGGGACCGAGCTTGAGAGGTAGAAACAGATGGAGTAACCATCCATCGATGGTAGATCAAACCTTTAGGATGTAGGGTCCATAGTTCAAGCATCAAATGTTGAGGAGTGTTAAAATATGGAACTGAGGCTGAAGCAAATGGAGCCGAGGCTAAAACTTGTGAAGGTCAACTTAAAGTCAACAAAATGCATTGTCAGCTTCAGGATCAATTCTCTACTGTTGTATGCAGACTCAGTCACATCTGAGTAAAATTAACACATATAAATTGGAAATGAAAGGGTCTAATGCACGTGAGGTGATTAATTAAAATGGTGGAAGAAAGGTTGTTCTGGTAACAAATAGCTACTGTGGTTGTTAAGGTCATTGGGGTCACAAATTGGCTAATTGTGAAAATCTAGGGTAGCAAATTGGCTGAAATAAAACATAGGGTACCAAATTGACACCAAATTAAGTGAAATCTAGTGTAGCAAATTAGCTATTAAGTTTATTCCTAACATTCAACAATCTACTCTTGAAACAACGGTGTCTGAAAAATTTCAATCTCTAAATTATTTTCCTACAATCATGAAATTCAAAGGGTTGACCTCATATAGAAATCAAAATTCAAAAACCAAAGTGAAATTTGTTTTTTTTGGTTGAGTTGAAAAGGTCAATCTATTAATTATTTATTTTAGCTAGCAGTACAATAATGAGTTATCCAAAGGGCCGTCAGTAGAAGCCATTACATAGAGTACACAACGCTAGCACACCCCTCATACGAGTATACTATTTCGCATAACACTAACACACCAACTTATCTTTATTAACCGCAAAATCAAGAAACTAATTTACTCCGAAATAAGATATTTAGTCACCAAAAAATTGAGATATTCTACAATAATATAAAAAAAAGTTTTAAAAAAAAATACCAAGTGTATTGCACTTTTACTTATTTGTGCTATAGACTTGACCAGAGAAAATTTATCTTATTTGTGCATAACACAATGGTTGTTGCAGTTATTGTTGCAAGGTGGTGGAAGAAATCTATGAAGATGTGAGAGGAGAAAAAAGAAAAAGAAAAAAGGAGAATAGTAATGAGAGGGGGAAGGGAAAAAAAAAGTAAAGAATTGATTGTAGAAATTGTAGAAGTATTATTAGAATAGGAAAATGATTTGTGGCCTCAATGAGGCCTAAGATTTGTGGCCTCAATTCTAGGTGTCATGCCTTGTCACCTACACACATCACCTATTTGTCAAATCATGCCATATAATTCTTGAGTAAAAAGACTATCTTATCCTTCCAAAATTTAATAGTTCTAAATTATTTTGGTTTTCATCTAAAAATAAAATATATTATTTTCATTTTTTTCCTTTTTCTTTTTTTTAATTATATATATATATATATAATTCGTAAAAAAAAATTATATACAAATATGTGTTTGTGTGTATAAATATATATATATATATATATTCACAAACATATATATATATATAATTATATATGTATATATATAATTCGTACAGAAATTTATATATATATTCGATGTAGAATTAATATGGTATATATATATATATTAATGTCATAATTCTAACCCACAAAATTTAAAAAAAAGTCAAATTTAAAATTGATTCTACAAAAATGAAAAGAAAATATATTAATATCTTAATTATAACCCATCAAATTTGGTAAATTGAAGTAATATTCAACTCTTTTAATAAATGAATTTAATAAAATTAATGGAAGATTAGTTTACCTTACACTAACAAGTTAATTAGAAAAGTCAAAAATTAAATTGGATCCACAAAAATGGAAAGAAAATGTATTGAAATCGTAATTAAAACCTATGAAATCTGGTAATTGAAGAGGTTAGAAAATATCATTAATAAATTGAATTGATAAAATTCTAGATTCCATCATTTCAAAATTTCTCGATAATATAATATTGTCTTATCCAAACACAACATTAGGAAGTGTTCCTTAAAGGTCAAGTGAGACTTCATTAATACAACTGTTCGTTTATTTTTACATGAAAAAACAATCATAATGTTATTAATACTATGAAGAAATTCAATGAACAATAGGTGTATAACACAGCAATAATCAAAGAAAAAGTGCAATTAAGGAAGATGTAAAATAGAAGTCATCGTCCATATTAACATTAAAGTCAGCTAACATGTCTTACACGCACAAATAAGTAATAAGTAGCTAATAATGAGCCAGTAACGTTTACTAGGGATTTTTCCCTAATGGCATATTTACACTTAAATAGAAGCCATCATATATTGAAACTGAAAGAGCTAACATGTCTTGCATGAACAAGTAAGTATTAAGTAGCCAATGATGAGCTAGTAAAGTTTACTGAGGATCTTTTCCTAATGGCATAATTACACTAAAATAGAAGTCATCATCCACATTGCCTCACAGTAACAAATAAGTACTAAGTAGCCAATAATGAGCTAGTAAAGTTCATTGGGGACTTTTTCCTAATGACATAATTACACTAAAATAGAAGTCATCATCCACACTGAAATTTAAAGTTAGCTAGCATGTTTTACACGAACAATAAGTACTAAGTAGCTAATAATGAGCCAGTAAAGTTTACTGGAGACCTTTCCTGAATGGCATATTCACACTAAAATAGAAGCCATCATCCATTGAAACTTAAAATAAGCTAGTGTGTCTTGCACGAACAAGTAAGTACTAAGTAGCCAATAGTAAAGTTCAACGGGGAATTGCACGAACAAGTAAGTACTAAGTAGCCAATAGTAAAGTTCAACGGCGAATCTTTCCCTAATAACATATTCACACTAAAATTGAAGTCATATATCATTCACATTGAAATTGAAAGTCAGCTAAGTACTAACATGTCTTATACAAACAAAAAAGTACTAAGTAGCTAATAATGAACAAGTAGAGTTCACTGGGAACTTTTTTCTAATGACATATTTACAGTAAAATAGAAGCTATCATTCACATTTAAAAATCATTATTGTCTATTGAAAAATTTGGGATCAACAAAACAAGTATACTTTCAAAAATTAATTTCCTCATGTGCAATATATTGTATTCCATATTAAGCAATTTCTTTTCAGATATCAACTTCCCAATCAATTTAGATATCTAGGTTTTCAATCATCAGATTTTATGAGTTAAAATTACGATTTAAATACTTTTTCTTTCTATTTTTGTGAATCCAATTTAATTTTTCACTTTTCAAATTAACTTGTACGTTAATGTAAGGTAACTAATCTTCCATTAATTTTATTAAATTTATTTATTAAAAGATTTAAATATTACCTCAATTTACAAGATTTCATGAATTATAATTACGATATTAATATATATATATACACCACATTAATTCTCCATCGAAAATATATAAATTTTTTGGACGAATTATATTTATATATATATCTTTGTTTTTAACGAATTATATATATATATATATATATACACACACCCATACTTTTTTTTGAATATGTATAATGAAAAAAAATCCAAAATAATGAAAAAGAAAGAAAGGAAAAAAAACCAAACAATATTTTTTTTAGAAGAAAGTCAAAATAATTTAGAGCCATTATATATTCAACAACATATATATATATATATATATTGACAAATTACAGATAAATAAATATAAAATTTTTTAGACGAATTATATATATATATATATAAATATAATAATATATATTTTCTAGAAGAAAACTAAAATAATTTAGAGCCATTAAATTGTAAAAGGATAAAATAGTCTTTTTATTCAAGAATGACATGACATGATTTGATAAATTAGTGAGGTGTATAGGTGACATGGCTTGACACCTAGGATTGAGGCCACAAATCTTAGGCCTTATTGAGGCCCTATATCATTGCCCTATTAGAATATAATGTATGTTGAGACATCTCTTTCTAGGAGTCATGTACATGCCTTTAGATTGTTCATCTCTCATATTGTGTGTTTTATATGTATAGCCTATTAAAATTATTTTTCATGTTTACGCTTTCGATGACATCCAACTACGTACTTAGTCACCAAATTATTGAGATACTCTATAATAGTTCAAGAAAAAAAAAAAAGTGGTGGAAGAAATCTATGAAGATGTGAGAGGAGGAAAAAGAAAAAGAGAAAAGAAGAACAGTAATGAGAGGGGGAAGGGGAAAAAAAGAGAGTAAGGAATTGATTGTAGAAGTGTTATTAGAATATAAGGCATGTTACTCTCTAGGAGCCATGTACATGCCTTTAGATTGTGCATCTCCCATATTGTGTGTTTCATATGTATAGGCTATCAAAATTATTTTTCATGTTTACGCCTTTCGCTGATATCCAACTATTTAGTCGCCAAATATTGAGATACTCTATAACAGTTCAAGAAAAAAGAAAGTAAAAAAAAAGAAGAACTTATATACCAAGTGTATTGTAATATTACTTAATACTTATGGTGCGATCAAATTTTGTTACAATTATAACTACGAAATTTGTACTTTGGATTTTGATAAAAGAGAAAAGAAAAGAAATTTGTACTTTGGATCTCCCACTTATGAAGGAAAACTTATGCCACTTGACATACGTCTAGATCAAATGGTAATAAATAAATATTTGGAAAAAAAAAAGAAGAAGAAGAAATTAACTAAACAACAAACATATCTATCTGCTTTCTGACGTGATCAAACTAACCCTAAACCTTTGCATCAAAATCCTCGCTCTCACCATTAGGTCTAGTACTTTCTTTGCACCCTCTTCTCTTTCTTCCTTGCTTTCCTTTTCTTGTGAACTAGAATCAGATATGAAGGAATCAAATTTGAATTAGGAGAATTATCGTGTTCGTTAATTCTAGTACACTCCACACTCCTCCTCCTCCTCGGTTTCTTCCCTCCAATTTTAAAATTCGTGCTCTTTAGCTTATCATGATGCTCTATAGCCGCCTCATTAACATCATTCTCCACATGCATATTGGTCGCCATGACCTCAAACATTGGTTCAAGAACATCGTCACAAACCTTTTCCATAGCCTTTCGCCTCGCCACCATTGCTTCAAGAACATTCATCTCATCCTCATCCTCCTCCTCCTCCACCTCCACCTCATCGACTTCAACTATTTCACCGACTTTTTCCTTCTGATTCTCGTTACCACAAGCAGAAAATTCATTTTCGTTACTATCACTCCCTCCAACCCCATCATCCACCACCTCATTCCTTTTTTCCTCCATTAAAACCTCTTCTTCATTAAGTTCTTAATAATTTCTCTCTACCTCAATCAACTCCGCAACCATATCATAATGTTTCAACTTCAGCAACTCCATAACCATGCGGAGGTGCTTCTTCGACTGCTCGTGATTCCGACACTGCTTTTCATTCCTAAACCCCTTTCTACAAACCACGCACTCCCATTCCTCTCTCTCCTTTTCCTTCTCATCCTCAGGATCACCATATTTTCTCTTCCTCTCAACCACTTTGGTCCACTCCGGCTCCTCATACTCCATAGCGGCCTTCGCCAGCTTCTCCTTCTTCAACCGCTTCCTCCTCTCCCTTTCCTTCTCCATCTCCCTCTTCCTTTCCTCCTCCCTCTTCGCCATCATCTGCATGACCCTCTTGTCCAGCCTCTTCGCATTATGTGCCAAATCCCGCACCTTGTTGTTGTACTCCTTCTTAGCCTTCTTCCTCGCTTTCATATTCTTTTTCAACCACCGCTTATACCCCCTGCGGATGACCCTACTGAGATCATACTCATCATACGGGTCCTCCCAGCAGAAATCCATTATGGAACTAAAGTTGAGCCAGTAGTTGTAAAACTTAACAACCTCGGGATACGGGCTCTCGAGATTGCCCATGTCCGGAGGCTTGTGAACCGAATCCCACGGTAGGTCATTCCTTTCCTGAAAAGCACGCTCGATGGCGTAAATCCTGTTGAAAACGTCAGAATAGACCTTGTAGAAACCGCGGTTGGAATCGGAGTAGCCATTGAAGTTGATGTTGTACGTCGAAAGCGGCTTTGAGGTCGGGGTTGAAAGCCTCTGGGACAGCGTAGGTCTGGCGGTAGGAGTCGTAGAAGGCCCGCTCATCGGGTTCTTTGAGAATGTTGTAGGCGTCTTTGATCTCTAGGAATTTGGCGGCGGCTTCGTCTTCTGTCATGCCGCAACTGGACTTGTATTTGTCCGGGTGGTATATTATGGAAAGTTCATGGTAGGCATGTCTGACATCATCCATTGAGCAGTTGGGTTCGAGGCCTAAGGTCTCGTAGTAGCAGACGCGCTCGGTGCTCTTCACCATTGTTGTCGAGTTTGATATCAAGGAACTTCGAACCGGAAATGGAGTAGAGTAGAGCGAGTCACGACACTTGAGTAGTTATGAATTAAACTGTCTAATACATCAGTATTCAGTACGTAGTAGCTGGGGCTTTATATTAGAGCAATCAAAACCTAGCCCTAATCCCAATTGGAATAGCAAACGTGATTTCAACTTAACAAACATAGTTTTGCTCTAGATTAAAAATAAATAAATAAAATAAAATAAAGAAGAAGAAGAAGAAAACCTACAACAAATAGGAAAACAATATAAGGGAAGTTTGTCTTTATTTAAAGTTTTAAACTCTGCTCAAAACTTTAGTTAGAGTACTCGAGCTGTGTGCTGTACTGCCCTACAAGACCTAGATAATTTGGGTGATCGAATAAACGTTGCATTGAATGTGCTCGATCATTAAGAACCCTAATTAACCCCATCAATACAAAATGAACGAAATTAAAGGTCATATAATTGCAACAAAGCATGAGTCGATCAGGAAAGGAGCGTCTCAGAATTTAGATTAAAATCTCAGGATCGATGAATCTCTAGCATTTGAGGAAGTTTCCATGTTTTGAGGGAATGGTTTAGAGCTAAAGAGTGATGAGCATTATTTATTAGTTGAGAGTAAGTCTAGTTTTCCGAATGATCAAACAATTAACATAAGAACAAGTCTATTTTAAAAAAAGAAATTAAGATTATTTCGATAAAATTAGACGTCCCGATGCTTACTAGTCTTTTTCGAACGTTAACACCTCTAGCTAGACTATTAAACATAGTAAGCATTAGAGTAATTACTCCCTAATGATAAGGAACTACGATTCCTATTCCTTACCATGAGGTTCTAGGACTTCAAACCTACAAAACAGAAAAAACATCAGGGTAATTTTTTTTACCACCTCCGTAAAAAATGGGCTCATTATCGTTTTACTCTCGGCTTTCACCGTCAGACTTTTGGTTCCAAATCCTTGACCCTTCCTTCCCAACATATCCACATTCCAAACACTTGAGCCAGCACGAAAGAGCCCCCGGCTATTCCAAACATGGCCGCTCACTCCCTCTCCAAGCTTCCAGCTTTCGTCTCTGCCTTCAATCCCAATCAAACAACCAAACCCGAATCGTGTTCTCTACCTCTGACCACGACTTTGAAGCCCACAAGTCTACAGAATCTATGGCTCGGAACCAACAGTCTCGGAGTCAGAGCCCAACTGCCAAAGCTCCGACCTTTCTCTTCCACAATCTGCCTCAGCCTCCCGACCGCGTAAGTACCCAATTCTGTCGCATTGCCAGAACCCCTGTTTTTTTTATTCGTTTCGTTTCACGTTTTAGATGACGAGCTGTTGTTTCAGATGCTTCTGATTTTATCATTACAGAATCAAGGAGAGAGTTTCGTCCAATGAGGAAGTGCCCAAGTGAGTGTCTTTTGTTGAACTATGTTCGTTGGATTTAATGTTTTCGTTGGTTGATTTTGGTGGGATTGAGGTTTTGGTATTGGTTGGGTGGATGCAGATGGTCTAGCAGGGCTATAAAGTCATTTGCCATGGGGGAATTGGAAGCCAGGAAGCTCAAGTACCCAACCACTGGGACTGAAGCAATTCTCATGGGTATCCTCATCGAGGGTAAGTTTTTTCCAGCCTTTTAAGCTCTTATTGTTCATTAATAAAAGAGCAATGGTTATTGTTAAAAGTTAGTAATCCTTCTATTGCAAATAGTCTTGTTGATTAGTTCTCTCACCCCGAATGCTTGGTTGGAAGGCTGCTTGTGCGGTTGTTTCCTGGCTTCTACCTTATGCATAAAGGCTTAGGTTGTAAATTTAGTCCAAGACTTCCAAGTTGTGATCCAAAACAAATGGTAACTGAGGGCTAACTCGGAATGCAAATCTTATATGATACCAACTTGAATCCTCAGAATCATAATTGAGTGTGAAATGTTTCCCATTTTTAACACCACCACCCACAGAAATACAAATAGAAATAATGTTAAGAAAATCTTATGATTATGTCTGGTCTCTGTGATAAACACATTTTGTGGTTTACCTAGCCATCTTTGCATTGGGCTGCAGGAACCACTTTGGCTTCAAAAATTTTGCGGGCAAATGGAGTTACATTGTTCAAGGTGCGTGAAGAAACCATCAAGTTACTTGGGAAAGCTGATATGTACTTTTTCAGTCCTGAGCATCCTGCATTGACTGACGAAGCTCAAAGAGTGCTCGACTGGGCTGTTGATAAGAAAATAAAATCTGGTAAATTGCTTTGCTGTTTCATTTATATACATATTTCTCGTGCAGAAATTTTTTTTATTCGCCTTTTCACGTTTTTGTATTTTAAGTAGTTCCTGACATGTCCCCCAGAACTTATGTATATAAGTAGCTCTTGGGATTGCATCAGTGCTCAATCAAGTAGCATCTTCGATATGCAAACTAGATACCGAATTAATTATAGTGAATAGTGTATAAGGGCTACAATTATGTTTGAGTTGCAATTACAAAATCCAGCATCTAGAGAATGGGTCATTGTAATAATCTGAGCTGCCTCAGCTGCAAGAACAGTTTTAGAGTTCAATCTTGAACTGACATAGTTCCTTTTCCCTTTGTTATTTAAGAGATAATCTCCTTTCCGACGAGAATGTTGAATTTGTATCTTCCAATTCCATCCTACATCTGAATCCAAAGACAATTCTCAGTGGAGCTCCAAATTCCATATTTTTCTTCTGAAGGATATCTGATATAATTATTGCATAAATGATCAAAAATACTTAAAATCTTAATTCTACTATGGTTCTTGACTGTAAGACAATAGAACTATTTGAAAGGAGATTCATGTTGCTATCGTGCAGTGTACCCCACTTGTCAAATTGCGGGATTGAGCTCCAAGGGCACATGATTATTGACTCTTTTCTTTGACAAATCATAATTATCAACTCTTTTTGCTCTACTTTAGTTCTTACCTTTTGATTTATTGATATCTGAATTGCAGGTGGTAGTGGTGAAATTACAACATCTCATCTGCTTCTTGGCATTTGGTATGAAGTGGATTCACCGGGTCACAAGATAATGGCCTCCCTTGGCTTCAATGAAGAGAAAGTGAAAGAGCTGGAGTCTTTAATTTCTGAACCTGGATTCATTGATGGATGATATTTGCCCCTTTTTTTTCTTTTTTTTTCACTGTAACCTATGATGCAAATTTCTTAACCAATGCATGGATCAATGATGTTGGTCGGAGTTGTTTAATGGCATTTGTCGTTCCTGAATGTTAGTTTGAATCTGATTCTGAACTAGTCCTAGGTTCATTCAATACAAGAAATGTTTTTGTGTTTAATTCAATTTTGAAGCTATTGCTCTCTTCTTTGTGGAGATTGTACCACTACTCATCTACTATCAACAAATTGGAGACTCTACTCTCCTGCTCTCAACAATTTACTTTTCTGTTATTTGTCATGTCAACAATTAGGCGCTGTTTAACTTACATGGACCCATCTGGAAGATACAAACCCAAGACTACAGAGATGACTGGAAATTGCTTTCTTACAGTAACCCTTGTTTGAGCCCAAAATATTTATTGGCATCGAGAAAAAACTTTGCTAGAAGATGTGGGTTGGAGTTGGAGGACATTGCAGCAGATATTCTAAGGTTACTTTTAGACTTCGGCATCGACTCTCCCCACGCTTTTGTGGTGTTTGTGTTTGTTAAGTTCTGGTGCTTGACAGGAAAGTGAGGCAAGTCTTTGTGCTTTGCACGCTTCTTCATCCCAGTTGATTCTTAAAACAAAGATCAGCAACAAAATCAAGCAAGCAACCATCCCAATCAAGAATCCTACTAATAGTCCACTCAGCCCGAGTTTAACCTTGAAGGCTAAAACAACTCCCAAGGGCAAAGCCAGAAGGTAGAATCCACCAAGATTTGCATACATAGCCAACCATGGCCTCGCTGTTCCTCGAACAATCCCTCCGCAAACAGCTAATGGGAAATTCACAACCTCCACCACAGCCATAAGCAGCATCATCTTCTTCACACCTCTTACAATCCCCTTATCGTGGCTAAACAATGACCCCCAACTTCCCCTGGCTGCTACCATCACCAATCCACCTAAACAACCAGAGACCAAACTCACTGCCAGAGACACAAATGCAGATTGGTATGCAGGTCCTGCCCTGTTTGCTCCGAGCTCATTTGAGACTCGAGTCGACGCACATGTTGCCAGAGACAGCATCACCGAGTACAGCAAGTAGTCGAAGTTTAGTACGATGGCTAAGACTCCGACTGCCTGCTTGGCATTGGCAAGCCGGCCAGTTAACAGGACCAGAATCTCATAGCACCACCATTCTAGGCAGGTAGTAAGGCAGCAAGGTCCACAAAGCTTGAGCAGTCTAATCCAATCCCAAACACCTTGGTCCAGCCACCCGCCTTCTTTCCACCTTCCTTCTTTTGCCTTAACTTCAATCACACACACATAAATTGCAAGTAGAATCACAACCATAAGGTCAGTGATCCAGACAGACATTGCAACTCCCTCAATACCTTTAGCGTTTGCAAGCACTATGTTGATTGGTATGTGAAAGGCAAGAGCAAGACCTGAGCAGAACATGGAAGGAACCGTGATGCTTTGTGAGTTCAAGTAGGCTTTGAGGGGACAAAGCAGTGCGGTCATAACCAAGTCTGGTAGGAGATAGAAAAGGTAGGTCTTTGCAACTGTTGAAATATCTTCTTGTTGGCCAAAATGGGTGAGGATTTTGTCAACACTGAGCCACAAAAATGAAATAGGAAGAGTTGCAAGAAGTAACAAGAAAGTTGTCATAAGAAGGGTCTTGTGGAGAAGCCTAATGTTTTTGGCTCCATATGCTTGACCACATACGGGCTCCATGGCACCACAGAGACCACTCAAGACGGAGAAGCCGGTGACATTAGCGAAAGTGAAACCAAGTGTGCCACCAGCCAGTTGAAGCTCTCCGAGTCTTCCTAGAAAAGCTGTTGTGATGGCTATTTTGGCAAACCATGTCAAGTTCATAACCACCAGAGGCAGAGCTATTCCTCTTTGTATTTTGAGCTCTGAAAGCATGATCTTGAGGAAGTTGGACGGCCATTTTTGGTTGAGAGGTTCGAATGAACATGGTTGAGAGGCACTCTCTCTTGGACTGTTTTGTGTTTGTGATGTTGTTACAGACATAATGTGTGTTTGAGCAAAATAGGTTGAAGGCTAGGATTTGGTGGGTGTGTTACAAACATAAATGAGATGTGAGATTTTGGATCCTGTTTTCTTTTTATGGTTTCCGTCTTGGGATAAGGTTGTTTATTGATGGGTGCATAGATTTCGTGAAGGTGTTCTTCTCCTAAAAGATGCAAATTGATAGGCTCCTTTTGTAACTGCCAATTAATTGCGAAAGAGAGAGAGAGTTGGTGGTGGATTTTATAGAGTGACATGAGAAAGCAAGGGGATAAATCATGCATAAATGCTTACAAGTCCTCCGAGTAATCTAATGAGATTTGGTGCATGTGATTGGTCTTGATAAATATGATAAGAAGAAATCCAAATTAACTGCCGAAGGTGGACTGTTAGAAAGAAAAAAAAAAGTTAAAAAACCATGAGAATTTGATGAAAAGCTAAGAAAATCCAGTTGCATGTGGTAAATTAATATTATGGTAACAATCTAACCCTCACACATTTAGTGAAAGGAGTAACGGGTGCATACTGTTGGGTTGATTCGCATGACAATCCAACTATTGACAGAAGCATCGGTTATTTGACAACCTTTAGAGTTTAGATAATTAAATAATTTACGGTACGGTTTTTTTTTTAATTAATTTTAAAATGACAGAATAAATCAATAATATGATAAAGAAAATATAAAAAATAAAATGAGAATGTATAAAAAAAAAAGGTGATAACATTCATGATTCATGTATCAAGAAAGAAACTCGCTTGTCATAAACTGTAAGAATCGATGGATTTGAAAACATTAAACAAAACAAAAAAAGAATGTTTAATCGGAAACATCTTCTTTTGTACATTTTTTCCACTAAACTAGCAAATACAATACTTCAGTCAAGATTTCATTCTAATTTGAAAAGAACTTCAGTAAGTGTAATTGTGAAAAAAAACCACCGTACTAGCAAAATATCTATCAGATAAGTTACGGTCAGAAAGTGCTTATAAATGATCGAATATGAACTTCCAAAAGGATGAAAATGAATGTGAGCGCAGTCAGCCTCGTAGCTCTGGTGGTTTACGCCCGAAATTCAGAGGAGGAACTTTTTTATGTAACAAAGGAAGTAAGAGGAAGATTAGATTTGAAAAGACTCGGACTGTGAATGCTGAGGCCTACTATTAGGGAGGTTCTGAACTATAAGAATCCATTGTGATAACCATGGCCACCTAATCTATAAAGCTTTTTTCCTTTCATTTATATTCCAAAGCCACCTGATTATTGAATCACTTCCATTTCATCTTTGCCTAGATGTTAGTATTTTATTAATTTTTAAAGTAATTGGACAAAACACCTTTGTAGAATAGAAATAAAATACAAAGCAACTGTGCCTTTCAAAATGTGATTGCACGCTTTTGGACAATTTACTTTTCATCAACATCACTTTGTATGTTATTTGGAATCTGAGTAATTATTAATCACTAGAAAATATAGACACCACATTATGATTTTATTAATAATTCATCTTGTTTGTTCCCGACAAATTAGTGACTTCGAACTTCAATTGTTTTGTTTGAAAGAAAATGTACCGAACTTCAAAGTCACCAATTTGTCGGGTATTGTTGTTAAAAATTTCCCTTCCAGAAAATGTGAAATTGATGGCTTCATCATCCTGATCATTTTTTCTGAGACAAATTTCTCATTTAGATAAAAACCCACCTCAAATTTAGGTTCTGGTACTGGTAGGGCATGCTCATAAAATTAAGCAATATAATGCTGGAATTCGAGTACAAGAACATTGTTAGAAGGATAATGTACGTACGTCAGAAAGGCACTCATTGATCGATCATCATTCTGGTTTTCTTTCTTTATTGAGAGCACTACTTTGCTTTCCACTTGTTCCCCATTGATAAAAGCATGGATATATATCAACCTTATAAATCCAACTAAGTAGTGATGTGGTCTATTTTATGTATTGGTGGAAGCCTTTCTAAATCGATATGATCATCTATATATGATTGAGCTATATATGTATGGAGCTAGTTTTAATTGTAGAAATTCGCAAGTTTCAGTTGGCAGGCCTCCATTCTCCACCATATATATTATTAGGTGTTAAATGTATTAATGGATAAAATTAGGCATATTGGAAATTGTTTAGGCATTATAATGTAGTGCTTGCAAAGTTAGATGAATTAACGGTGGACTGTGATTTTTTACTCTAATTTTTTATATTTTTGGATAGTAGAAAATAAACAGTTCTGATTATTGAATTTCATCGTATAATATCCAACCATTTGGACATGCTATTGGCTCGTATTATGTCGATTTAGAACTATTAATCATATTTTTCAATTATTTGAATAATGTATATATGAAAGATAAACAATTGCATAACATGCACAGACATCACATATTTAATGAGAATACTTATACCCAAAAGATACTATTTGGGAGTAGATTGGGTTGTGACTCATATCTCATTAACAGTTTAACAACATAAAGAGAAAAATGTTTACACAAAGTAATTCGAAAGTACATGGCACATAGCATGTAACCCACTTAGCTTGGTTTGTGCCATGAGATTTTAGAGTTGAAGAATAAATATCGAGTGCGCACCTATTTTCATTGATTCGGATCAAATTAGTTACTTGTAGGAGATCGAGTTAGATGATATTCTGTAATACATGCAACTTTACCCAGAAATATTCCATGATCGTGATGTAAAGTTCATAGGAATATGAAAAGGAATTATATAATCTTACCAGGAAGAATTACGTGCATGCAATCTTTGAGGAAACCAAGAATTTAGAACAAATCTAGATCGATGATAGATATTATAACCGTATTTTCACGAACATTCTTTGGAATAATTAATGGAATGTACTGGTGGATCAAAGGAAAAATAAATAGATAAGGAATATATCCGACAAAATGCAACTTTAACAGAACCATAAATATTTAAAATCAAAGTAGATGCTACGTAAATATTAATTTCTGTAAAACCTAGCACAGGAATTTAATTAATATTGAAGGTATCTAGAATGAGATATCTGTAATGGGAGTTTCTATTCGTATCTCCAAAACTAGTATTTGGATCTCTTCTTTTTTCCAAATAATAGTTGATTTTGTCAACTCTTGTCAAATTATCAATAGAACACAAAAGAGAGGAAAAAAAATCTCCAATATTTAGGAAAGATAATGGAATTCAAACTCATTTTACCATTTTTGTTCTTAATTAATCTCAATAACCTTCATACTCATCGCAACCGAGTATATCCGGCCTCAAAACCCTGTTGAACATGATACAGATTACTTTGTGAGGACAAGCATCTGAGTTTCAGATTAAGAACCCAGCTCAATTTTCAATTATTTTTGTTGTGGTAGGAGATCTTGGTCAAATTGGATGGACAAAGTCAATCCTAAACCACATCGACCACTGCAAGTATGACGTGAATCTCCTTCTTGGAGGGTTTCTTATACTTTTGGCTGAGCTGAATATATATATATATATATATATATATATATATATATATATGTTTATGTATCTATCCCCGAGAATTTAAAATTACAGAGCTTTATGCTTTGAATTGTCTCTCTCAATTCCAAGACACAATTCTAACCCCAAAACTCCAAATAAGCCACAATCTAAATAAGCTGAACAACACTCTCCAAACTCATACCTTTGAGTTTTACAACACCAAAATTGCAACGCACACAGTCATAACCCAACACCTAACATATACCCTAAAATTTATATACCATTTGCACAAGTGTAAGGTCATGGATGGTAACTTAGGGAAATCACGAGAAGAAGAGCATTCGGGTACATATCTCAAAAATCAACTGAGAAAATTAGGGATTGGCATTATGGAAAAATTTGGAAGGTGTAGATATCATATTGATTTTTACTAAAAGTATGTTAGCGGTCTATTAAGTGAGGAGGTCTAAATACCAAATTTAGATGTATGAATAGAACCTCTCTATAATTGCAAAATTAGATACTGATGCTTGACAAGAAATAAAAAATAAAAAAGGGGGGTTAGGGACTTCGGGTAATAATTTGGTTTAGGGTTTAGCTAGGTAGAGTCGTAGAGAGGCACTTGGAGTTAATTAATCAGATACTCCACTATTTTCCCAGTACGGTACTAGATGATTTGTATTCCATCACTCTGTTTTTGACAAAGTAGCACTGATCATCTGACAGTGATAAAGTTGGGGTACGTGAAAGATCAGTACGTCAAGAGACGAAGGATACTCCCCAAGTGGTGTTTGGATCGGTCTCCCCAAATTTTTAGCTGATTAACAATATAACCGGACCTCATATAAATTGGTCTCCTGTACTCAAATTAATCAGCTGAAGATTTTGATTGTTGGTAACAATCGGCTATGTAGTGTCTTTTTTAAGCTAGAAGTCTAATCTCTCTCCCCTTCATTCTACAAAATGTAGGGAGCCCAAAGACTGCAGTTGGTCTTCAAGATACTGCGAATCAATATCTAAGCTTCTCACTTGGTGGCAATGAGTTCGTTTTATCTTTCCAAGTTCTTACACGTCCCGCAGCAAGCTTTGAAAAATATATAACAGGCGGAAAAAGAACACCATCTAATTTGAGAAGCTATACATTATCGAAATAACAGAAGATATTGCACTTTGGCCTCTACCACACAGCTCGATCTAATGATTCGGAAAGGAGAAATCCATGAATATTCTGTTTTTTTTTCAGCCAAACATACGATTCTCTTGGAGATATGAAATTATATTCACCAGATCTTGTTGAGACTGGAGTAGGAACCGAATGGTGTATGTCTGTAGGGTCTTGTTACCCACTCAATGGTTGCGATATGACAGCTACAGTAATTCCTCAATTAACACTAATCACAAGACCTTATATATTAGTTGCAGTACAGCATTCTGCCCATCTATATAATTGAAAGATAGAGTTGTAAAGTTGAGTTCATATTAAGTTTGATTTGTCCAAGCTTGAGCAGCTTATAAACTACGAGTCAATTATGATCGTGTTTCGGTTTGATTGACACGACTCGGATTTTAATCATTTTATTATGACTCTGCACAAGTGATTTTTTGACCTCGGCTCACATAGCTTAGCCTTGGGCCCTTGGCCAACGTTTTACTTCCATCATTAGTTACACAATTATACATGTATGAAATTTTATTAGTATTTAGTTAATTTGCTCCACCAACTAGTCAATTTAATTAATATTGAAAAAAAATTCTTTCATTTAAGCTAGTATTGTCAAGCTGCCAACTAGCCCTTAGTGAGTTTAGTCTAGTGTCAAAACATTTCGCTCAAATAAAGTGTTGACAGAGGTCCTAAATTTGATTATCCAATTTTCTTTAATTTAATGATTTAAAAAATAAATAGGACTAGACCTAACTTTAAATATGAGCGAGCTTGTAACACAAGCTTTGTCGATCACAAAAATTGAAAAATAAGACTCTTTCATGGCTCATAACTATAATAATTAACCCGATTCAAGCTTGAGTAAGATAAGGAAAAAAAAAATTAAGTTCCTCCCTGATACGTGCTCTTGAGTGGGATTAGACTTGGATCAGTGTGTAATTAATGATTCTTGCATAAAATATGTCATGCTTGACTTTGAATAACTTTATTGAATCACCTTTAGGTAAATTATTTCCGGATTTAGCTATTAATTAACTTCATCCTTTTGCTTTCATTTAGCTTTTCAAATTTTTGTGTTACTTCGTAGTACTATGCTTGTCTAAACCTTGGGTCAGTTGGGTGGATATATGTGATTCTCCCATCTTCTTTCCAGCTGAGTTAGATAATGCATGTTCTCATTCTTTTATGTATTTTCTCTTTCTCTTTATCAATTAGTAGATGGAGAAGGGACTCTTCAGCCAACCGACTCCTCCTCATTTCAAGGAGATCAGAGGGCTTCTCCTTTCAAAGAAACAGTACATGAATCTTCTTTCAGGTTAAGGCTAAGGTCGGTTTCTTAGCTACCAGCAACATGCAAAGATATGTTCGCATAGTCAACTTTCGAACAAGTCAATTCTACCGAAAACTTGGTGCAATGCATGAAACCAAATTGCATTCAGCTTCAACTGGAGTCATCATAAATTCAGAGTCAAGTTACTAGTATACCCTAATGAGCAAATTGTACGAACATGAACTTCTCAATAAGTAAACAACTAACAAAACTACAAAACTGGTTGAAGTTACACTGTTCAGAAGAACAAATCGATCCCAAACCGCATACAAGTGAACAAATAAACCTATAAAGGTGCAAAATCAGCAGATTAAACACCGCAAGTGAACAGTTGCATGGGCTTCTTAGAACAGCCAAACTGAGTATAGGCCCGGCTTTTGTACTTTTGCGCATGGGCCCTGAAAGCACAATTCTTCAGTGTTTGCCCTAAAAGCACAATGTAAGCATTTTACATCAGTCAATTATCATTAAGAAGTCATATGCAATTATGCATTACATTGATGTCATCTCAGTTGCCGGTAGTCCACACTGTAAAATGGTTTTTATAAAAAGTTTCTTGAAATAGTCGTTTTCATATACATAAGAAATATACTTACTAGATTGACGGTATTAGGTAAATTTTTCAATCTATTTAAATACATATATTGATTTTCTCTTCAATCAGCTGTTTCATGATCTTGATCATGCACTATATATCTACAACTAATCAATGTGAACTGGTTCCTATAAATTAAAATAGTTACAGGCATGGAGTTTCATGGTTGGGAAAATCAAATAAATTAAATTAACTTATCCGTACAAATATATAGATGATTATATAATTTTATTTACACATTTATGTGGGTTCGACCAGTTAGATATGTTAAATCCTTCTAATTCCCAAAACAGCAATCTGTAAACAATTGTTGCTTAAGAAATAAGACATACTTGAAAAATCATATTGGTTCTGATTTAGATCATATGGATAATATTGTTTACCACTTAAATCTGTACATTCTTATTTGTGTTTCGCATTTAAAAACTCCAATTCAAAAACCATTGCATAATTTTAATGATCCATGCTAAAAATTCTATACCAACATAGATGACACCGGAAGAAATCATAAAAAGATACAAATATAGCATTAGGTATATTTATATTAGACACTAGATTTGATATACGTGTCCTAGCTAAACTAGTAAATCTTTTTGGATTGTCAACTGGCTAATAATATATAGTCAAAAATAAACAAAGTAAAGCACTTTTAGGTTACAAAACTATATAAATTTAAGAGTTAAGAACCATATACACAAGGATTGTCTCAAAATTATCTATACAAAATTATCTATAAGAAGTTTTGTTTTCATTATTTGATCAGTAATCATCAATCCGTACATTGATGAAGACAAATCTGTCTATCTCTATTCAATCAAGTTAAATGAAACACACTTTAGCTTTAGAATTTTTAAATATGCTGTTTACTTCCAAATACTAAAATATAAATAGTTCAATTTCCAAGTTACTTCTTGTTCTAAAATCGTGCACCCTTATTTGTCTATGAAATGTGGCTTTATCAGAATTCTGTAGAAAGCAATATATCACCTATATCAGCCTAGTTTAGCTGTTTAGGAACTGAATTCTAGGAGGATTTATATACTAATAAGATTCTAAAAGAATTAGACGTATTTGAAAGGTTTATTGGCGAATCTTGACTAATTTCAAGCATGCAATAAGACTTAGGTCATTGCATGCATTTGCTTTTACATTTCCACGTTCTTTCAGTAATGTTAATTTTCAGCAACAATCAATTAATTAACTCTGCCTACTTTTAAACGTTATCAAACAAATATGTAAGTTGATGAGGATTCGGTCTCTTTAAAGTTAAAATGTCAAATAATATTCTTGTTTTGGATACTTCCTTTTAATTAATTTCTTTTCTTTTCACATGAGTCTCAAAACTAAAAATTTATCCATGCATTAATGAATCTTAAACCCAAAATACTAATCCGTTGCACGCTGAATCGATCTGATGTTGTAGATAATTAACTGTCCAATCTATTTCTAGCTTAATTTGCTCAATTTACTAATTAGTTTATGATTTCAACATCTATCCTGTTAAACAATGTTTGTAAGAATCAACAGTGTAGTTTCAACTGCCAATAGCTGAAGAGAATAGTAACTTAATTGCATATTCAATTGAACCTTTGTAACTAAGATATGAAGCTTGAATTCGATGTAGATTTCGAAAGATATCGTAATTTATACATGAATATGCCATTGGTTGAATTTGGATTTCAATCACTACCCATTTATCAATGCAAGATTACATACCTATACCTAATAAATATAATTAAGCTTGAAATTAGGGTTTTAGCCTGAAATTAGGAGTGTGTGTACTGTATATGTTGACCATATGCTTAACTATGGTGGTTAATTAACCTGCTTAATTCATTGTTGACGCGATGCGTGACCAGAAAGATACCTTACAGCAAATTTCCGTCCATCACGTGGCTGCCTTAATTTGTCGTTTGCAAAGCTTAATTAGTCTCTCTAATTAAAAAATAGATAATTAATTAATTAGTTGTGTTCATCATCATCTTCAACAACTCTATCTCTATCTGCGCCCTTTTAGCACTTAAACAAATCCGCATCCACATGTGAAGCTCTGTTGGTCTTCCCTGGAGAATAAGAAGATGGGTCTCAGCCAGCCTCGCGCGAGCTCGAACCGGAAATTTAGGGTTTGCTTTCTGAGAGAGAAAGCTAGCAGAAACATGCAGAAACCAAGTATAGCCAGATTCGAGGCATTCATTGATGCCTTTCACATGGGACTTGGGTTTTTAATCAATACTTTATTTCTCACCAATTTCATGGACTTGGTTCTTAGATATGATTTTTTTTTTTTTTTTTTTGCAGGAAGCTGGTGATGGGTTTTGGTTTTGTCTATTGAAAAACACTTGGGATTTAGCTTAAAATATAATTAGGTCACTAGCATCAAGGCTGCTACAGTGTTTAATTTATTATTAGGTTGTTAATTAAACTTTTTTACATCTATCTCATTGAACATCTCCATCATCCACTACTTCTCCCTCAAGGTAAGAGCCTGCTTTCTTGAAGACCACAACTTAATTCCATCTCGATCAAGACTAGCATAGATGGTATAGTACGTAGGGGTAGCTTCTAAGTTTGGCTCACTCTACAGCTAGGTTTATTTTTATATTTTTTAAACTATCAGTTTAATTGTTTGTTTGATAAGCCTTTGAGGTTATTATTGGTTGATTTGGTTCTGTAATATGGTAAAACTAAGACTTCAACCTTCATCCGGACTTATCATTTAAATCAGTTAAATTTTACTACCATATGTTCCATACACTTAACATATACATTGCACTCTTTATATATTATTTCATAATTGTAACAATTTCGTACTTTACTTTGGTCTTTTAGTCTAACTGTTTAATGATGACACAACACAACTTCTGTAAACCCGGATCTCGAATTATAATCATAAAGTTTGTACCAATGTACGTGTTGGTGTAATTGGAAGAGTTGCCACAACACGTGGTGAAATGTTGAATGCTGTAAAAAGATTTTATCGGTGTCAAAATGTAGTCATGTGCTATGATTTTGTGGTGTCATTGATATCATATTATCAACTGACGGTTAAACTTATTTTTTTTAAAGTCAATATACAAATCTTCTTATGACTTCTAAATAGTAAGTATTGTAAAAAAATTAGATTAATGACCTTTACAAAATGAACTTAAAACATAGATACTGAATTATAATTAATTAGCGCTGTCATTCATCATGTTACATGATAAGGCTACTGTTTTTTACTTCTGGAGTCCGAAATTAATATAGATACTAGCATTGATTTAGGAAACCACAAAAGGTTTGGGCAAAATCACATTCAAACTTCAAAGAGAATAAGGAAAGAAAACAATGATCATTTGATCAAAGTCATTTTATATTACAAGGGTCTAATTAGGAATAATCTCATCATCATTTTCAGTTATCTTAATTTAAATCCCGTGAACTTAACGTTTCTATTTAGGACAACCATGAATAGTTGCATGAAAGCGAAACTTTTAAAATATATCACATCGAAAGGAGACATAATGACAATGCATGAAAGCCTTGACATTAAGACATGAAAATTTCCTTTTAGCAATAAATAAAAATTTAATTAAGCCTGATTTAGAGTGTAAATGTGATGGTCGTAGATAGCTAGGAAGCTTCTGATGTCCAAACTAAGACAGAATCTTCATTTGAATAAGGTACGTTGATAACACTGTGGGAGCATGTAGAATTAATCCAGAAGACTGATCAACGAATTGATGGTCCTCTTAGCTAACCAAGGAGGAGATTACTGTTGTAATTGTTTGTCTATTTTCATCCAAATCTACTTGCCGGACCGAGTAAAATGAGCATAAAAAATTAATAGTTACCTTTCACCTAATTTGAGCTATTTAAGATTCATAAAGCTGCGATCTCTAGTTTCCATCTTAATCGTCCAAGATTCTCTGTGTAAACTTCTTTAGTGAATCAAAACCTTCTGTAATTTCTTCTTATTCTTTAATGGAGATTCAGCGTTGCTCTTGATAAAGTGATTATGGACTAGAACGGAGGACTACTGTATTTGAATTCCTCATCCATGTTATCATACAATACCGCAACACTATTTAGGGTTTCCTTGGCTTCATCGAAACCCTTAAACTAACACTCTCATAACATCATGATACAGATTTTGTTTTCTTTTAAAACCATCTCTATACATTTTTATGTGTACATTATACTCTTTCATTTTTATGGCCAGACCTAAAAATCCAGATATATCAATGATTAGTAGTCACCAACAATATACGCGTATAGGACGACTTTGTTAGAATTCCTAATTATATTAATCAGCGTGTTTATACTCTTATTCGGTTTCAATAATTGCCTAAACTCTGAATGTCGAAATCAAAGGACGATGTTCATACCATTGATCATGCCATTTCTGTCATCACACATGTGATCCACATGACGTCCTATATACATGACCGTTGGTTGCCCTCCTAGCTCGATCCTTATCCTTTGTCCAATTGATTTATTAATACTGAAATTAATCTGAATGGTCAACTTGATAAAATAGGCGAAGAAGATTCGTTTATGTCTTTAATTATGTATGAAATTTGTATGTGATAATTTGGCAGCAGCTTGAAGCTGTTAGAGTGTTAGTTAGATTGATGTGATGTGATGCGATGGCCATTGAGGCATTGACGCACAAATTATGTTAAGTGTCTAAGCAAAGCAACCTTAAAACGGCTACAAAAGGATACTGAATAGTTTACCAACTCGTGAAGGAAAATACGTTGTAACGCGCTAAATTTGCAAAAGATTCATAGACAATATGACATATAATTCTAACCAACAAACCCAAATAGTTAGCAACCAGCCAATCTGCTTGTCGTATTATCCTTTATTGGTCCCCTGATAACCACCTCATTAATCTTTATAAAAACTCAAACATATAGGTTTGTCATGAATATAAAAATATAGGTTTCTGTTTTGTTGCTGAAATAATTCAAATTAAAGAAAAACATGACTGAAATAGGGTATTGACCCAAATTACCCTATTGTTTTTTAAATCGTATGAATCTAATTAGAGATTAAGTTCAATGAAATACTTGAGATAATCCGAAAT
Organism: Rosa chinensis; assembly: GCF_002994745.2. Classification (NCBI taxonomy): domain Eukaryota; kingdom Viridiplantae; phylum Streptophyta; class Magnoliopsida; order Rosales; family Rosaceae; genus Rosa; species Rosa chinensis. The sequence continues at coordinate 18,266,998 of NC_037094.1, read as the reverse complement.
ACTTAACCAAAATCATCGTTGTTTGATATATTAAGCCATGTCTAGTCCTATCGTCAACAGTTGCATATGTTGTCATTGTCTTGTATAAATTGAGAGTATCCTTTTAGTATTAATTCTATGTAATCAGTACTTTATTACTCATGATTCTGTGAGTAGCAAACAAGCTAAAGTAGACATTTAATCGACAAATTTAAAAAAGTTTGGCCCCTGAATTAAGTTTGTGTGGTGCGGGAAGGGAGAGAGAGAGCAGAGGGTGTTGGAGGGTATTTCAATTTTTTTGTTTTCTTGTTTTCTTGTTTTTGATTGTCATTCAATTCATTAGGGTCTATATTCTCTAGGGTTTACGGGAGTTCTATGGTGTTTTGGACTTTGAAATGGGGTAGAGGTTGAGCGTTGAAGAAGTGAGCTTGAGCTAGAGAAAATTAAGGGGAACGGATGGGGACCACATAGGGGAGGAGAGACCGACAAAGAGCATCTTTTGGTTCATGGGTTTGCGTCCCACGGGTGCATGCGAAAGAGCAGATCGAAGAAGGAAGGAAGGAAGGAGCAGATCACAATAGCTAGCACTTGCACTGAAAATTGAATTGAATCAGATTGAAAGCAGAAAGGTACGTACACAGTCTTTTCGATTTGTATGTTGGGAGCTAGCTAGCTAGGTTTGTGCCGACTACTGCATGCTGCAGAGAGAGAGAGAGAGAGAGAGAGAGAGAGAGAGAGAGAGCTAGTAAATTTTGAGAAGATCGAGTTTGGTTACTGGTTAGTTTGTTTTGTTTGCAGCAAACTCTCCGGCGCTCGTGCAGTGGCGCTTTCGTTGTCTGTAGAGAGAGATTGTCAGCGCCACCCACGCGTCTTTAGCTCTCACTCCCACGCTAGGGTTAGCTGGAATATCTATTATGCGGTCAAACCATGCCTGCTAGCTTCTCCCCGCCAACCCTTACCATACACGCACACCCTGTCGCTCTCCCACTAATTTGTCTTTGCTGGCCTTTTTTAGTGCTACTATTCACTTACACATGCATATACATGCCTCTCATCGATCACCATCATCATTTGTGTGCTCCCTCGATCTCTAGCTATAGCTACTGTAGCTAGCTAGCTCTCAAATGCTTGTTGGTACTTCTGGATCTGTTTTTCCCAAAACAGATAGTGTATCATGCGGGACTTAGATATGTACTTCAGGAATTTTTTTGATTACGTTGTTTATACACACATATTGCGCGCGTACTTCTCTAGACAAACCACAAGGAAAACATGTTAGTGAATTATGTATATTTTATGTCATGTAATAAAACACTAATCAAATGATTTGATTGAGTGTGTACTGTGTGTGTCCCAAGACTCTCCCCAATCCATTGCTCACTCTCTTAGTAGCTTGTAATCAAGATTTATTGGCTCGTCGAACAAGATTTGTCGGCATCTTTATGTTGATATTGTATTTATTGTTAAAATACGTCTTTCTAAATGGAAATCTTACATCTATTGCATAATCACTAAGACTCATAATATTATAGGGATATGTATGTTAATATATGAAGAATGGATAGCTTAACCTAAATATTAGTAAAAAACGGACGCGTATAATTCGGCAAAGAAACGTACATGTATTATTCGGTTTATTTAGTCTAACGATACGGTCAAATATTCAGTCAAAAAAACGTGATACGGCAAATTTATAAGTTTGAATTATACTTGTATAATTCGGCAAATAGTTGAAAAAACGGGTTCAAAAATACGGATATATAAAACACTATTTTTGTAAGAAAATAACTAATAATCTATTCTAAACTCTTTTTTTTATTTTATATCATTTATGATATGTGATAAAACATGAAAAAAAGGATATGGCACCCAAGTAAAATATAATCAGGGGCTTGAATTACAATACAATGTACATAAGTTTTTCTTCAATTATACGCATACTGATATTTTATACGCATTTTAATTAACTAGCGCTTTAATTTTTTTTCAAATTCCAAGTATTTTTACTCAGTATAAAATGGATACGTGTATAAAACGTGTTTTAAAAGGTCGAACTCAATAATACACGGAAAAAACCGAGTCTACAATTTCAATACACCGTACTGAAGTTTTTTTCAATTATACGCGTACTGAAGTTTTATACGTGTTTAATATGAGTATTAACTAACTAGTAAATAGCTTAATCAAATTGTAATAAAATTCCAATTAGACTATGAATGTGTATGGTTTAGGTCTTTGACGATGACTAATCATATGTTTGTCCGGGCATGGTCATTCTAGTTAGCTTTCTTCTGTCACTTCTCAGCAAATACAATGTTATGATGAAGTACCGAGTACGTGCCTGTAAAGTTGCTTTTTCAGTTTTAGGCTTTGTTTCTTTATGACTATGATTGTGTTTTGCTGAACTCCTCTTCTACACCAATGAAATTAAACATCTGTGAATGCACAAAATGAAAGTTGGGGACCCATCGATCTTGTTAATCAAACTTGTCTGGCCATTTCTTTTTTCTTAGATGCGCCCGGGTGCGAGTTATACATCATTCTTTTACAACTTCTTCGATCCTCATTAGTTAGACTACTGCTAGTGCCCCTAACCTTTGCATTTACAGAGAAGTTCGACTATAACGACTAACCATCTCAATCAATTATTCTTTTCTTATAAAACAGATTCACCAACAAACCTCAAAGTTATAGAGTAACACGTATCCAAGTAAGAACTCTTTGGATTTGATTGTTTTATAGTTTAGTAAACTTTTGATATAGTTAATATTACCCTAAGCCAAATGGAACTACACACCCGGTCCAATTAAAATCATTAGGATCTTACCAAAAGGTAACCACGAAAGGTGCTCATCAAGTACCAAATTGAGGATAACTTAAAGGCATCAAAAGTGTTTCTGATAATTTTTTTTTATGATAATATTAGAATACATTTTGTTCATTAGAAGTAAGCCAAGGGTTTAGAAGTACACACACTAATATTAATACAAGACATGTTGAAGAGGACTATGACCAAATCAAAACAGATCACATCTATAATTTGACATCAATTTTTTTCAAGTTAACATTTCATACAATAATACTAAAAAGGGTAACATTTCAAATCGAAATTACTAACGACCAACAAAAGTGTGAAGAGTGCAAACCCTAGGGTTTGAGCAGAGAGTGGCGGCAGATTTCTTCTGGGAATCCGCCGGTGGTCTAGAAGTGGCGAGACTCCTCAGCGTGGGGCATGGACTTGTAGAGTACCAGAGATGTGGTGATGAAGACGTTGCTTGCGTCTTTGGTCGTGTTCTTGTTCTGCATTGGCGGGTGTGGAGCATATTTGAGTTGGTGTTCATATCCGACCTTAGGTTTCCGTTGCTGCACTTGGTCCAACAGAATGGGTTCGATGGGTTTTGATGCTGATCATATGTTGTGGTGGTAGGGTAGGCCACCAGAAGTCGGCACGGCGAGGTTGACGATGAAGGTTTAGATGTCCGTCCTGGGGAGATTTTTTGGCCTTGGTTGTCGACTTTTGGATAAGAGGTTGCTGGTTACGGCGCGAGTTAGGAGGACTGCACTCTTAGGCACCATGATTCAGGAAGGCGAGATGGCGAAGGTGTAGCCATGGTCGATGGCAGAGGTGATGGTGGCGGTAACTCATGTCTGGGTGCCAAGCGTTTGGGTGTCTAGATCAGAAAACTGGGCGGTATGGCTAGGCTCCCTTTGGGCCTATGGTGGACTCCATTTGGGCTTGAGTTCTACAAGGATTTGGGACTCAAGAGGTTTTTTGGGTATCTGTTTGCTCAATGGGGTTATCCATTTTATTTCTGGTGTACCGTGTTTATGTGCAGATAGGTTGCTCATCTCTACATTCTATAAGAATTCTCAATATAATATTACTGTGAGTACTACAATTGCGTGCCTGGCGAACAGTGATACTTGTGCTTGGACGAATATAGTTTTTATTGGTCTATCGATCTCTTGCATACCCGGATCGCAAATTCTGATGGTTTTGTCTCCAAATCTCAAGGTCATGGCAATGGTCTCATTGTTGGTAATTATCTTGAGAAGGATGGGAATTTACCTTCAATTGTTTGCTAGTTTCTCTATAAGTGATTCAGAGCAGTATTGTATTGTACATGAACAACCTATTGGTGTAGTACACCTTCTGGTTTGTTCTAGCTTAGCTCTAGCTTCAAGTCATTTATGGCTTGTGTCTGCTCCCAAGATTTTTCGGGATGCCATTTTAAACAATTATAATCGTTAAAGTTTCAATGAATTCACTTTTCAAAAAAAAAAAAATCTATTACTAACTTTTTTTTTTGCGCTGATCTTATTTTAATTAGTTAATTCTAGAAAGCTAATTTTCTCTTTATATTTTTTCTTTTTGGTAGAATTCTCTCTTTATTCTTCAAGTATTTACAATTTAGAGTTTAATATTTAAAGTTTATCGTAAAAAATAATTAAATAACATTTTGACATTTGATCCACAATCATTTAATTTAAAAACATAAGCATTATAAATTATTGGAAATTATGCTCTGAATAATCTCTCTATAAATTATAAGTGAGATTTTCTAATTTTTATGGACTTCATTTATTATGAAACTAGGGTTTGAGCTAAAGGATCACTAGGTAAATAATTTTGATAAAGGCAACCATTATGGTTATACTTATTTTAGTAAATGAACATTAATAAAATTGAAGGAAATGGACGCAAAAACAGCGGGGGCGTAGACACGTGGCAGGTTACAAAAGCAAGTGGACAATAGACCCAACATTAAGGTTTATACGTCTGAGAGATAAAGATAGAATTTGGATGTGGGTCATGGAAATTTGAAGCCACGCCCGCCCCAATTTTAATGTGCCAGCTCCATATTTTATTATTATTATTATTAATTTATTTTTAATTTTTTCATCAAAGTGACTAGTTATATTTTATCGAAAATTTTAGTATGAACCAAGGTCCACCCAAAACTCTCAGATGTTTTACCTAAAGTTGAAGTTGGCCAACTCTATTCGACTTTTCAATTAACGTTCGTCCCCTTTTCGTTTTATGATGAAGCTTTACCATCTAATGAACAGTACCAGGAATTAACTCATGGTGCATATGGATCTTGGTCCACCCAAGACTCTCCGATGTTTTACCTAAAGTTGAAGTTGGCCAACTCTATTCGACTTTTCAATTAATGTTCGTCCCCTTTTTGTTTTATGATGAAGCTTTACCATCTAATGCCAAATTCGATTTGGTTAATTGGTTGAGTAATATTGATATAGGAAATGAAGAAACAGATCATATTTCGACACATAATATCCTCTCAAATATCGCACTAATTGACAACGTGCTCAAAAACTCTCTAGTTTATTCAAATATTATTAAGCTCTATATTCATAATTTAGTAAGAACAAGTTCATACAATGCATGCTACGTCGTACACTTTAGTGAACTAATAATCACATTTTCTTTGATTTGCACCAGATATACAGTTGCCACTTATCATACTCATACTTATCTTTATCTTTATTGTTATTTCGCTATGTCGAAGTAACAGAAGTATAACTTTTTTCTTTTCTAGCTTTGTAATAGATTGGAATGCGTTGAAATTGAAAGAGAAACGAGTAAAATTAAAACTTGAAAGGACTACAAAAGGGCTATAGTAACAACAAATCGTAATCAGACCATTTTAATTCAAACCCGTGTTAATGAGAGAGAGAGAGAGAGGTGGGGACCACTCCACCGCCCATAAGCACGCAGTAGTAGTCACACCCAAACCAAACCCATATCCATCCTCACCTCTCTCTCTCTCTCTCTCTCTCTCTCTCTCTCTCTCTCTCTCTCTCTCCCGTCGATCTAACCCTAACCCAACTCTGACCCCCTCTTTTCTACACACCCCAACTGACCAAGATGATCCCCCCAAGATGAACACCATACCTGTTTTCTAGCTCCTCATCTCTTCTTCTTCTCCCCTAAATCTTCAACAACACCCCCACAAACACACACAAAAGCTTCGCCAACCAAATTGAGAGTGAAGAAACATGGCAATTCAGCTCCAATCCGGTGGGTGACACCAGAAATCTGCTCATTCTCTCCATCTTTCTGGTGAAGCTAGTTGCAGTAATCAAGGTGAGGAAAGCAGGAAAGCAAAGCCCAAAAAAAGAGACAGAGTCCCAGAAGTACTAGTTACTCATCCTCTTTGTTTTAATCTTTATTCCCTTTTGCTTCCACTTTCGTTTCCTTTTGAAATCTGTACAACCTTTTGAGCTATATATCTAGTATTCTAGTTTGCAGTAGTACCTCCCCCTCAATTTTCTATTCTCAATTTCTTGGGTTCTGATCACTTCTCTCACAGCTAGGTTCTTTGTATTTGAGTAATCAATTAAAAGCATAGAATTATGGACACCCATTCTCTTCCCCCTCCTTTCCACACTAGAGATTTCCAACTCCATCACCAGCAGCAGCAGCAGCATCAGCACCAGCACCACCAGTTCCACCACCAGCAGCAGAACTCCGAAGACGAGCAAACCGGAAGCAGCGGCCTGAACAAGGGAACCAAAAGAGAGCGAGATATCGACAACAACAACGACAGTGGAAATGGTGGTGAAGGCAGCAAAGAGCTGAACATCACTGTTTCCGGGGATGGATCGGAAATGACAAGAAGACCTAGAGGCAGGCCCGCCGGATCCAAAAACAAGCCGAAGCCGCCCATCATCATTACTCGAGATAGTGCTAATGCTCTCCGCACTCATGTCATGGAAATCGCCGATGGGTGCGATATAGTGGAGAGTGTTGCCACCTTTGCTCGCAGGCGCCAGAGAGGAGTCTGCATTATGAGCGGCACGGGGACGGTTACCAACGTAACCCTCAGACAACCGGCGTCCCCGGGCTCGGTCGTGACTTTACACGGCCGATTTGAGATCTTGTCACTAGCAGGGTCCTTCCTACCACCTCCAGCCCCACCTGCCGCGACTGGGTTGACCATTTATCTGGCAGGCGGGCAAGGGCAGGTGGTAGGAGGGAGTGTTGTTGGGACTCTTTTGGCTTCGGGTCCGGTGGTGATCATGGCTGCCTCGTTTAGCAACGCCGCCTACGAGCGGCTTCCACTGGAGGAGGACGAGGGTGCGATGCCAATGCCGGGAGGGAGTATGGGGTCTCCAACTGCGGTTGGTCAACAGCAGCACCAGCAGCAACAGCAGCAACAGCAGCTTTTGGCCGAAGCTGCTAATACGAATGCGCCTCTTTTTCATGGGTTACCTCCCAATCTCCTAAACTCCATGCAATTGCCGGCTGAAGCGGCATACTGGGCTACTGGCCGCCCTCCATTCTAACCATATTGATGTCCTTGAAGGAGAACAAGAAGAAGAAGAAGCTTTTCCAGTTCAAGATGATCATTCACTCCTCATCACACCTGCATCTTACCAAGATGTCACAAGACTATGTAGCTAGCTAGTAGCTATGTAGCTAGCAGAATTTGGGTTGTCGAGCATTTTCAGGTTTTAATGTGTTTCCTTCTCTTTCATTTTTTTTTTTTTTGAGTTTGATTTAGCTAGCATTCGATCGATGATTTAGGTACGTACCATTTATATGTTTTACATCTTTGATTGAAGACTACTGTGTATATTCATGGATTATTATTCTTGGTGAGAGTTTCATTTTGTGTGTTTGTTATTTACTGAAAGGACAGTAGCCAAGAAGAAGGAACATGACTCTTTCTTATCATTCCAGTCTTCCCTATCCATGAATAAGAAAAAGGCTGATCAAGCCCTTGTTCTTATACATTTTCGTACTTAATTTTGTATCAAGAGGATTGAGTTGATCAATTTCTTCTCCTTTCTGCTAATTTTGAGTTTCTAGCTAGCTCTCACAACTAGCTACTAGTTAACCTACATTTATGTGATTCTCTGAGATCCCATATGATATTAATTGTTACCTATTATAAATATGTATCATATTATGGTATAATAATAACTATATATACTGAATACTGATAGAGTAATTATTACTTTGTCTATAAGCTGACCAAGGTTTGGAAGGATATCGAGGGTTTGAAAGTCTCTTAGCTAAGTATGTGCGAGAGATGGAAGCAAAGAGGTATGGGCTTATTAGAGTTTCCATGTGTGTTTCTTTCCTTCTTTTAGTTTTAGTTCTAGAGAGAGAGATTTGATCAGAAATATATTGGGATAGGGAGACATGAATATATTTGGGTACTGGTTTACACGTGCATTGCTCTGAAGAAGCTCCTTTCCGAGGCAAACAGCATCAACAACAACACTCTTCCATTAAACGCCCACAACTAGCAAGCAGGACTTGGCCGGATCCTCTCTCTCTCCCTTTCTCGGGTTCAGAGAATGAGAGTTGGGCACCTAGCTTTCTTCCTTCCTAGCTGTGATCTCCCACCCCGACCCTTCTTACACCTTGCTTTGCTTTTCGATCCCCAAGCTTTAAAAGCTTACTAGAGTTATCCATTCTTTTTGTTGGGGTCACTCCTAGTTACACTGAACTTTGATTTGCAGTTTATGATATCTTGCCAGAGTAATTTTTGGGTCTATCCAATACATAATAATGATAGTATGTAGGGGTCATCTCAGGTTAGGGCTGGCCCTACCCTAAATTTTAGGGCTTAGGGTAGGGTCGGGCCGGGTCTAGTCAAAGTCAATAAAATTTATGGTCGGGCCGGGACTTAAATATGCTAATTCTTACCAGCTCGAAAAGCCCGATCTGCTAGGGCCGAAAAAGCCGGGTCGGGCCGACCTTCTGAATAGGGCGGAAAATGACCTTATTTTGTTTAACAAAAAAAAATACATTATTTTTTTTTCTTCTCAAAATGTGGCTCAATGGTTATATAAGTAATACAAGACTCATTGTTTTTTTTTTAAAAATCATATTTAATATATATATATATATATATATATATATATTTATAGGAATTAAGTCAAATTAACTTATAACATTTATTAATATTAGTTAAGGTGTTTATATTCAATTAACTATCTCTCTAAATCTCCCAATATTAATTGTTGTGTAACAAAGAAAATAGAAATTAAAAAAAAAACAAAGCTTATGAAATTAATTATAAAGAAAGAGATAAATTGCATATTATAGAAAAAAAACATAATTAAAATAAAGAAAATTATTAGGACTTTATTCGGGCGGGCAAAGGGCCAGGCCGAGCTTGGCCCTAACGGGCTCAAATGGGTCGGGCAAGAGGGCCGAGCTGGGCTTCATTTTCATGGCCCATACCCTACCCTATTTTAGAAAGGGTCGGGCCGGTCCGCTCTAATGCAAGGGTCGGGTCGGGTTTCAGCCCTACAGGCCAGGCGGGCTTGGGGAGGGCGTAGGGCCAAAGGGCCAAATGGCCCAAATGATGACCCCTAATAGTATGTTAATATAGTTTTGAAGCCTCAAACAACTTAAATTTCAATGTTATTAATATTATTTTTTGTTTGTTAATGTTACACAACTAGGAAAATTAGGATTTTTGAAGAATTAGATATGCAATCAAGAAAGGTTATTAGAAAAATTAACGAATGGGAATAACTTCAACTGAACCAATAGAACACAAATTTGACAATAGGGTTTCAATTTGGGGTTTCAGAATTTTAGAACAATTTTTTTTTTTCAAATGAATTTTCTTGCTTTTTTTACTTTCAAAACTGTTTAAATAGAATGAGGCTTTTCAGGGTTTGGCAAGTTGGAAGGTGTTATGGAGACACCCATGAAATGCAATGACATGCCGATTTGTCTTCAAATTCTTCTATACCATAAGCTTACCATTCATAGAACATGATTTCAGAAAGTGTTCCAATTGACGGAGCACCAAAACCACAAATAATTTTTTTTTATTTTTTTTACTTTGAAAAATCGTAAAAAAAAAAAATTGTCTTGATTTTTGAATTCCATAAATTTGAGAAGTTTTTATAAATTATTATTTGAAGGTGAAAAATTTGGTGAGAAAATAAGAACATTTGATTTTGAGAAAAAATCATGTGCTATAATAAATGTCCACAATTTGAATCATGGCCTCGGGTCTGTCTTTTTTCTTTCTTTTTTTTTGTAAGAAAGTTATGGGATCCTGCTTCTACGAAATTGGGGTATTAACTTTTCATTTTTCTTTTTCACCTATAAAATAAATAAAACAGTTACTTAACTGAAAAATTAGAGCATTAGGATAACACCAATGACTAAAATAAGGTCATGTAACATGGAGCATCAATACATCAAGTGCTCTGTAGAAGTTACATTGCATTCTCTAGCGATTAGTTTATGCATGGACCCTGCTTGGATGGTGATACAAAAGTAGAAGAAAAACAGCCTACCTAATGAAAACCAATCCTATGTAGATGTTGAATTCAGTTTTGAATAAACTGAACATAATGCGTTAGTGAATCTCTTGATCTTTTACTTTCGTTCTCAGCTCAATTGCTTCTTCCACTCTTTGATTTACTTCATGACTGCTAAATGTGTAATTGCTGATGGTATATTGCTTAGACTTTGGCTTACATTTGCTTCAGAATCCGAGGCAAGTGTAGCAATTGGGTTTGTGTTGTTCGATGTGGCTTATAGTTGAATTTGATACACCCATTGTGCCAATAAAAAATCTGCCTCTTGTGCAGGCGCCGAGGAAGCAGGAACCTTAATTTCCTACATTCATAGGGAAACCGTCGCGAAATTCTTTGTTTAAATACAAATAGCCTTCGTCTTGGAATTCTGTCTCTATGTTTGTGCATTGTAGGTAGGTCAAAGTGGTGAGAGTCCTAATTTCCAGGATGGTATTCAGAGGTTGTTGAAGTTTCAGCACCGGCGGCAAGACAATTACAGTTTATTTACAAAGAGATGCAAAAAATTCAGTTTGTTTCCCTATTTGTTTCATATACAAATCGATGTACAAACTAATTTGAAGCACTGATGGAATAATTCACTTAAAACATAATCTAACGATAATAATGATAAGGGGATTAGGGTGTAGACTTTAACTAAACCTCAGGACTAAACAAAGGCATACTGACTAAGATGGTGACTTCCTCAGGAACAAGATGGTAGAACTTCAGTTGCAAGCATTCCTTTTTGTTTGTGCTGCAAGAATCATACATCATGCTTGAGATTACTCTAGGCTAATACTTGCTGTGCATCCTCCACATTTTCATATCAAGTTCTCTTATTCCACAACTCTTTAATTATCTATCCGCAGCCGCCTCAATTCACCTTGGAAGGTGGGGCTAGAAGTTAGTGTTCGATATGCAAGAGTTCTTATGTCTTCGCGTGAACAGTCTCGGGAAATGCGAACAAGCTCCCACAAGGCACCACCACTGATCATGTCTTTTGCATTTGTTTCTGAAAAAATAGTGAATTCTACATTTTTTAGCAAACTTTCTACAGAGGGTTAGCTTTTTCATTGTGTGATAATAAGAAAGAGGAAGGAAAGCTTACCATGTTGTGCTAAGTGGCATAGTGCTAGCTCAATGTGGCGCCTGATTGGTGAGGCTTCATTATTAGCATTTTGTACAATCCATGAAAGTGCACCGTCCTCAATCAAAAGAGATCTTCCATTTTTGGTCCCTAAAGTTAAATAACCACATAACTCAGTCTAAAGGATGATTAAACTGTATATGTTTCAATGCAATTATTCTTCAATAAAATTTGATAAGCACAGAATACATTTGAAGACAACCACCAGAAGACCTGATAGTCTTTTACCTTGTGTAGATGCCCTAGACTCGCATTTTGCGAAATTTGCAATCCCACGAGCAACTTGTGCAAGAACATCTGGATGCCCACATCTGACCATTCCTAGCAATGCCTTAATTCCACCTTCAGCTCTTAGCTTGCTCTGTAATTTATCTGAACAAATGCAATTTCATTGGTGTTAGTGACAGCAGAATATACTGACATAAATTAGTTTTTACCTGGAAAGTAGATAAAGAAACACCCTGCTGAAGAATGATGGAGGTCCTACTTTTAGCATTTGATGTGATTAAGGATATGATTAGGGAATTGAGCTGATTACAGCTTTGAACCATTTGATAAAGAGAACTAGGGATTTAATTCATGAAAATACTTGTAATTGAATCAGCAAGGGATCTTATTATGTTTGATTGTCTTACAGGCCTCATAATTAGGCCATGATGTAATTTTCTTCAGACTGGAGCATAGAAGTTTAAAATGAAACCCCAGCTTCTCTCTAGTTCTTCAACACTATCCGCTCTCTCTGTCTCATCTTTTCTCCCTCTTCTATTATCTCTAGAGAAATAGTTCTTTGTTTGTAGTGACCCAGACACAGTATTCACCAAAATGACAACAGAAACTAGTGTGAAGAAAGTTGCTCACAATAGAAATATGATTAACAAATCTAATTCTGGTGCAGTCTGTACTGTAACTTCTCTGTTGCTAAAAGTTTGCTTCCTACATTCTCATTTAATTCTAAGTAGGATTAAGGTTTCATAAGATTACTTGAACTTATTTAGAACTTCTTGCAACTTGGTGTCATCTAGAATTAACAGAAGTTGAAGAAATGAACTTCAAAGAGGGCAGAAAGTTTACCATTTCCGCAAAGATTAGCAATGGCTCCAGCAACCATTCGAAGGGTTTGTGGATCTTCACCATTGGCTGCTGTCATAGATAACAAACTAATTCCCCCTTGACTCATTATCAGCTCCTGGTTGGTTTCTGAGTTCAAAGCCAAATTAAAGAGCTGATTTTATTAGCCAATATTTGCAATATCTATGAAGAATCATGAACCAGGGACCAATATTTTTACCGTTCATTGCTAAATTTGCGATGGCACCTGCCGCAACTCTATGTATGGTTTCATCGTCAGAGGTTTTGAGTAACATCAACAAGGATGTGAGACCACCAGCTTCTACAATTTTCTCCTGATTTGCTTCTGCAAATTATAGGGGAGCAAGTATTATTGCTTGCTACGCAGTAGCCTTAACTATAGTGATGCTATGGATCTTTATTCAACATGGAAACTAATAAGAAATCTACATATAGAACTGGTTCAACAGCAAAATATTATGACCCAAAATATATTACAAGGGAAGAGGGACCCAATTTTTGTACACAGCATTAAAGCAAATATAGATAACAGATGAACTCAGTTTCACCACACAAAATAATTTATCAATCTTCACCTATCTTTTCATATAACTATACTTGCCCCTTACCAAGGACTAGTAACTGCTAGTTGGACCATGAAACAGAACATAGATCTTTAACTTTTACATAGCCAAGCTATTGATGTTCGCAACATGAATTTTTTTTATTCCAAAATAATTGGCATAAATTATTCTTAGGTCAATTGATCATGACTTGAAGTCAAAATCCCTGTAGCATCTTCAATAGTCAGTATGTTTAACAACATATTTGGAAGAAGAGAAAGATTTTAGAAATCAATTGTGCTAGTTTTTTAATCCTCTTTTCTCCCAGATAACTCATAGAGATCTTCTGGTATTGAGTGGTCCTTTAAAACTAAATGCTGTGCTACTTCAAGCATAAAACACATACTTCTACATATGCAATCACTCCGTAGTCTCCACATCTGAAGAGATGTTCTAAAAAAGAACTTAAGCATTATGCCACGGGTAATATCAGTAACATGCTGGTACAATGATTTTCAGAACTTCAGAATATAAGCATGTATTATGGCAGTAGCAAGGCAAGGAAGATAAACGAGGTAAAGAAATGAAATCACCTTCAGCAGCAAGATTTGCTACGACTTTAACGGCATGAATTCGCACATCATTGTCTTCAGCTTCAAGTAATGACAAGATCTTTTGCAATCCCACTAAAAATTTTATTTACCATTAGTAATGGATAAACAAAAGAAAAACAAGCGAATAAATTTATGAATATTATAAATATAGCATCAAGTGAAAACAGGCGAGCACTAGAGCAACTGCAACCTTGTTCGAAAATTTTTGCTATTGAGGCTTTGTCCTCATTTCCTGATTCCTTGAGCTGTAGATGCCTAACTTGAGTCATGAGGGAGTCAAGGCCACCAACTTTTCCAAGCCCACCCCTATCAAGTTGTCTACTTGTCTGCAAGAGCATATGTGTTAATGCACATTTCAAGACTCGGAAACCATGGAATTGCACGAAATGGGGTATTTAATACCCACTGAAATAAATATAATAATACAAAAAGGTAGAGGAATTGATTGTCCCTGTTCATATGCATAGTGTTGGTTCCATTTCAAAATGTTCAAGTCTCCAGCATTAAAAATTTTGTTAGAGTTATGGATATGTTCACACTTTGTGATTAAAGAAATTGCAAATCCAAGTAATTTGGGGAATTGAAACTAATTTAAACCCAAATTTCCTTGTATACCTATACCATTACAACACTATTCAGATTGTCCACAGATATGGCCTCATTACCTTTCTAAACCCCTTACAAAGATAATACATCCCTTATACTGCCTGGCCAGCACGACAGAAATTCAAGGCAAGGCTTGTTGCACTAGTTACACTAAGCCACTAAGGCATGCCTCTCTAAAAGATGTCACCCCATTTTGAGCTAGAGTGTTTGCTGATGGCATACATCCCTCATGGTTAGAGTGATAAATGATACTATGTTTTGACTTGAAGAATCTAAGTCAAACCACACCAGTCACCAAACAGGACCGTATTTTTATCGTTTCTCACCAGCACCATCAAGATAAAACAAGCATACTAATAACTACAATCTTTTTTTCTGACCAGGGGATGATACTCAAATTAAAAACTCCCTTGGAAGAAAAGGTGAGTTGGAACATTACTTTCTGAAGAGGTAATATTTTCAATTTTAAAATACTAACTGGTGATATTTAAGTCAATTATTGGTGTTTTTAGTCCCAATTTTCATCCATAAAAATTTATAATTCCTATGGCAGAAAAAAAATTTCAATGAAAATTAGAACAATCAGGAAATTGATGATTCCCAACAAGACTTAAAACTCTACATATAGCATACCTCATCAGCATCAAAGCTCAGTTGCAACAATTGACTGTGAAGTGTTGCTATTTCTCCTTCAAGTTTCTCCTTCTGATGTGCCTCATCTTCCAGCATCTTACGAAGCTTTAAGATCTCTGAATTTCCAGCTGCCTACCACATCAAAAGAATTTTTCTATGTAACATCCGCAAGATTTCAAAGATCAATTCAATGATATGATATCAGAATCATTAAACTGGTGATAAAACGCACCTCTGACCTTTTCCATTGAGTCAGTTGACTCTTCAGATTACTAGTTTCCTCTTCAGCAGCCTTCCTAAGACTTGTCTCTCGCTGGAGCAACTTTCTTAAGTCATTAATTTCCTCAACATGCAACCTGCAAATCTATGTATAATAAAATTGTTAGGAACACTCCTCAACACAACATATAACGGAAAACAAGAGCTAAAAAATCAAATTGGCAGCGGTGCTAAGAAAATATATCATCTCAATCAAGGGACCACTACTTGATCTGTGGGAGAAGCTTAATGTGAAAGGCAGCTCGAAACCAAGATAAATTTGTGCTTAAAATGACAAAGAAAAAGAAGCAAGCAATCTTCACAAGACACACACGTATTCCAATCATCAACTGTCCATAGCATTTAACTTTTGACCTTGATAAAATGCATGATGATATATGTTACTTCCCGGCATGCAATAGATAAAAAATTCAAGAACATCTTTAGAGCCACAAATAGAAGAAATTCATGTGGGCGAGTACCGACAATACCCATAGCCTCCCAGTGACAAACTTTTACATATCTGCGGAAGGTGTAGCAAGCATTATCCACAGAAGGTGTTGTACCCGGCCTACCGAGTAACCTGTTTGCCTTCTTTTGAACTGTTTATACCTTTTTTTTACTAATATATACATACATATATAAAGCACCAAGTTGATTATTCTTTCTACTGCAGTTTTTCTTCCCAGAATTCTGCAAACCCATATGGATGGATAATTGAAAATCAACGATCATTGTTAAGTGAACCGGCGGCATTCAAAAAAGACCTACTAATTGATTTACCCACTTTTCTCATTTAAACAGGAAAATAGCAGTGAGAAAGAGAAGTATAATATAATAGGTCCTCAGCCTGATTAATCAATTCACAATCCATAGAAGATAATAAATCCCAACTACAAGCCAGAAACTCATGTGAAACACAAAAATTCACTATGACACTGCTATCACAAAGAGCACAAAACAAGGCCGAAGTGGAGGATTATACCTCTTTGCTCGATGTCACATTAGATTTATCGTCCTTGGGTCCATTTGTGACTTTTTCAAAGTCATGCTTTGGCTGATTCATCACCAACTGCTCTTCAAGCTTTTTTATTGATTCCATATAGTCTTTCTGATATTTCAATCTTTCCTTCTACATGGGAGAAATACAAGGAGTTCAATAAGCATAAACAAATCTACACAATCCAGGTAAGCAGGACAAAATGCATAATTTTTTCTTCCTTTCCTTAAAAAAACTTATATGAGCCACAGGACAATGTTGAAACATTTTTAACTGTATGTCCTGTGAATGCCAACTTTCCAGATATTGAAACAAAAACTTGCCTCCAGTGCATCTGCATAGTTCTTTTCAACCTCTGTGATCTGATTTTGTGCTTCCGCGGCTATTCTTTCAATCTCATCCTCAAATGCTTTCTGCTGTCTTTCATGTTCTGCAATGAGTTTGTCTAATTGTATATCTAGCCTTCTGGACAAACTTTTGTAGTCAAATTCCTCCTTCAATTTCAACATATTTTCCACTTTCATAGCCTGAGTAAACACAAAATTTCAGTAACTTCAAAATAATAGGTTTTTTTTTTTTTGGTTTAGAAGAGTCTTCAAAATGATAGTTATGCATCCATGAAAAGACTATTAGATTGCTAAATAATGCTAGCAGAATTTTACAAAAGGTTACTACCAACTATTCCAGAGAGGCAAAATGAAACTCTAAAAAAAATAATAATAATAAATTAAAAAAAAAACGGAAAGTGATCTGGAAACCCACCCGCTGTCCAAACATAATAGTACTAGCCGTCTCTCCTCGATGACGTGGAGATGGACCGATAGTAACAACCAGTGATGTTCTTGCTGTGCCTGTTAAAATTTACTGGTATCAGGCATCTACAAATGTTGAAATATCAAAAACATAGAAAGAAATTTCTTTATTTATCTGTAAAAATTAGCTTGCAAAGTGACCTGGAGACAACACTTTATTTTATTTACTTTTAGCAAACAAACAGTTTTTAAAATATAGGGGCTTCTAAATTTTTTATTTTTATTTTTATTTTTTTAAATCCACCCTACAGGGCAAGATGTGGGTGTCCGGAATCAAACAATCTTTCAACCTACATATGACTTTAAAACAGGAATCATCAACTATTTGAGAAGGCCAAAGAATACACTCAAGCTAGCCACTCAAAACTTTCAAAAGTATACACAGAATGGAGATAACATATCCTGATATAATAAAGTAAAATATGAAGATGAAACATCCCATCTTACCTCCAAATGAATCCCGAAGCAATCTTGTAAGTTTTGAATCTCGAACAGGAATATGCGCACTGTTTTCTGCCAATGCATTGATGCACTTTCCCAGTGCACTTAACGAGAGATTGATTGATTTGGCTTCCTCTAGTGTATGTCCTTCACTTCCTGGCATACAACAAAGATCAACAAAAAAACCAAATGAGACCTCCCCCCAATCATTCCTTCTATAAAGCTATCTCTTTTTTTTAACCCCAAAAGTTATCTCAATTTTCTGAGATAATTAATGCAGGAATTTAGAGAGATCTATCTTTCCTCCAGAATAGGTTACTGTAACAGGAAATAGCAAAAGAAAATTAGGAAACACTTCTAATATATTCACTGGATGCACACACCTGATTTGTCGATACGCTCTGAACCAGCAAGATCCACCACAATTAACTTGCTCTTTCGAACAACAGGAGGCTTCAGACTTTTAACAGTGTGGGAGTTGTTGACATTTTGGCTTGAAAGAGCTGAATCTCTTCCCTTTACGGACTTTTTTACGTGTACCTGTGGCATTTGAAATCTTCCTTTTATAATTAGCATAAAACAAGTCACTTAATGCTTAAATATTATCAGCTTTGAAAATCTTCACCAACCACTCACTTTTAAACACATAAGCCTCGTAAAAAGAGAAATATAGATTACTTACCATCAGAATAGCATGGCTACGAGAAGACTCAGTGTTCAGTTTTGTATTGGTAGCAAAGCGGTGAGCTTCCCCTAATCTTAGTAGTTCCACGAAACTCTTGTGGTCCCTGATTTCAACTAGGCTTGCCCCTGGTAGTGAGACATCACCAGTTTTGGGGTCTTCCACTATAGAAATGCTATCATTTGCAGGATCGAGTAGGTCATGTATGGTTTCCATGTAAAGCTGACATGTAGAGAACCAGAATGTTAGAGAAATGAGAAATCGTAATCATTAGTTTCATCAGTGAAAAAGGTTAAATAAAACTCGTAACAAACCAATAATATAATGCTATTAAGGAAATGATAAACACCAGCTTGAGAGTTCAACAACCTGCAGATACGAGACTGACAAAGAATCAGACTCCAGAGATACATCTGCTAAAATATCCTCCATGGCACGGACCATTATTCCACGAGCAGCAGTATCCTCCTCTCCAAGTCGTCCAAGTGTATACGTCTTTCCTGTACCAGTCTGGCCATATGCCATGACTGTCCCATTATAACCTTCCAGAACACTCTGGTGAAGGAAATTACAAGATAACATGTCACTTGACGGAAATTCTACAAAATATAGAAGAAAATGGAAAAACTCTGCATCCATATGAATAGGAATACGTGATTATATATTTCATATGAAAGGAATGGATAGAAATTATATAAAGGAACTCTAGGTCGAAATCTAAGCAAATTTTGATCTAAGGAATAATAGTTCTAATGCACTATCCTAACTCGAAATCCCTAGCCAAAAAGTTGGCAATTGGCTTCTTTGGACCTACTTATGTACTGGATTCAGAGATCACAATCTCCTTAGTCCTTGGCAGAGAAGACACGAACTGGGCAAGTTGCATACTAGCCATGACAATTTTTGGAACCTAGTTCTACCAGCTAGGTTATAGGGTATAGTGCACATGACAATTGAATCCAAACCTATGTACATAACTTGGATGAAGATGCAAAACTGTGAGGAACATGTACATAAAAGAAAAAAGTATATTATCAACTAAAGTCAATAGACCAAACTTCTAGGAAGACTTTTACTTCGATTAAGGATCCAAAATTATCAACTTGTAACAGATGAATCTAAATGTAAAAAGCAGGAAACTGAAGCTTTATGTATATGCACCTCCACAACAGGCTTTGCCACTACTTCATAAACACGCTTTTGTGATGCAAACTCTGTGAGAACTTCATCGAACTCATAAGTATCCAAGTCCCAATTGTTTCTCCGAAGTTTCAACCTTTTAAGCTGAAACAGAACACAAAATGATTAAATTGCGCGGACCATGAAAGCAGATAGTAATAATAGGAAGATAGTTAGCTATCAATAAGTCAAGTATTAGTAGGTACCTCTGGCTGTAATTCTACAATTTCAGCAAAATCAGCATCTGAGATCATTTCATCAGAGTTACGTGGCCGCAATCTCACAGCTACTCGGACTCTTCCAGGAACTATACCCAAGAAAAGCAAAGTCAAATGAACAGCTATAAATTTAACATTTCAAAAACTTAAAATATAGGGCAGTAAAAGGAATTCAGGGAAGATTGCTCAGATCCCAGTGATTTGAATAAATATACAGTTAGGGAAAAGTGATGCAAGATGCAAGTGAAACAGAAGACTACTAATTCCCATGACAACTTTAGTAGAAAATGACAATTACTTTCTCCAACAACGATTAAAAACTACCCACTAATCTAGCATTCAACTCTACCAATTATTTGACACGAATCCTATATACAACAAAAGTTTAAAGAAAAGAGGCTGAAGTATTCCGCCCAAAGCAGGCAAGAAATCAAAGCCTCATTAATAACTCCCCAAGCTCTTTCCTGAACCATATTCATGTCGAAAACCATTTTCACAGGCATAGCTTGGTTTACAGACTCCACATCAATTCAACTTCAAAACCAAAAAAGTCTATGTATCCCAACTCACAATGCTTAAGACACAAATTCTCCCTAAATTGAAATGCATTGGAACTTGGAACCAATAAAATGGAATAGCTATCCATCATCCCCAGAAAAGAATACCACATGATTGCCTATATTAATCAAAGAGTACCATAGTTTCTGGCAATAATAGTATTTCTCTTTTCTTCACAGACAAACATTTCAAACCCAAAACCACCAGCAAAAACAGTAAACAAGTCACCAACATCTCAACCACAAAATGCTTGAAGCCAGAAACAAAAACCCACCTCCAGTATTATCCTTAGAGGCAGTTCCAGCAGCAGCAGCAGCAGCAGCACCAATAGAGCCAGTGCTGTTCCGGCGAGGAGGAAGCAAAGGCTTGGACTTTACAGCAGACTTGGGGTTGGAATTGACAGAAAGAGGCCTATCCACCTTGAAAGAGCTTCTCTGAGTAGCAGCATCTCGGTAATTATACCCGCCTGAAGCGGCCATTGCACCCAGAAATGAAGCTTCAAAAAGCAGGAGTCTTTGGAAGCTTCGGGATAAACCCAGAAAAACCCAAGTCTCTGTTTTGGGAATTGAGAAAGACCCAGGTGGTATTTCGTTCTCTCAAGTTCAGAGAAATGCAAATGGAGCAGTACAACACTGGTGGCAATAGGAGTAGTAGTACTCGGTGATTCTTTCAAGTTTCTAGTGGTAGTGGGATTAATCGTGTGGAATGTGACTCAGATAAATCCGGGTCTGTTTGATTTTGCTTTGCTTCCTCAATCGAAGCTTTGGAGAGAGAGAGAGAGTGAGAAAGCGTTTTTGACTTGCTTTTGTTTAAAGCGAGAGAGAGTGTGATGGTCCAGTCGCAGCTTAGTAGGTCCCCATTTCGCTTATTGGCTTTTGGGTTTAAGGCCGAAAGTACGACCATGCCCCTTTGGGTTTAGGGGAGTCTTTCTCCCTTGGAAAGTTTCTTGGTTCTAACCATAAATGAGAGGAGGGGCAATTCCGGCGGTCCTCAATGGCTGGTGCCTACTGCCTTGTATCAAATATCAATGTTTTGTTCTGACAATTTTATTATTCATGCATCATTTCTAAATCTTCCAAGGATTTCTTTGGTGAGCCATGGTGTCAAATTCTGTGCTATAATGTCTCAAGTTTGATGCTTAATAAGTGATTTAATGATCTACTACGTTATGGTATGGTTTTGTTACGTAGGATTGATAAGAAATATAGTGATTCAATCATTGTTCATTTTGGTATGTTACGACATAATGACAGTACGCATAAATCATAGTGATTCATCACAAAAATGACTTGTGCATCTCTCTAAATTTGAGTCCATTAACTTTTTAAATTTTCAAAACATTCTTGCTTTTAAATCCATTTATGACGTGACCTAAATCGAAGTGACTAATATATAGGAGTATGATTAGTGTTTAATTAATTTCTCAACGCTTTTCTAATAGTCATGCTGTTGAAGCCACATGTTTGCTTAATACATGTCCCATTACTATAATTGGACTAGTTGGATTACTATATAGAATAGACTACTAATTGCACCGATCAAATGATCTTAAAAGGGGCAAATATTACAGAAAGTGACAGAACCATTAGTTAAGCAATTAATAATTTTCTATGAAATCTATAGATTTCCAGATGATGATTAAACAATGGCCCCATTTTAGAACACAATTGAATTCTGGGGTACCTGAATATGCATATATTCATTCACTTGAAGCTAGATAAATGGCGCCATCTGAGTTGAAAAACTTCAAAAAAAAAAAAGTAGGGAATTGGCAATGAAGGAGCACAAAACTGATTAGCAAAATGATGATCGAGGGCCCAAAAAGCAAAGAGAGAGAGCTCGAGCTTTTGCAAGAAAGACATCAAACTGAGCAAAAGAAAGGCTCCTTGAAAATGGTCTACTTTGATGAACAAGTTTTTGAATTTTAATGGTGCAAAAAGAGCATTAACCCATTTGAATGCTCCAACTTTTTTAATAGAACAACACTCCTGAAATCAAAGCTTTCGTGTACCCTAGCTTTTGTGGCAAGGGACCTTCTAATCTTTGCTTTTGGGAAAAAAAAATTAAATTGGCCCCCAGCCTCCCATGATTTGCCAAAGTTCAAAAGCCCCCCAATAAATTTCACACACAAATCTACAAAGGAACCTTGATTTTCACTTATTTTCTTGAAGTTCAATGATGGAATTGGTAGGGACTGTGAAAAGACTCAGAATCTTTCTGATCCTGTACATAAAGCAAATGCAGTGTTCATCCATAAAAGTAGCATACAGTATACAGTATGAAGAAGATGAATTCTTTTTTGATCTGATACTTGTTCATTCAGGTATGGAATCAGTTTGCAGCTGCCTGTATATAAATGAAGAGGGAAGGCTTTTTTTTTTTCTTTTTTTTTCTTTTTGAACGGGACAGCTATTTAACTTGTTTATTAAAAAATTATCAGAGTACATTAGTTAACAAACACCTCATGATCAGATCCTAAAGAAATTTTTAACTAGAAGTAAGAACTAAATGAAAATAAAGCAAAGCATGTTGCTAAAAGCAATAAACATAAGTGCAAATGATAAACTTTCATTGCGTTAGTTATAACTTGGTGCATCAGTAGATGTCTAAACGGAGTAAAATGCGCGGTGACAAATGAGACAGTCAGCTTCATCATTCTGTAGTTGTTTGGAAACCTTACTCTTCAATCTCTTTCAAAGTAGTGGTCGGCAGTTTCTCTCTCAGCCTCACCTACCTAAATTAAAGTTTGAAGGGAAGAATAAATGTGTGATTTTACACTTGAACTTTGCTCCACCCTTCAAGTAGTTTACATGTCTTTGCTCAGGGCCCTCCATTGACTGAGCTTAATTGCTTTGAAGATACAAAAGCTAAGATTTGCAAAGCAATAAAGCTCCTTTGAAAGTGAAAGAAGTGAAAGACACGCACCGTGTGGTAGCAGCAGAAACGCCAGAATGCATTATGCATCAATCTGTATCTGAAAATTAGCTTGAACAGCAATGATATAGGAGAGAGATTTAAGTTCATATGACTATTAGGAAAATTTTAATAAGGAATCCCAATGACAACCAAGCTATTTATTAGTACCGACACAATTTCTTTTATTAAAATTAGAGAAACATTGTCATTGTCCCACAATACAATATTATCTAATATGATATCAAAATTTTATTTTTAGCTTGTAAGTTTTCGAAGACAAGAGATAAGACCAGACATTTCACTAACTCTTTCTAGTGTAGAATATCATGACACGAAAATGATTGTTATGACGTACATTCTTTGATAACAACTTCAATTGAGTCACTATCCAAGGACCAATACAACACTAAATAATGGTCCAAGGAGATGATCAATGCTTCATGGGTGGTGCACATGAATTTCACATTGGGTGGTTCTTGGCATAAAGTGATAGGTTTTACATCTTTTTTTTAGTTCTAAAAGGGTTGATGGCCTTGGGGAAAAGGGAGAAAAGCATTCATAGTTCGATGCAAAATTTCACCGATAGCCAGCTGTAGCATCTAAAACACATTTTGTGAGAGAAGAAATACAGGGAGGACCCTGCTAACTAAAGCTTAGCTGCTCCACCACCGCGGCAACCCTTATAGGTACACCTCTGTGCTTGACTAGGACTGGTGAGAGAGGTCATGAGTTTAAAAGCTTATACAGTTGCACGCCCAGAAACTCACATGAATTGTTAGCGACACATCAATGTTGCTCCACACTCCTACTTTATGGCTTGACTAGGAAGCAATTCTCGTGATCTAATTATACATATGTAATGTTGTGGTGGATACATTCATTTCTTTATTGAGATTACACAGAGTACGCTTCTGCATTTTAGCCTCACTTAGCTTTGAAAACAATAAATGGCAATCCATTGGTGTGCAAACTAGCATTTGCACTCTACCAAACTAACCAAACACAGCAGTACAGAAATAAACAAGAAAAAAAGTAGAACTGATCGACTGCGTGCATTATTGATCAATAATTGATACCACAAGGTCAATCGATGATGCCGTCGTAGTTTTCAAGATTGGCAATAAACACAAAAGGACTATTTTGTAGCAAACGTTCTATATCTCTTTATACTTCTTTGTTTTTCCAGAACAAGAGAGAGAAGAACGGTACTCAATTTCAAGTTTCAACACTACATGCATGAATTATATTTAAAAAAGAGCATAACAAACAATTACAGCACCACTCAACGAAGAAAGCCTAGCTAGACTATAAACAACATTCTCATCTGAAGAATTGTGGCTACAACACGGTGACACCTGACCGTGAGACTCTCCAACATTTTGTCATAGAACAGAGGCCTTCAAATGCAAATGATCAAATCGAAATTAAATTCAGTTTTTGGCACTGGGAAAATCCTGGTTCATGCTGCATGCGCACAAACCGACTATTATGGTTCATTTTGTAAATCTGCGCTTCTTCGGTTCTTCCTCAACATGTAAACCTTACCGCCCTGACGAAGAAATTGCTTTCTTTCCTTTGGTACCTAACTGAAGCAAAATAGGAAGAGATTTGTCTGTTCTGTAGAAACTTCAAAGCTTCTTGGAGCGTTCTTCAGTTGATCTGTAAATACGATATGCCGCAAAACACATTGTGGCATTGCCTATAACTGTCAGGGCTGCTTGAAGAGCCACCAATACCTACAACTCATGGATGAGAAGCAAAATATCACTGTATATATTGTCTCAAAACTCAATTCTTATCTTAATACAAGGAACAAATTCGTAAAAGTCTTTGCTATCAGTTGTTGCAGCTTATGATCATGATCAATAATATGTTCCATGTTTCAACTATATCATCTCCTTTTACAAATCCCATTCAAAAACATGGAAAACGACTGTTCTTCTTACCTCAAGAGACTCTGAGTTATAAAAGAAATGCCAAGTGCATGCACAGAATGCTCCACCAAGAAGGGGAACCTGCACCAACCAGATTCAATCACTAATCACTAAAACTTTAGTTAAGAAGACAGTGGACATTAAGATACTAATAAAACTAGAAAGCAAGCTCAACATAAAGTTCCTCCACCAACCCATCTTTTCTAAGATTTTCAAAATTTGGAAACCCAGCTTTGCAACTTATAGCTAAATCAAAATCCACAACTAATCGCAATTCAAAAGGATCGACCCCAAGTTAAAAGCAATGTTCACTAAACCCCAAGTTAAAAGCAATGTTCACTAAACCCTAATCCTTTTGACAAGGTTCTTTAACAATAGGGTAGAAATCTAGTGTTTCCATTCTTAATTGGTCCTACACTGATTTGGTTAGCTAAAAAGTACATCACAGTCAAGTTATGTAATGCTCCTCTGTTCAACTATTGAACCACTGATCGCTCCAATTTGCAACAATTTGTAAAAACTCAAAAGAGATTATAACTCACCATACCCCAAGCCAGCCCTTTCCACGATTCGAACCCGGACTTCTCACCATACTGCCACACCAACACCATTGCTGTAATCCTTGCAACAATAAAAACTCACAATCAACTTCAGCAACCAATAGTATAAATTGTAAAATGTAAGACCCAATAGGATGAGAGAAATGCTCACCATTCAACGACGCTGGACACGTGTATGGCCCATGTGGGCAGGGAGAGGGCATTGGCAGGTTCACTGAGCTGCAGAGAATCCAGTAACGGTAGCTCAGCGGCCGAGGCGGGTGCCATAACAGTCAGGGACAGGGTCAGACCCGCCCCGAGTAGACCACCCACCATGGTTTTCGGGTTACCATATTGACTGGTGGACTTTGAGAGTTGGGTTTGGGCCTTTGGGTGTGTAGGGAAGGTTGGAGGGAAATGGGGTTTAGGGAGGTGCAGTAAGGAGTTCATTGCCATGGTGGGTGTTGGGTTTTGTTTCAAGATTTTCAGTGAAGCTTTGGAAGCTGGAGAGTGAGGGTACAACAGAAATTTGATCAGAGATTGGAGGACTTGTTGGTAAATATGTTTTGGATAAGGTAGCTTCTTCTTCGTGCTTCAGGTACCTCGATGGTTTCTTCTTTTGTTTGGAACTGCATTTGAATTGGAATGAATCAAATGATTCGTAACTGCTATTGCAACTAGGAGTGTGATAAGAGAAATGTGTCACAGCTTTAAGACAATGATATTGTTGAAAAAGTAGATAAACAATTTGTAGAAAATTTTCTGGTATATTTCATGAGAGAGTAATTTACAGAGACCAAAACATATATAGCGGATGGAGCGAAGAAATTTTTTTCAATCATTCTTAATATATTTATGATATCAAGAAATCTTCTTTTACTAATTTAGGGATACGAAGCAAATTTGCTCTATCTTACACACAAGACTTATATACAAGGTAATGCACAACAACAATAAGTATACACAAGATAAAAGACTCAATCTTAGAGCAAGTTTACCCGTAGTCAATAAATGTCAAGGTCGAAAAGTCAAGAATTCGACTAGTCAAGTTATTGTTCACTGCCACTGGACATGGGTTAGCACCCGTTTTTTTTCTTGACCGGTCAAACTGTTCATTATTTTATTTTTCACTGTTCATTGATTTTTTTTACAGTTTTATTTCACTGTTTATTGTGTAACTATGAAATATAATTTTTTTTGGGTGAGATGTAAAATAAATGGAGGGTGTTTATAGAGAAACATTTAGAATTTTTAACAATATTTTCTCTTACCGTTTTGTTACCATTACAACTCTATATATACATATAATTGCACCACCGTTGGATCTGAACATTAATTGAAAACAACGGCCCAGATTAAGGCCATGACGTCTCTCTCTTTAATTGGCCTGATGGGCTGAGCTGGCTTGCTTCTTCGCCTGGGCAAGCAATATGTCAAGGCCATGACATTTTTCTTGGCCTGGGTCAAAAAAAACCATCTTTTGTCCAGTCAAAAAGGGACCGGTGGAAAGTGCTTTTTCAATATACTCGGTCAACACATCATCAAAATGACTTTTTTTGCCCAGTTAAGCATACCGCTGCACTTGCTCTTATAAAACTTCTAATAGATATAATGAAAATGCAGAGAAGTCATGTTAGAGATAATCTTTATTTAGACGGTTAGACACTTGGACTAAATAGTTTTGTTCAATCGACCAATACTAAATGAATCTTATATAAGTTTATAAGAAATAATAGTAAATTCGGTTTTTTATTTATAAAATATGAATATTTTAAGTATGATACATTTTTATATTAAAATTTAATTGGTGGGTCGGACATGTCATGTAACATGAACACTCCACGATATGTATACATTTGGAGAACACTATAGAAGTGTAGTAGACCCACATAGCACTACCGAAAGAAACGACAACAGATAAATAGTCTACAGTTGTTTCAAAGGCGATAATGGTGTACATGTGAAAAAGATTTCACAAGATATTTTGTATAGAAGTATGTAGATAAATGAAGAGTTGTCACCTTAACCTAACCATAGTTAGATGATTGATAAGATATTAACCTAGTTATGTAAATTTTGTAACTATTGTCAGTTAACTAAAGTTACTTTTTGTAAACTAAATTGTGTATATATAAAATTCATTGTTGTAAGAATTACCTGTTTGATATTTTTATGTAAACTTGTTTATGCCTTCTGTTTGGCTACAGTTTTTAGCACTAATGGAATCATGAAGCACTAATGAAATCATGATAGTTAGATTGAATGCTTCCCTACGTTCATGCTTTTGGTTTCAAACACCTTCATTTGATGCACCGTGCTTTATCAAACATTTTCTACGAGCTAATATTAGAATTACAATGTATACCACAACAGTAATTGAGTGACAATACTTTTACTCTAGTGTAACTAAGTGACACTACTTTCATTTGTAATATTAATATCAAGCTTGTTTGAGTAGCGATGATAACTATTCTGAAAATTATAAAGTAGGGTTAACGCTCATACACCCCTAATCCAAGAAAATACTTCTCATACACTCCAGTGTCTTATTTTTATTTCCTCTTTACACAACTCTTTCTTCCTTTTATTCCTGCCTACCCGTCTTATCAAAATCCTTACCTTCAATACCCCTCGTTGTTTTCTTCTCATCCGATGTCTATGTCTATAGTTGCATATTTTAAAAGTTTTATTGAAACGTGTCAGAGTTTTATTTGCTTAAATATGCAGTGTTAACAGGCATCCTCTATTTCAAAGGTAAACAATACAAATTACTATTCATAATTTCGATCATTGACAGACTTGAGTTGATTGCTATCTGTAAAAATACAAGCAAAAAATTGCAAAAAGAGAGAGAAAAATTGAGAAAATTGAAAGATTATAGAGAAAGTCTTAATAGAGAAACCCCCAACTACTGGGATATTATCTATAGACTTCAAACCAGAATCTATAAAATAGAACAAGATATTGATAATCTCTTATATGTTCTGGAAGAGGAACAAAAACCTCTTGATTATTTGAGCATTGGTTAGATCTGCAAATCACTGGTATCAGAGCTTGTAAAAAGCTCAATAGGGGAATCCCCAATGGGGACAATATCTAATTTAATAATAGAGAGACTGAATTCTCTATTAAAATCTTCTGATGAAAAATATCAGAACATGCAGCAAGAATTGACTAGATGTCAAAATCATCTAGAAAAAATACCTGCTATAATCCACCAATTAGAAAAATTGGAAAACAAACTGGATTATATCAAGGAACTTCCAAAAACGGAAGAAGAAAAGCTAACAAGTGTTAGTAGAAAAATCAATGAACAACAAAAAACGCTGGATTCTATGAAAAATATACGGAAGCACAAGAAAGTGCCTACAGTAAAAAAGAAAGCTAATGGATTCAAACCATTAGAAAAACCAGACAAGAATCATGTTCCAAATATGATTTTTCTGGATCCATCAACTAGTTCTACTAATATTCAGTATGAAAATCCGAAAGAAACTCGAGATGTTAAAATGATAAGCATCTTCGGGAAGAAGAAATGAGTACAACTCCTAAATGCTGAAGAATTCGAATACAACGAAATCGAGCATGAGGTAAAAAACGCCTCAATTCCAAAGCTAGATTTCAAACAAATCTACAAAAGGGGAACATTTGACCTGATGGATAGCCATCACTTCAAATGGATAGCCATCACTTCAAATTATTGGAATTTACAACCCCTTCCACAACAGGAGAAACAGATCTCTTGATGATCACTCCTGCTGAAGTTGCCAGAGCAAGAGCAAAAAATTATCAATTTATGCATATTGGAGCAGTCCAAGTAGGCATAAAACTTCTTACCCGAGAAGACATAAACTATTCAGTTCTATGTGTCTTACAAGACAATAGACTAACAGACTTTCAAGCTAGTCAGCTAGGAACCCTTGAAGCATCCTTATGCAATCAAGTAGCTTATTTCAACGGCTTCCCAAACTTCTCAACCAGCTTGAAAGATGCAGCTCACTGTCTCAGACTAAGAGTCAAGATAGATGGCATATCTATGAAAAAAGATATGCAAGAATTGGCAATAGTATACAGAATATACTACAAACTGATGAGCACCACAGTAGAGCCAAAGACACGGATATCTAATATCTCTGGTCTTACTACTGGATTTCTCACCAGTCAGAAGAACCATTCTCAACAGATTCACAAAGTTATTTGGGATGAAGTAACTTTTCCTATAGAATGGAAGTTATCTGGTCCGAAGCTACCAGCAGAAAGTGCAAAAGCTAAAATTTATGAAAGTAGAAAGACTGGAGAAATCAGTCTAAATTTTGACAATCACAGGAAAAGTGATGTCTGTCCTGAAAATATCAGGATAAACAAAAATCTTCTCAAAAGAAGTTACAGCACTAGAGAAGAAGCTAGTGGTAGTGGTACAAAAAACTCTGTAGAACCATCAGAGTCTATCACTGAAGAAGAATTAGAAACTGATCTAAACAGACCAGTAAACATGCTTAAAGCACAAAAGCTCTATGATATTTATGAAGAAGGTGAGAATTGCGAAAATCCTGAACGATTTGAAAAACTAATCAAAGAAGTGAAAAAATTCAATCCAGGAAAGGAAAGAAAACTCCTTCCCTACTAGGATATTGAAATGGACGAAGGAGAAATCTCCAAAACTTCCATCATTAGAGAAAAATGAAAGCTTAAACTCCCTGTACAGAAGGCCCCTACGGGCAGAAATGGAGAAATAAATTCTCAAAGATTTGTCCCAGAGGACAAGATACCCAGAGTACCAATTTCCAACTATGGAATTTGGCTAGATCTGGACAAAGCTCTAGACAAGAGAAAAACTCTTGACCAATGGGTAGATAGCCTGATGATAGCCTCTGCTCTTACCCTTGGAAAATTTGAAGCTCCTGATCTTTAGATGTACTTTGAAACTACTCTCACCGGAGTGGCAAAAAAGTATTACTTCTCTTTCAAAGAAACATCCAGAGGAAAAGAATGGCTAGAAGAAATCAAAACTTCGAAATCTCCGTAGGATTTTGCAGTATCCATGTACGATCAGTTCTGTGGAGATCTCTCAAATTTGAGTGAAAAGGCTAAAGAAACGGCCAAATCAAATATCTATGCTCTCAAAATCTGTGACATTAGATATTTTGAAGAATACTTTAATGAATTTCAAGAATATTACTGTACGATTGGTGAACTAGAGAACACTGATCTAGTCAACCTGTTGCACAGAAAACTCACTGAACCATGGAGAACAGCTGTGAGAGAAAGCATAGCTGAAAAACCAATTGAAAGATTTTCAGTTGTAGGAATTGCCGACAGAATCCGGCAATTACTGAAAGAACAGTGTAAAGCCAATCTTAAAGCAAAGATGGCCAAGAAACAACTCAAAGGAGTTGAAAATTTTTGTTATGGAATACTGGATATGCCCACTAATTGGGGATGTCATGAATCCAAATTCCACAGAAAGAAGAAAGAAAAATATTACTCTAAAAAATTCAAAAAGAGTAATCAGAGAAAAAATTGGAAATTCAAGAAAAGTCCCAATTACAAAAAACAACAGGATGAAGATCCTAAAAAGAAATTCTTCAAGAAAAAGAAGAATACCCATCAACATAAACAACCAAGCAAGAAAGCTTGCAGATGTTGGTTATGCAAAGCTGAATGGCATTATGCCAATGAATGCCCGGAAAAGGGTAAAAGATATACTAAAGCTCTCTTTGAAGAATATGAGCATATAGTAGAGTCTGCAAACATGAAAGGCTACGAAATAGCCTATTCTGATGATAAAGAAGACAACAGGTCAGTTTACTCTGCCTGGTCTGAAGAAGAAGATTCATTGGAGTCTGAGACCGATTCTGAAGTAGAGTACTTCGAATCCAGACAAATGAATGTATTGAAAATCAAAAACTGGGAAGAAAGTAAGACAGAATCCTTAATGTCTTCTTATCAGGTGAATCCTGGTACATTCGTTTGTGACTACTGCCTATGTCACGAAAAGAATGGTCTCCATATGTTCTGTGAAGAGTCAAAAAAGACTTATCACAAGGAATGCTTCATAGCTGAAGCAAGAAGAAAAACCAAGAATGGCCTTGTCAGCCAATTGGTAGAACAAGAATATGAAGAATACTTCTCTGAACAAAAAGAGATGAAGGTTGAAACCTTATTCCAAGAAATCATGGAACCATCTTCCTCAAAAATAAAGGAAGAAAGCATCGATGAAGAAAAAATCGATAAAGATATCGAACTGGTTGAACCACCAGAAATTTTTCCAGAAGAATGTAAACCATTCATTCCAAAGGAACAAGCTCAAGAAAATGAGCTTCAACAAACGAAGGTCGTCTCTACTAGTAGATACAGCAACTACATAGAGATTGGACTAAAATTCCTTGATCACAAAAAATATCATCTACATGCCTTTGTAGATAACAGATCAGGATTTATAGTTGCAAAAAAATTTGCAATTCTAGAGGAACTCTGGAAAGAAGATAAGAAAAGAACAGCTACTGGTGTTACTTTTGACGGAAGTCACCTCACTATGAATAAAGTAGCAAAAAATGTTCATATCATCATTGGTGTAGGAACATTTGTCATCCATAATGTTTGGCAATCTGAAGGCCAGGGATCAGATTTCTTGTTGGGAAATGATTTCATTCTCCAACAACGATTTATTCAGGATGAAGAAGCGACATGCTTCAGAAAAGGAGAACGGGTGTTCTGGGCAGACCGACTTACACAGGCAAAAAGTGTAGTAGGTCCCGGTTTTACTACTCAGTATTAGAGATCGCATCAGAATAGTGGTGATCTTACCCCCTACAAACCCAAATTTGAACCCATACTCCAAATCAAACAACAAGAAGAGTTACTTGTTGAAGAATCCTCTGAAGAAGAAGAAGAAGAAACTAGTGAAGAAGAAGAAGCTAGTTTCATCCATGTGCATAACCTCAAGCACTGTCAGAATAAGCTTGAGTCTCAGAAAATTCCCACTCTTGAAAAAATCAAGAAACTACTCGAACAGAATATCAATGTAGATCCTTAGAAGTTTTGGGAAAAAGACCCAGTGGTATGTGAATTGAGATTGCATGACATGAATGCTATCTGTCATGTCAAATCCATTCCTCAGTACAAAGAAGAAGATCAAAAGGAATTCAGAAAAGATATTGAAGATCTCCTGAACAAGAGATTAATTCAACCTTCCACTAGCCCTCATCATGCTCCAGCATTCTACTTGAGAAATCATGCAGAAACTCTACGAGGAAAAGCTAGAATGGTAATTGACTACCGAGATGTCAATAAAAAGACTGTCAAAGACGGGTATCAGATCGCTCAAGTACGAGTACTGATCAACCAGCTCAGATGAGCTAAAGTCTTTTCAAAATTCGATGCAAAGTCGGGTTTCTGGCAAGTCAAGATGCATCCTGAGAGTATACCTCTCACTGCATTTGGAACACCTCAAGGACATTACGAATGGTTGGTAATGTCTTTTGGTCTCAAGCAAGCTCCCTCAATTTTCCAAAGAAAGATGGACAACATCTTCAAACATGTTGCGGAGTTCTGTGTCGTCTATATTGATGACATCCTTGTCTTCTCCAAAAACAGAGAAGAACACATGAAACACCTCCACGAGGTTATAAAGCTGATAGTTCAACATGGAATTATCCTAGGAGAAAACAAAATCTTCTTTATCCTCGATGAAGTTGATTTCCTAGGAATAAACATCAAGAATGGAGTAATAAAACTCCAACCGCATATCCTTGAGAAGATCTGGAAATTCCCAAATAGAATTCTTGATGCTAAGAGTCTAGAGAGATTCCTTGGTGTCATAAATTATGGGAGAGATTTCATACCCAAAATCTCAGGGTTAACAACGATATTATCTCCTAAGACGAATTCCAAAAGAAAATGGAACTTCACAGAAGATGATGAAAAAATTGTGAAGCAGATAAAAAATCTCTGCAAAAACCTCCCTCCTCTTCAACAACCAGAAGAGAATGATGAGATTATCCTCCAAACAGATGCGAGTGATAATTATTGGTCTGGTGTGGTTCTGGCGAAAGCGCCTGGAACTAACATTGAAAAGATCTGTAAATTTTGTAGTGGCAAGTTCAGCCTTGCAGAACTAAATTATCCCACAAGGGAAAAAGAAATTTTGGCAGTAAAGAAAACGATTTTAAATTCTCCAGCTTTTCTTGGAAAACCTTTTACTGTCCGCACCGATTGTGATAGAGTAAAGAATTTCAAAAATTTAAAACTTGATAAAGCTGTTGACAGAGGAAGATTAGCAAACTGGCAATTATTTCTTAACAAATATGATTATGTTGTTGAATTAATTGCAGGAAACAAGAATTATCTTCCAGACGCCTTAACCAGAAAATTAGCAATGTTTAGCCAAAGAGATGACGACGAAGGCCGCAATCCCAGAAGCAGAAGAACTGGGAAAGAACCTGAAATTACTGAGGATCCTAAAGAAAAAATCCTCAAAAGGTTCCTGCTAGGTCCAAGAAGACCAGCCACAACTGATCAATCCCAGGGTAAAGGATTGGCTAGCCCGTCTCAAACGGCAGACGGTAAAGGCTCATCAAGACCATTGACGGCTGTTGCTTTGCCAAAAAGCAAACCCACTCCAACTGGAGTAATAAATGTTTTCAATTATGAACTTCGAACTTTTGACGCTCCTGTGTTCAGAACTGGCAGGAGACTAGATTACCACCAGAAGGCAATTCTGGATAATCTCTTATTTGCCTTTCAAGAAAGAAGCAGTGGTCTAATGTTTCCAGCTCTCTTTGCACTTGCTGAGGAACTATATGAAAATGGTAGACCACAGTTTGAAGAACTTCATACACAGCAGAGTGCTGTAAGAAAAGAAAATTTTCACTTCCTTGAAAGCCCAGAAAGTGCTAGGATTCCTATCATGGCACTTAATGAATCAGATTGACATGAATTTCATAGTTTGATAGGAAGTCATAATTCTGAAGACCGAGTTCCTCCAACTCTCTTTATCATTGCAGGACCATATGTTGGAAGATACTTAGTCAATGTTCAGAGTGAACGTCCTCAAGAACACAAGCTTTGGCTTGTTGAAAATGGTTTTGTCCATAATCTGTGAACTAAAACAAATGATGATCTAAAAGGTTTGCCTCCCATCATTGTCAATACAGTCAAGAACATTAGAAAAAATGACTTCATGCTTCGTCTGAAGTTCAGATCAACTCCTCCAGAATGGATTCAAAAGGCAAACAGAGAGGTTGAGTATATTTCTCCATATCATTATGTGAGAATTATTCAAAGAAAATATTTTCAACCCGCCTGTGTTGGGTACAATGGCCAGCCAAACTCAAGCATCCCATAGATGAAGGCCATGGCCCTGGAATATATCAAGAAGATCATCTCTGAAGACATCAACAATACCTTCCTGGCAGTAGGAGAAAAAACTATTATCACTGCTTACGATCATCCTGACGTAGTCAGCAGTGACCTATTCCTATCTCTTACCAGAAAAGAGATAGATTCGACACTTGCATGCTTACAATGGGTGGAAACTAACAACCACTACAAGATGTATGTTGATACAGATGTCGAAGACAATGCTACAACAGCTAGAATGGCCCAGGCAGACAACAACTCCTTTGTCTTTGGCCACAACTCAGAGACTGACGACAACATGTAGCAGCTGGTGAAGAAAAAAGCACCAAAAACAAAAGGCAACTGTTACCTTTTTCAAAAGATACTTTTGCTTTTCAGAAAAGAAGAAGGTGAAAAACATTTCACCTAAATGCTTTTGCTTTTCCCTGTCCGACCTCCATCATCAGGAGCACTTAGAAAAGCAGAAGATCATGGAGTTGTTCTGTACATTTTTAGTTTTTGAATTCAAGTTTGAGTTCCGCTCCCTATATAAGGAGCTTTAAGTTCATTTGTAAGACATCAGAAAATTGAGCAGAAGAGTCATCTCTCAAAGAGTAAGAAAGCCATAGTAGCAGAGTGCTTCCCTTCCTGTCTAGTGTGAAGTAGTGTGCTTTCATTACAAGTAATTAAGTATCTATCCTCATTCTTATGGATAGGTACCTGAGAATGAGGCTCTAAATGTTTAACATGTATGTATATTTGAATAAATAAATTCAGGTGCTTGCTCACCCACTTCTTCAACAAATATAGTTGTCATTACATTTCCTCATTTATAGTTGTCATTATGTTTCGCCAGTTAAGATGCATGCATCCTGTAGAAATCCAAGGTTCTAAATGTACTATTCATCTGGAAAAAAAAATAATCAGTTTTACAACAAAAAATTAGGACAAGCAGCAGTGATTCCGCCTGTTAAAGTAACCGTTAGGTGAAAAACTTGGGCATGTTGAAGGCTAGTCTTGTTTTTGTTTTTGTCGTTTAAAGCAAAGTTTTTTTGGGTCGAATAATATTGCTAAAACCAATGGTCAATATAGGATACAAAAGGCATTTTCTGAAAAGACCTATCCATATTAGTCTTTTCCTAAAAGTAATAGTGTAATACAAAAGTGTTGGGTAGTTGAGAAAAAATACAGAGGCTTTTTGGGTATACGGGAAAAGACCCTATAAAGTAATATTGTAAGAATCATGAAATACTATAAAACATGATATTATAGTTTAGAAACAAATTTATATAGTAGGCTGTATGGGCTATAGCCTAATCTAAAATTTTTGATAAATTATGTAATAGTCCAAAAGAAAAAAATCTCTATATCTTTTTTTTTTGTGTTACTAGGGTTTATATGTCTTCGTCAAAGATAAACTCTCGTTTTCTCTGACCTAGAGCGCTGCCCATCTAGGTCTCTTCAGTCAAGGCTCATGCCCTGTACGACGGCATCCCCTTGCTGCTATGGCTGCGGACGGGCCAACGGGGACCTATTGTCCGGTGATTCATCTAGTCGATGGAATGGCAGCGTGGGAGATGCTTCGCTGGTTAGAACGCTTGGGATTTTTGCCAGGGAGAGGAAGGGGTGGCTGGTAGTGTGGAGCTCGGAGTCTGGTACGTGGACCAATTGGGTGGCGCGTGATACGACTTCGCCGGATGGCGATATGAGTGTGGCGGCATCGTCGGAATCTGTGGTGCGCATATCAGATCAGCAGATGGTGATCTGGTTTAGGTTGCTGGAGTTCGATCCGAGGACAGTGGATGGTGGTAAGGATGACATTCCTTCCTGGTGGTCTGAGATTGATGGCGGGATGGAGGGATCTCGGTGCAAAGCATGGGCTGCCGGTGATGTTGCCGGTGATGTTGCCGGTGGTGGGACAACACGGGACCTGCAGGCGGGCTGGCGGTGCGGCAGAACTGACGCTGGTCACCTTCGACTTGGGTATGGAGAGGTAGTGGCGAGGCAGTGGGGTGGTGACGATGGTGTTTGCTGACGATGGGATTGGTTGTCTGTAGTGATTGGTTGCTGTTGGGGGAAGTGGGGTCTGGGCCGGGCCTCTGTCTTTGGGCTTTGGTGTTGTTTGGTTTTAGTAAGGGTTTTTAGTTTGGTTTGTTTAGGTTTAATAAGTCCCTACTCTACTGAGCTAGGGTTGGTTTCCTATTCTCTTGAGCTAGGAATTGGTACCTCTAGGTGTTATGCCATGTAAATGGTGTCATTCCCGAGGACCAGGACAATTTTGTTCAACTCTGGTTTACTTTTGTTGTCGATTTGCTAATAAGCGATCCTTTACACTTGGTCTAGCACCTTCGAACACGGTGTTGAAGAGGATGATGTCTTCTTCGCGGTTGATTACAAGGTTTTACTGGAATTTTTGGGTTTATATACTTAACGTAGCCTTGGAAATAGGCGTTTGGTGGTTAGAGTTTGGGCCCTTTGGCCTAATGGTCTCTATAACCGCGGTTTCTTGGGGTTTTGGTTCATGTCCCCCCCAATGTAAGCTTTGTTGATTAATGGTTATTTTCTCTTCTAAATATATATATATATATATATATATATATATATCTATATATATATATATATATATATCTATATATATATATATATATATCTATATATATATATATATATGTCTTTGTCAAAGACTAATTAGAGAAGAAAGATAATGAAAATTCCTTAATAATAGCAATCCCAATTTCGATCAAACCAAACAAATTTATTTCTCTATCACTCCAGATATTTCAATCTCTCAATCCCTATAAGTTAGTCATATATGACTCATCCACATTAAATCTTCTTGAAGCTAATTTATTCAACCACATGCAGCTTCATCCTCATAGGCCACAGTATAATAAAAAAGCATACCAGATGAAGTACATAATAAAGGGGAAAGCAGTTAAACGTCTAAATCATATGAATTACATGATTTGAATTCAATCTCTTCCATTTCCTACAAGAATCCCTTACTTTCCTTTGTTTCTCAAATGGTCGAAGCCCATTGATCAAAAGTTTTGAATAATCATCCATTTTCTTTGACAACAACTATTATTCAATTCTCTATTTTCTCTCCAAGTATATAAATGTTTCAAAGTTTGGGGTTTATGTGAATGAGCCAAATGAGTCTTAAACTAGTGACTAATTAGTTGGGATATATGATTTTGATTTTAAAATGAGGACTTTGTAAATTAGGTTTCAGTTTGGGAAATTAGAATTTTCATTCAAGTTCTTGTTGTGAATGATAATGACTATTCATGCAATATGTATTGCTTAATGTATGCGATTGACAGACTCGTAATGTATGCGATTGACATACATGTAATGTGCGATTGATTAGTATAGCTATTATGTATTGCCTTTCGTATACATGATGTAAACCTATATAAACCTCATGGTGAGATGAATACAATACATTGTTCCAATTCTCTACAACATGTTATCAGCACGATACTCTAACCCAAGCCCTAGCCAGGAAAAAAAACCCTAACACCCGAAATGTCTTTCACCAAAAACTGCCGCAAGCTCCAAGCCCTTGCTAGCCATACCGTGCGCTACTCCTGCAACCCTTGAGCAACCGTGTGCCTCCTACTGCCCCTGCAGCATCGTTGCATGACTGCTACCCCTGCACCATCGTCGCACTCCTGCTGCCTCTGCAACACAGCAGCACGCTCTTTCCTGTGCAGATCAGCTTGTTTGCACTCCCTAAAAAGTCTTGATCGGGACCTCAGATCAAAATCCTACCTTCATCAAAGTTTTTCGTTTCTGCCTCTTCTATCTGACCTCTAAATTTCAGCCCTATTAGAGTCGTTTTGAGATCTGTACACCATTCGAAGTGGGAGCTGTTCAAAAGCGAATCTGCTCCGAATTTCAACAAGTAAGTTTTAAAGATTAAAGTTCCTGCTTTCTTGTGTTTTAAATTCATTTATTTTCTGCAGGATTTTCAATAAACGAATATGGGTTCGATTATTTAATAAAGAGGAATTGTGGGGATTCATGCTTAACGAACTAAGAGTGTTCGTATGAACTAAGAGTGTTCATGATGCTTGGACTAAGAGCGTCTGTAAGTATCAAATTGTGACCATATTAAAACATTATTGTTTGGTCTAATCCAAAAGAGATTGTTGGAAATTGTTTTCTTGGTAGCATAGCTCGGAAATCTTATTATTTTAGTTTTCATGGTAGTTTAGCTCCGAAACTAATATATCTTCTCTTCTTATTTTCAGAATGTCGAATGAACATAGACTCGACTTTCCCATGCTTGACTCAACATGCTCGGATTACCACAGTTGGGTAACCAATGTTGAGAACTACCTCACTTCAAAGGGAATATTACCCATAATCCAAGCACCAAACCCGGATCATGTGTTCGTGCGAACACCTACAAAGCATGCTCAAGCAGTTATCTTGATGCGACGCCATATGGACAAGGCACTCACATTGGAGTATATGTCGATCAAGGATGCAAGAGAGCTATGGGTAGCGCTAGAAGAGCGCTTTGGCAATGTCCAAGATTCCCTCCTCCCTTACTTGAAGGTTTAATGGAACAATCTGCGCTTTGCTAATTTCAAGTCTGTTGCTGAATATAATTCAGAAGCTCTTCGCCTACAGTCCAAGTTAAGGTTTTGTGGACAACCTGTCACAGAGCAAGAGCTAATGGAGAAAACTCTCTCCAACTTCTCCATTTTAGCCATCGTGGTATCAAAGCAATACCACACCGAAGTTAATGTTGGACGGATCACGAGGTTTCATCAGCTTATCAATCTCATATCTGTAGCTGAGAAACATGATAACATACTCATGAGGAATTATAATTCAAGGCCCATTGGAACTAAGAGCATTCATGAGGCGAATTATAATGCACCCAAAAGATGGCACAAGGAGCGAGAACCCTAAGAATAAGGGATATAAGGGACGTATGGGTCCATATAACCGCCCTAACAAGGAAGGAAACCCCAGGTTTGGTGCAAATACACGTGGTGGCAATGCCACACGTGGGAGAGGTGGTCGTGGTCGTGGCGCCATGGCTCGTGGTGGTGGCGCCAACCCTCCTCGAGAAAGCCCACAACATGCACCTCAATTAAAAGGAGGCAACCACAATGACATGTGTCATCGATGTGAATCAAGTGTGCATTGGTTCAAGCAATGCAAGGCAAGTGAGCAACTAGCTTCAAGATACAGGGCATACAGGGACCTGAGGGAGCAAGAAGTGTACCTTGCAGAAGAAGAAGAAGAAGGTGGTGGAGATGTCAATCTCACCATAGAGGACTTCAAAGCTGAAGATGAAGTGCACAAGGATGCTGCAGACTTTGATTAGAATAGTCCTTTTATTTTCCAAGAATTTTTGTAATGGCAATATGCCTTAGTCAATAAATGACAATTGTATTAAACTCTTTCTTATATGGTGCACCCAATGAAATATGATGTCTAGGAAATTCATTGAGATTAATGGTACTTAAGAGAGCCTCGCTCCACCAACATCTCTCTCTACTTTCCTGGTCGATCATATTTGATTGGAGTTACCAAACGGATAGAGTGACTACAATGTGTCTTAGTTTGATTTTATTTTGGATTAGACTTTTTGGGACCTTTGATGTAATCACATGCTATCTTTATTAATAAAGTATCGTATTATTATTCAATGTCATGGACATGTTTTAATTCCTAACTTTATTATTTTTCAGTATGATGTCTACCAAGAGTGAAGGACGTGTTGTGCTCATTTTGCCCTTCGACCAAGGATATTTTTGTCCCACAGGGTTTTTGTTATCTGGCAAGGTTTTTAGTGAGGCAACGATCAAAGCGTCATCACCGAGTTTGAGCGGCATAATGGGGAGTGTTGAAGGATGTCGACTACTCCACATTCACGCGCGTTGTGCTCTTTTTCTCCTTCGACCAAAGTTGTTTTTTCCCACGGGGTTTTGATTACTTGGCAAGGTTTTTGACGAGGCAACTTAGAAGCGCATAGCAGAGGCAACACTATTGACATGGAATATCCAAGGGGGAGTGTTGTGAATGATAATGACTATTCATGCAATAGGTATTGCTTAATGTATGCGATTGACAGTCTAATAATGTATGCGATTGATATACTTGTAATGTGCGATTGATTAGTATAGCCATTATGTATTGTGTTTTTGTATACATGATGTAACCCTATATAAACCTCATGGTGAGATGAATACAATACATTTTTCCAATTCTCTACAACAGTTCTT
Source organism: Rosa chinensis (assembly GCF_002994745.2). Classification (NCBI taxonomy): domain Eukaryota; kingdom Viridiplantae; phylum Streptophyta; class Magnoliopsida; order Rosales; family Rosaceae; genus Rosa; species Rosa chinensis. Next base: position 18,225,959 of record NC_037094.1, on the reverse strand, counting down.
TGTTAAATATTAATTTCAGTAGATGGATGTATGTTTATCCATTTACTAATTTCAAAAGAGAGTGTAAATTAATTTGAAATATTACATTGCAAAAATTAAAATAAATACTTCTAATTGCTATTGTATATTCAAACTTGTTTTATTCTCGACCCCCCACCTCCAAAATTATACATCCTAATTCCACCCATGTAGCCATGATTGAGTAGCATATATATAAACTCCCATGTTCCCTTCCTCCCTCCCCATCAATAAAACTCCAACGCTCACACATTCCTGTGCTCCTCTTTAATTAAGTTTTCCTCCCTCCCTCTCCATCAATAAAACAATGTTCATACATTCCTATGCTGCTCTTTAATTAAGTTTTACTTTATTTTATTTTTTTTTTATAAGAAAAGTTCAGGTAAGAGAGAAGCTTCCCTACACTAACAGGGCTAGGGCAAACCTACGACCTTGACCCAACAGAACTTACAAAACTGGCCAATATCCCAGCCCAGCCCATTAGTATGGAATTTAAGAATTATGTATGACATTTTCTAGATTAACCACCAACAAAGGATAGTCGGCAACGAGATATGGGCGCTCCAACACAAAGCCGTCCTTACCAACAAAGGATACTTTATTTTCTGGTTTTCTTTGGCAGGCCTTTGGTCAAAAACAAGGAAACACTACTAAGTTGTATTAATTAAGTTTCAATACTTTATTTTCTGATTTTCTTTAGCAAGCTTCTATTCCAAAACAAGGAAATACTAAAATAGTTGTATTATTATCTTGTTAAACTCACAATCATACTATCTTTGAGGGCAAAAAAAAAAAAAACATGCTCTCTCTTTCTCTGGAGAGAAAAACCCTAAGACCGCAACATGCCTAGCTTACTGGGCGGCTGCTCTGCAAATGTCTTGACTCTCGAAAGAGAGGTTGTCCGGCCACTTGGTGGCTCGGTAATTTGGAGTTGGAAGGGTGGCGGTGCTCGTCTTTCTTCTCCCCTATTTGGCAGCGTCAGCGATTGGCTTTGACGATGTCCCATGATGGCGGTCAGTTTGGCTGCGAAAACTCAAGATTTCATTTCGCTAGTGTTAAGCGGTGCTGGGCTTTTCTCTCTGGGCGAGGTCGGATGGGGTTTCGTTGTTGGCTGGGGTCAAGGCTATCAGGTTTCAGATCCGAGAGGGGGCTCTCTGGAAGTGATGGATTGCTGGGATCGTGCAGTCTCTGAAGGGGTTGTGCATTGTCCCGGAGGTTGTGCTAGATCGGGATCGGTTTCAGGCTGAGGAATTACTATGGACACGGCTTTGTTCGGTAGCCTTTGTGGGGAGGACGAAGATGTTGGAGCGGCGGCTATGACGGCGAATGTCGGCGGCGGTGCGGCTACTTTGTCGACGAGACTGGGACTGAAGCACATTGACAGAAGGTTTGGTGGCACTGACAGTCAGCTCCTGAGGAGACTGGGACTGGAGTGTGGTCACCGGTAAGAGAGAGAGTTGGTTGCTCCGGGGAGACTTGGATAATCGTAGAGATTAATTGATGAATTGGCTGTCTTTGTTACTTCGTCGTAGCCTCCATATATAGGCTACTTTGTTGCATATTCGCCGGGCCACAATGGTTGGCCTTAAACAAATCATGATGGGTAGATAATTAACAATTATCTGATGGCTTGAATATTGCTAGAATATAGGCAAAGTTGAGTGCCTATTGGATGCGAACCGCTGAATATGCTTCTTAAATATATCTTCGCGATCATTCCACATTATAGTGGATCACTAATGATTCGGCGTACTAATGGAATCATGATGACATATTCCCTGTTTTACTGCAAAAGGTGATTGACTGACTGTATGCTCCTTGATTCCTTAATCCACATTCATTGTGATCATGATTACTACATGTGTGGGGAACATTGATGATTGCTCTTAGTGGTCTGCATTGTTCCTTCTTTAATAAGCCCACCATGCAAAAGCAATTACACACATGATATATTATATATATTCCCTGTTAGCAACTATGAAATTTAGTTGAATGCTTCCCCACATGCATGTCATATTCCTTAATTGAATTGGCAGCCTTGATTATTGTTAGCAAATAGGTTTTCTTCAAGACACGCATTGTCAGACCAAAATGCTCATTTTGGGTTCAAACAATTATAATGTATACCACAACAGTAATTGAGTGACAATACTACTTTTACTCTAGTGTAACTAAGTGACACTACTTTCATTTGTAATATTAATATCAAGTTTGTTTGAGTAGTGAAAATTATAAAGTAATATTGTAGGAATCATGAAATACTATAATTATAAAGTAATATTGTAGGAATCATGAAATACTATAAAACATGATATTATAGTTTAGAAACAAATTTATGTAGTAGGCTGTATGTGTTATAGTCTAATCTAAAATTTTTGATAAAATATCACTAAATACAAGATAAATTATGTAATAGTCCAAAAGAAAAAAATCTCTATATCTTTTTTTTTTGTTACTAGGGTTTATATGTCTTCGTCAAAGACTAATTAGAGAAGAAATATAATGAAAATTCCTTAATAATAGCAATTCCAATTTCGATCAAACCAAACAAATTTATTCCTCTATCACTCAAGATATTTCAATCTCTCAATCCCTATAGGTTAGTCATATATGACTCATCCACATTAAATCAACTTGAAGCTAATTTATTCAACCACATGCAGCTTCATCCTCATAGACCACAATATGATAAAAAAGCATACCAGATGAAGTACATAATAAAAGGGAAAGCGGTTAAACGTCTAAATCATATGAATTACATGATTTGAATTCAATCTCTTCCATTTCCTACCGGAATCCCCTACTTTCCTTTGTTCCTCAAATGGTCAAAGCCCATTGATCAAAAATTTTGAATAATCATCCATTTTCTTTGACAACAACTATCATTCAATTCTCTATTTTCTCTCCAAGTATATAAATGTTTCAAAGTTTGGGGTTTATGTGAATGAGTCAAATGAGTCTTAAACTAGTGACTAATTAGTTGGGATATATGATTTTGATTTTAATATGAGGACTTTGTAAATTAGGTTTTAGTTTGGGAAATTAGAATTTTCATCCAAGTTCTTTGTTAAATATTAATTTCAGTATATGGATGTATGTTTATCCATCTACTAATTTCAAAAGAGAGTGTGAATTAATTCGAAATATTACATTGCAAAAATTAAAATAAATACTACTAATTGCTATCGTATATTCAAACTTGTTTTATTTCTCGACCCCCCACCTCCAAAATTATACATCCTAATTCCACCCATGTAGCCATGATTGAGTAGCATATATATAAACTCCCATGTTCCCTCCCTCCCTTCCCATCAATAAAACTCCAACGCTCACACATTCCTGTGTTGCTCTTTAATTAAGTTTTCCTCCCTCCCTCTCCATCAATAAAACAATGTTCATACATTCCTATGCTGCTCTTTAATTAAGTTTTACTTTTTTTTTTTTGATAAGAAAAGTTCGGGTAAGAGGGAGGCTTCCCTACACTACCAAGGTCAGGGCAAACCTACGACCTTGACCCAACAAAACTTAGGAAACTGGCAAATATCCCAGCCTAGCCCATTAGTATAGAATTTAAGAATTATGTAAGACATTTTCTAAATTACCCACCAACAAAGGATAGTCGGCAACGTGATTCAAACTTAGACAGGGGCTCCAACACAAGGCCGTCCTTACCACAAGGCGTGATTCAAACTTTATTTTCTGGTTTTCTTTGGCAGGCTTTTGGTCAAAAACAAGGAAACACTACTAAGTTATATTAATTAAGTTTCAATACTTTATTTTCTGATTTTCTTTGGCAAGCTTCTATTCCAAAACAAGGAAATACTAAAATAGTTGTATTATTATCTTGTTAAACTCACAATCATACTATCATTGAGGACTTCTGCTATAAGTAAATGCATATCTCGTTAAGACAGTAGAGAGAATAGACATTCAACAACTCATTAAGAAATGGTATAGATAACAGTAGATAACAACTGATTCCAATTGCACCGACTATTAGAAATAGGCTCTAGGAAACTCTTCTCATGCAAAATGAGTTGATGCAAAGTACAATCATTTGAAAGAAAACTCTCAGTAAGAATGAGGCCGAAATAAGAAGGAAGAATATGAAGTTTGGCCTTGATTGTACTCCTAAATCTTTATCAGTTCATACTCCAAGTCCATATGCAAGCCATCCAGAACGACATGGTCCACTTCAAAACAATTTGAGATCTATCTGTCAGGTTCATTCTTTCCTTATGGTCCAAACCATGACAAGGGAGAAACCCATCAAAGACATCACCACAGTCTGTAGATCACAGTAAAAACAATGTATATTGTAAGTGACAAATGCATTAGCCTTATCTGAAAACAGAAAAAAAAAAAAAAAAAAAAAAAATTGTAATTGAAAAGCATTTTGTAAGGGCTGTAAGGTAGACCTACTATATGAACTATGACCTGAAACATGTTAAAAATCAGAAAACAATTGCTGAACAAGTAGAGTTCCAAGTCTAAGAGCAAAATAGCTGTGAGGTTTATTTTGAATGTTGTCAATATACCATATTAGTATGGTCTACTTGGAGTTCTTTGTAGAGGGTTTACAGTACTCCTTTTGGAGTAATGTATCGACTCCTGGACAGCTCTAGAAGACTAAAAGTGAGAATACTCATATACGAGTATCATGGAGGATTAAGCCTCATTCATACCCCAAAAATAGAAGAATTGAATTATATGAACTCTGTGGAGAAACAAATAAGATGGAACCACAAGTGGTGGTCGGAACTTAGTGCTGAAGCCTAGGTAGTGCTTGCAGAAGAATCCCTTCTGATAGGTGACATGATGGAATTGGTGAAAAATGAGAACAAACTTGGTAAGTTGGTATATAAGCTAAACCATTGACTCACAGAAATTGCTGGAGGAACTCCCACTAGTGGATCTTGGAAAAATCTATTAGCAAGTGCAAGGGCCAGAAGACTGCTTTGCATTCCTGCAAGGGTGAATTTGATTTCAGAAAAATAAAAAAAAGGTGGATATGTAATAATCCTATTTGACCAGAAATTTCGTACAAGAGAAGAAGGTATAACCTGTCTCATAGGATAGTGTTCTTTGTAATGGTTTGACATCAGGTGCCCCATGAAAGGCCATGCCAGTAAGAAAATACCCAGCTATAAACGCCGTCAAATGAAATGTGATAATGAGCAACAAAATGGTTAATCCAAAAGGAGACAGAACAGACTCGATGTTAATGGCAAGTGGTGCTCCAACACAGCATGCTGTTACTAATACTGATAGTGGAGGCAAAAATGGCCGAATAGCATTACATATCTGGGGAAGAAACCTGAACACAAAATTATGCACGACATGTCAAAAATTCTTAAAATATATTGTATCAAAAGAAATTATTTCTGAGTTGGCATATCACCTATTCAAAAGCAAGCCTGCAACAATTGGTGTAACTACAATCTGCAGAATGCTGGAGACCATTCCCTTTACATCAACAGGCAATCTCTTTCCAATGAGCAGAAGCGATAAGAATGGTGTGACAAATACAGCAGTAGCAGTAGACAATGATGTCATGACAATGCTTAGAGGAGCCATTTGTGGGTCGGTCAGAAAAGTAGCATAGTTTGAGAGCTGGGCGCCACTAACACAAGATACCAACATAATCCCCGCACCTGATTCAACAGATTCACTAACAATTAGTGTGCCCACACCAGTGTTTTGACAGCTAGGCAGGCTGAATCTCACCTACTGGAGTTGGAAGACCAAATATTGCTACTGAGATAATGCCAAAAATATATCCAAGAAGAGGCTTGACAACAAATTGGCCAATATAACCAGTAAAAATAGCTGCTGGTCTCTTGAAAGCTTCAAGGAAATCCTTTTCGCTGGAATTAACCCCAACTGCAAACATCAAGAAACCCAATGCAGGTGCATAGTACCTAAAAGCACAATACAAGAGCACAAATATGAACATATATTAAGTAAATGCACAATACAAACATTTACTTTCGCATTAACTAGTCAAACCTACTTGGTGAGTTTAATGGAAACTGACTGACAGAGGGACTAGTTCGCACAATTATGACACTAAAAGGTTGAAGAGACCAGATTGAGACATTTATCGGGATGAAAACTGTGCTTACCCTAAGATCTAGTTCTTTAGCTTCCAAATAAAAAAGATTATATGTACACATGCATTATCCAATGAATTGTGCCTGATATAGAAACAAGTAAAGCTTCCTAGTACAGGATAGAGAGTAAACATTCAACAGCTCATTAAGAACTGGCAAAGATTATGCTATCGCCAACTCCAATTGCGCTAACTATTAGAAATCGTTCTAGGCAAGTGGATTAAACTCTTCTCATGCAAATCAAGCACACTCCATTTTAACCACAGTGGTGTTAATAATCATTATTCCTTGGAAGTTGCTAACTTGGAATAGCGCAAGCAAATGCGTAAGTGTTGACCAACCAATTCAGCTAAACAAGGCTCAAGAACCTGTTTGTAAACCATGTGAAAGAAGGTGGAAAGACAAGAGCCAACAGTGTACTGGCGATGGTTACATGTGGTAGAAAAGAGCTTGATTTCTTCAGGAGCTCCACAAAAGAAACCTTATTTCGTTGAGGGATCTGAAACAAGACATATGAAAACTACAATCAATAAGGCCCAAAACCATTTTGCAAATGCCTTGTCAAAGTGAACACCAACTAGGTATTTAACTAAGATTTAATACGCCTGGTCTCTTACTTTAATATAACAAACAATTGAATTGTGACATTAGTGCGTGTGGGTGTGTGTGTATTTATATGAAGGATTCAAATTCCCCTGAATTTGGCTTCTGTAATCATCCATAATACATGTTCATACTTTTCTAAAAACAATTTTCACTTAAGCACGTGAGAACTATCTCTGTTAGCAGTTAAGTAAGAGTAATTAAAAAAGAACAGGGAAATCTCAATTCCAAAAGAAAAGACAAATAAGAAATATCTTCTTTTTTTTGGACATAAGTCAAACAAAAAAAATTGCCAAAAGCACATCTCCAATACTTTAAACCAATTTACTTAAATAAGTTAAAACTGCTTAATTGCTTTGCTCTGTTTTTCTTCATCCAAGAAGAGCTACTAAGCTCTAGCTGAATTCCAACTAATCTACTTCTCCTGAATGCCTACAGTAGTTTCTCAGTTTCTAAATATAGAAACCGTTATATATTATTATTGGATAGCTGTGTGTAATGCTTCTAGTATAATAAATTAGAGCAATTGAGAGGTAGATTATAATCATTTATATTAAGAAAATGAACAGAGAGCACCTGAGGTGATTCAGACGCATAGTTTTGATCCGATTCCGAATCGAAAGAATCCAAAGAGTTAAGCGATGCGCATCTGCATACTACACACAGCAAATGTTATCAGTTCAGATCAAGATAATCCAGTGATTCATTCCTGGTAAATAAAAAGTGAAAGCAAAACAAAAAAAAGAAAGAAAGTGAAAAGCTATATGAAACGCGAAAGGGAAGAAAACTAACTTGGAGAGATCGAGTGAGAACGAAGAGAGTGGGAGTGAGGGACGCGGAAAGTGAGATTTGGCGGCGGCGGACTGGGGAGGCGATGACGGAAGCGGGGGAGGTTTGGGGGACGGGGAATCTGGAAGTGGAGGTGAGTAGTAGGAGGAGCATGCAGAGCCATTTTGGAGCAGAGAGAGTGGAAGATGGAGGAAGAAGAAGAAGAAGAAGAAGAAGAGCCAGGAAGTCAAAGACGGCAATTTGAATCGAATCGATTCTGAATGTGAATTGTGCTGTGTCAGAAAGAATGGACACTCCCAGGCTACGTGGGGTTGAAATTGCTGAGATTTTTGAGGGGGACGTAATGACGTATTTAATGGGTTGGGGATCCATATCACTTCGGTTTGACGTGGGTCGCAAAAATGAATTATGACCATTTTTTTTTTTAACTTCATAAAAATCTATATTTTAAAAAAAAGTTTACTAAAACAATCATTTCTTGAGAATTTAGGGAAACTATTTTAAAGTATCTAATATGTGATACTGCAATATCGCGTGACATTATCAAGTGGTGATTTTGGTTTATAGAATTATAGATACATTGGTAGAAATAAAAATTTGACTACTAAAATCTTCTAAGTGCACCAATTTCTAATTTGAACCACGATATAACGGAGTATTAAAGAATTTTTCTTGTAATTGTTGTCTATCTAGACAAAAAATCTTCTTAAAATGTATGATTGAAGTAATGTGCTTTTACTGATATTCACATTTTTCCTTTTCTTTGGTCTTAAACAATTAGAATGATATCCCTCAAATATTGACCATAAGGTAGATACATTCTAAATTATTTTGACTAATTGTTCTCATTTTTATTTAATAAATTTTTCTCTTTTTTTTTCTCAAAAAATAAATGAAACAAGTTTGTTGTTGAAAAAAACTGGCTTCAAATCTTCTGTCTCCATTTCCCTATCCCCTTCCCTGTCTCCCTATAAAATTTTGACAGTTGGCATTTGTTGCCTACTCAGCCTAACAATCACTTTACCAGCCCACTAACCCGTTAAACTCACCCTAATTCAACCCTAACCCAACATCTCTAAATTAAAATGATAAATTTATGGAAGGAGGACGTTGCTCTTTGGCTCAAATATTAGGCATTGGTTCTGAACATAAAAAGCAATGTGGTTATTATGGGAGCGGAGGAAAAAAAAGAAAGGAATAATTAGATGATGATGATGAAGCTATTTTACATTCTTTTTTGTAGGACTTATTTTCTAGGAAAAAAAAGGGTCTTTTACTCCTCTCTAGAATAAATATTCCCTACCTTGAGGAGATTACTCGAATCTCTCCTTGAGCAAATCACTCCTCAAGCAAATCTTCCGTGAATGATTTCACCGTAATTAGATCATCCTTGACGAGATATTTCCTTCTAGACAAGAAATATTCTCCTCAATTAGTTATTTCTTCCTTAATAAGAAATATGCTTCTCGACAAAATATTCCCTCAACTAAATATTTTTACCTTGACAAGATGCATGCCTCCTTTTTCAATCAAAGTTAGATTTGAATCATATATGTTTTCCTGGAATCCTGTAATATCTCTTTCCTGTTAGTTAAATTCAAGAGATAATTTCATGTCGTTTGCTTCCTGAAAAAAGCTAGAGTATCAGTACTCTTAAGTTTTTTTTTAATATTAGAAATTAATTGAGTCATTAGAGAGAGATAGAAAACTGGCCCGTATCATTTTGATTTTCCTCATCAAGTAGGAATCTCCTTTTTTTCGTGGGAACGGATTGAGAGGAGAAGATCTACTATGAGCAGGTTTCTTAATTTGTGATGTGAATTTGTTAAGAGAATTTAATGTTGATACACCCGTCTCTTTCAAACTTATGTTGTAGAATATTTACAGAAAATTTAGTGGTGACAAGATGGCAATTAGAGGACTTCATAGAAAGTTTCATTTGGTCAATATACAAAAGGAGCTCCACATAATCTATATATATAACAGCATATAGGCAAAAAGAACAAGTAAGCCCCCAGGTGCACTATTGATGATCGGTGATTCTTCACACCCTAGACAGACGAAGAAGAAAAAGAAGAAGAAGAATTGCTGTTTTTAGTGTTTTGGTCGACATTTGGCATTCACCAGGATTTTTTGTAAATATAAATTATATTTTTAATTTAGAGATGTTAGGTTAGGGTTGAATTAGGGTGAGTTAGAGTTGAGTTAGAGTGAGTTTAACGGGTTAGTGGGCTAGTAAGTGATTGTTAGGCTGAGTAGGCATCAAATGTCAAGTGTCAAAATTTTATAGGGAGACAAGGAAGGGGATATGGAAATGGGGACAGAAGATTTGAAGCCGAAAAAACTCACCTTCAGTCCATAAGAAGTGTACTTGAGGTGTTGAAATTTCAAATGAATTTTGACTTAAAAAGATATCATTTGAAGTCTCCTTGTCATAGTAGGAGTAAGATAGCCATAATAAGTACCTCACAGTCTCACACCCCGAATAAACCCTTTCCCATTCAAAAAAAATAAGAAATAAAGGGAGACCGTATTTCACAATCCATATAGAAATTGATTCTCATTGATTTGAACAATTACATTCTGTACAATATATAGGAGTATGTATTGTCAGTTTTACATGAAGCAATAATGCTGAATTAACTATATTAATAACAATATCAAAACTGATGCAACGTATCAAAACTGATGAAAGTTATACCATATTATTGGCTATTCAATGGAGAAGAGTGATTGTCTTTAACACTTTTTCTTCGGTCTCACAGCCGCACAAAAGGAATGGAGATCCAAGTTTTGAATCCCAACTGCAACAACCACAATGACTACGGTATAATCGTGATGGCTGCAGATATAGAGGTTCCTCAATGATAGATCTTCACCCCCGGGGCAGGTCTCTTTTTTTTTTTTAATGTTATCAGAAGCTATGATTCAGAGGATCACTTTGTCAAGCCAATCATCGGCTACACCACCCGGCAGGAATTTGTGCTCTCAATTTGATTCTTTCGAATGATCGAATCCAATGATGCTACACAACAGTGGCGGAATTAGAAAATTATTTCTAGAGGGGCCAAAAGAATATTAAATAATTATTTATAAAAAATACATAAAATCTATTTATTCTTTTCATTAAGAGCATAGATATTAAAGCATGTATTAATGTTTTCCATTTAAATTTGATTCCTTAACATGCATTTTTCCTTCTCGAAAGCACTAACTAATAGGTTGAAATCTCATACATCAAGGAATTTATTAGTATTTTCCTTTAACAAAGCATATAAAATAGAGTAATTTGGAATCTGGAGGGACTACAACATAATTATTTTTCAATTTTTCAATAAACTCCAGCCAATTATACATGACCACATCAGATTATAATATGTCTTGGGGGGGCCTGGGCCATCTCTGGCCCCAATGATGTTCCGCCTCTGCTACACAATCACCTGGTTACACTGTTATATCTGAAATGATATATAGCCTAGCCATCCATTGCCATTAGAGAATACAGAGGGCAGGGTTTCACGAAGAAATTTAGATCATAGGCTACGCTAGAAAATAAATCTCAGTTGGCTGCATGTTGAGTCACAAATTACTTACGCAATTGTGCCCCATAATTATGAAAATTGATTTGTCTTCCATGCTATTTTACCTTTTTAAATCCATTTCCTTTTATTTGTAGGAAACCTTGCATTGAGAATAAAATGACTATTTGAGGCTTGAAATGTGGAGATTTGAAGCTAGGGGAAGAAGACACGGAGATTGGAAGAAAATTGCAAATCGACTTTTCCGGCAAACTTTTCCGGCGAGCCGCCACTCATGGAGGGTCTTTTCTCCAGCAAAGGAGGACCATGGTGGTGAGAATCTCCCATCACTTGAAATTCAAATATCTCCCTACACCTTATCCTTTTATCACCTTGCCAATTTGGGACCATTTGGGGGACAATGGTGTAAGAGAATCTCTTGCACACTTGGGGACCAAAGATGACACACCTAGCTGATCAAAAAGAGGCAAAAGACCAATTATTCAGAATTCTTGACTCCATTCAATCATCTTCATCCTATCCAAGATCCATTTTTCTCTCTAGAGAAGACACTACCATTTCCACCACTAAAACCACCATCTCCACCTCTAAAACCTCCATTTCCACCACTACAACCTTCATTTCCTCCACCATTCAACACCACAACTCATCTTAGAGATCCCAAATTTCACTATTCTTACTAATATCAAGAGCTTGGAGCAAGGAGAAGGAGGTGACTACCACCACATCATGTTCTTGGAGACCCATCTCCACCACCTCTTCCGGCATCATCAATAATCACCCTTTACTCTCTATCTCTTTATGTATTTGATGTTTAATAGAATGTTGAAGCTTGTGTATCTAGCTATGTGTGAGTAGTGAACTAGTTGGGGCTAGGGTTGAAAGCCCTAGCCAAACTTGCTTGGATTGATGTTTTTGTTTATAAATTGATGCAAATTCATGTTTTCATTCTCACATGCTAAGTCGATAGTTGAATGCATTACTTAGACCTAATCAATTTGAGTTATGTGTTTGCCATGACATGAAGTTTTTCCTAGAGATTGATTACCTCTAGGCAAAAAGGGAGCATGAAAGCACACCATGTGTGCATGTGAGGGTAGTGAGCTAAAATCACCTAGAAATAGGATTGGTTTGCTTGCTTGGTTACCTAAACTCTAAGCTTTATGCATTTAGGGGCAAATGATTGAGACCTATCCGGTAATTGACTTTGTCTCTAGGTAGTTAGCTTTAGACTTATCCGGTTAGAGTTAATAAAATGAAAGGGGTTTAAGCCTTAGTAGTCCTATCCGGATGCTAAGAGGGTAGTTGGACAATTAGCTTTGCATCATTCATATTCAATTGCTTTTATGCTTGCAAGGGAGGTAAAAGGTGAAACCCGATGCCCTAACTCCCATCCATTTGATAACAACTTGTTTTGTTTAGGTTAGTTTATATTACTTGCTTTCATTGTTTCAATTTGAATAGAAACCAATCTCAAAATCAAAATCAAATCTCTACACACCATCTTGCACATACTCACCATGAACATTTGTACATTTGTGTATTCTTCTAGTTTTTCCTTAGGTTTTCCCTAGCTAGGAAAGGATTTACCAATCTTCGTGGGTTCGACATCCTTACTTAATCCCCTATTCTATAACTTGTACCTCTTGCACTTGAGGGTGGCTTTAATGCTAACACTGCAACACCGACCAATTAGGTAGCAAGGATGCTATATATGATTAAAAGGATATTGTGTATCACTGAATAAACAGTTCACTAGGCTCAATTCTTGCGATGCAAGAAAGTTCAGATGGTTGTCACAATCGATAAAAATATCAAATTACCACATGAACAATACGACTTTTTGGTTATTGCAAAGGAGTTGATGTTGGATCGATGAACATGGTTCGATCGAGTGAAATGAGTGCAAGACATGCTAACTGGGAGTGTAGTCACTCGCACATTCTATGCTCTCATATGTTTCATGGACTCTGCATTCTAAAGTGGTTACTTCTCTAATCGCTACAGCCATACATGCCCTCTGTGTAGGTTCCAGTTGACAATTAAGAGCAAGTTCACCCGAAGTCAAGAACTGTCAATGTTGAAAAGTCAAGAATTCGACCAGCTAAGTTACTATTCACTGTCACTGGACATGAGTTTCCACCCGTTTGTTTTTTTCTTGACCTGTCATCGATTTTTCACTGAGTGTTTTGACTTTTTTTTTACTGTTCACAATTTTTTTTCCCATTTAAAATTAAATTATATTTGAAGATAATAATGGAGATTTATGGATAGTTAATGTCATAATTATGTAATTACTTTTTTTCTAATATTTTCGGTGGACAAATTATAAGTCACCGACAATTTATCTTGAAATGAGTGAAAGCACCACCGACAATTTATCTTGAAATGAGTGAAAGCACCACTGACAATTTTTCTTGAAATGAGTGAAGGCACAACCGACAATTTTTTTGAAACGCTTGAAACAACTACCGACATCTTTGAACGGACCAGATCATTTGCATACTATTCAATCTAACGGTTATTGTTGATGTAATCTTATCTAAGATTTTGGATCAGATTACGTCGAACCAGGAGTGGACACGTTTCCCCTTTGATCGGCCATATTGGATAATGAAAAATTTGGATGATGAGAGCTATATGAAGAGGAGGAAGGTGTAACTATGAACTCTAATTTTTTTGGTGTGAGATGTAAAGAAAATGCTAGGTATTTATAGAGAAGTTTTTAGAATTTTTTACAATTTTTTCTTCTTACCATTTTGTTACCGTTTATTAACGTTACATATATATATATATATATAGTGGTTATTAATTATTTGCTGTTGGATCCTCTTCTTAATTGAAATGGACTGTTGGGATTTGATGACCGTTAGGCAGCCATTTCGAAATGACCCAACGGCTCTGTTGCACGTGGCACAGGCCTGGCCCTGTAGATCTGCTACACGACAAGCGACTGGAGTTAGTCGACCTGCCTTTGCGGCGCCACGCGCCATGCGTTCGTGAGCCAGTCACTGCCTTCAACGCGTCGCAGTGGAGGGTCTAGTGATGACATAAGCCACGTGAATCCTTGGGCCAAGCTGGCAGCCCCTCAAACCCAATCAAGAAAAAAGTCACCCTGTTGCCTTTTTTTTTTTGCCTCAGTCAAGAAAAGCCAACAATTGGCTGGGTAAGCCCATACCGGTGGAGGACCAATTTTGCTTGTGGCCGGTCACCACATCAATTTTCCTTACTGGAGCCCGGTCAAAAGAGACCGGTGGACTTGCTCTAAGGAGAAGAGAACAAAAGTCGAACTCTTAATTGTCATAAATGTTGGAGTTATTTATGCCATCGAATACGTACGCTTATTATTTTGTCTAAGTGACAAGAGTTAAAATTACGTACCGCATATATTCTAATTGGTTATTTTTACACAATTTTGTTCATGAGATTTAACGAACACTAGATAATCTTGAATCTATTATAAAATTGATTCCGCTATACGAAATTAGAAAAAAAGACCTTTAATACACTTGATCGTGCGGATTTGCGGGTTATGAGTTTAAATGTTAGGCCTAAAGTTTATGATTGATCAAGTGTATGGCTGTAGAGGGGAAAAGGGTTTCTTCTTGATCAAGCCGATTAATTCCAGCGCAGCCTATTTTACTCTATTAGGGAGAAGAGGGGGGACTGAATTACATCTGTACCGAAATCTGATGTGGATGACTTGTGGTGCACAACTTCCATTGTTGCAAGATTGCAGTCTGTGATCTGCCGGTGATTGGGTGTATGCATGGTAGGATTTGATGAAATTCCAAGCGATTGAGAGCTGAGGAATAATCTTAAGTGATTGATTATCCGGGGAACCTTTGTATATCCTCTACCGTCACGATTGTGTCATAGTGATTAGGAGAGTTGATGGGATCAAAGGCCTGCACGTTGGAAAATGAGATTGCTCAGAAAGAAAGAGAAAATGAAAGTTGTATTGGAAACTAAGGAAACTAATGAGATATTGCCCAAATCCTACATGGTTTAGGACTGTTGCCTTTAGTTTCTTCTCACGCAAGTAATTTCTAATATTAATTGCTTAGGCATGTTAATTTGAAAAATTGAAATGATAGAATTACTCTCCATTCCATAAGCAAAAAGGAAACTAATTTATCCCAATCCTGTTAGGTCATGGATGACATGCATGACTATAAAAACAAAGCTAAATACCGACACCTATATCAAAATCCACAAAAGCTACTAGCTAGCTAGCTCTTGGTCGATCACAAAAATTAACTTCACTACACGTAAAGATGTCGGCTTCATACAACAACGACGCTAATTACAGCATATATGTGATGGCCTATAGCGGAGGTTTCCCCGATGATCAAGAGCTTTTGAGTCCTCGTGTCTCGATCTCTTGGAATGTCATCGGAAGCTACAAGTCAGAGAATGTCAATTTCAAGAGGTCGATCGAATGCCACAATTCAAGCCACTCATATCATGATGTATTTGCATCAATCGCATCTACCAATGATGATTATATGTCACCTCAATCCCGGGATATAATCTCCAGGATGATAGCTCATATAAACTTCCCCTTCGAATTAGATATGCTGAGCTGGAAACGTCGTTTCGATCGCAATAACACGATAAAGCCACTAAACAGCGTTGACGATATAATAAGCCAAATACTTGAAGTTATTAACGGCATGGTTGTTTCGGGACGCAAGAAGGTGGACTTAATTGTCGAAGTTGATAAGCAATATACACTAGCACATGAAGAATATCAGGCAAAGGTTCAGGCGATTAAAGAGAGGGAATTAACTGAAATTCGCAGGAATCTCGATGCTGTGCTACTAAGGGAGCTGGCTCGTGTTCAAAATCAACGTCAGGCTGATATGATAAAAAGAGCTTATGCTGAACAATGTAGACGAATTGAAGACGAAATGCGTGCCAATAATATTTCTCAAGAAAGGATCATGGATAATGCAAGGTTCTTGGAGCAAGAGGCTATTAGGGAGTCATTTGATCAAGTAGTGAACAGGCCGAGACCTGCAAGTAAGGCGTCGATCCAGGCATTGGAGAAGTTTGTGTTGGAGGATAAAGACGGTGGCTCGAGTTCGATTTGTGTGATTTGCAGGGAGGAGTTGACTGCTTGTAAAGTCATTCGCATGCCATGCTCCCATATGTTCCATGATGACTGCATTGTAGAATGGTTAAACCACTGGGGTCATACGTGTCCTCTTTGCAAGTTCAATTTGCCAAAAGAGAAGAAACATGGAAGTGAAGAACTAAAACGAAGTTAGGGTTTAAACATTACATTCATGTGTCCTTAATTGGTTTCAATTTTTTTTTTTAAATTGAACTTGTATTCAAATTCTTGTAATCAAGAACACTTTTATTGATATTGATACAAATGTGTGTCAAAATGAAAGATGTGTTGGAACCTTGGGCGTTCTTTCGATTATCCAAGTCCTAATCCTATATGGTTTTGGACTGTTGCCTTCTAGGGTTTGTTTCTTTTTAGGTTTTACCCAAGTAGTTCTAATTAATTACTTGACCAAATTAAATTCTAAGATATATAATTACTTTCCTTTTAACCCTGGTCATCAGTGGTAACTCCTAGAAAATAAACAAAGAGCACAAAAAGAAAAGGGCAAGTAAAAAAAAAAAAAAATATATATATATATATATATATATCCAGTCCAGTTAGAATATGGATAGCATGCATGTCTATAAAAACAAAAGGAGAATGAGATTGTTATATAATGATGATCAAAGCCGCAATCCTAAGGGTTGTTGCCCTCTGGGGTTAGTTTCTTCTTACAGAAGTAATTACTTGGCCACATAAGATAATTACTTTACTTTTAACCCTGGTCCACATTAGGAAATAAACGAAGAGGGCCAAAGAAAAATGATAATCGATCACATAACTCACACCCTTCATTTCACTCTCCATTAGTCCATTTGTAAGGATATTGATCCTGTTAGGACATGGATGACTTTTTTTCTTTTTCTTTTTTTGGAGAAAGAGGACATACATAAGTATAAAAACAAAAGTAAGTAACACCTATTTCAAATCAACAAATTAAAGCTTTCGGTCACAACAATCAACCATACGAAATTTAAAGATGCTGACCCTCCTACAACGACTGTAACTATATCATAAATACGAAGGCCTATAGTTGAGGTTTCCCTGATGTACCACTCGCTTTCAACTCCACTCGTCTCGATTGTTTGGAATGCCATCAGAAGCTACAAGTCGGAGAATGCCGACGACAAGATACCGATGTATGACCACAGATTAATCCATTCATATCATTATGAATTTATGTCATCCGCATCCGTCATCCACCAATGATGATTATATATATGTTACCTGAATCGCGGGATATATATAATTGCTGGAATGATATCTCGCATAAACTTCCTCGTCGAATTAGATAGGATGAGGTGGAAATCTCGTTTCAATCCCAATAGCACAATAAAACAATTGAACGACATCAACGATATGATAAGCCAAATATTTAAAGTCGTTAACGGCATGGTTGTCGTTAGATCACATTTGTGTGCCTTATTTTAGTTGTTTGTCGATGGTACTCTTTACTCGGTCTGAAGTTTTTTCTATTGGATTTTATCTGGGTAAAGTTTTAATGAGGCCACCACCTTTTGTGTTTTTTTTTTCTTCAGCCAACCGGCTTATAGAGTAGGTTTTAGGGGAGAAGTGAAGACATTTTTTCACTTCTCTCATAGCACGTATTTTCTTGAGAATTCTAGACAGCAGCTAATTAATGGTAAATGTGTTTTTGTTTTCTGGTTTTCATATTGGGTTGTTGGGTGTCATTAGAGCATCTCCAACCATTTAGTCAAAAGCCAAAGCCATATGCAAAATATGACTCCTCTAATGTCATCACTATTCATTCAATTTTTGCATCTCTAAGGGCATCTCCCATGGTAGGCTAAAAACCTATTTATGGCCTTCACCCCCCTCCCACCGTAGGCTATATCCCAAATGCCAAGAAAAAAATTTGGCCTTCTCAAATATGCTAGGCCAAATTTGGGCTGAGAATTGGTAAGCCAAATGTGGGACCCGCTGCCTTTTTATGTTTTGTTTCATTAATAACATGAATTTTATATTTAAGAAAATTCATTTTTCCTATATATATGGGTTATTTATAATGTTACTAAATATTAAAATTACATCATTATAAATATCTTGTTGAGATCTTCAATATGAGCCCAATATTTGATATGTTTAGAATTTTTAAAATAAATGTGTAACCATTAATTTTTATGATATACTTATTTTCATTTAACTAAATCGACTAGTTTTATTGATAGTCTCGTCAAAACCATACTCGGAAATATATTCTGAGCTCGGAAATTAAATTATAGCCGTTAGATGTGATGATATTTGATTTTGGCCTACAGAATTTGGCCTACGGTGGCAGCACTGTTTTTTGTTGGTAGGCTAAAAAAACATATTAGAGGGAATATTCTGTTTTTGGTAGGCTAAAACTATTTGGCTTTTAGCGTACCATGGGAGATGCTCTAACCATCTTTAGTCAAAATCCAAAATCATTTAATAAATTAATTATTTTCGAGAATTAATTAACTACAATTGCAGCACATGCAGCGGGGCCCACCATTTTTTTAGCCAAAGAAATTTGGCTTTCGTTCTACAAACTTGAGTCAAAATGACTCCAGTTATGGCTCAAGAGTCAAAATAGCTAAAGTAAGAGCATGGTTGGAGATCCCTCTACCAACAAGCCAGAGTCAAAATGACTTATAACTAAATGGTTGGAGATGCTCTTATTGACACTCCCGTACTTATATCATATGTACTTGTATCTCATGTAAATAAAATTTCACGTTCACATCTGCAACAAAAAAAAAAAAAAAAGTTAACGGCATGGTTGTCTCAGGACGCAAGAAGGTGGACTTATTTGTCGAAGTTCGAAAGCAATATTGGATACCACTGGAAGAATATAAAGTAAAGGTTCAGGTCAGTAAAGAGAATGAGTTAACTGATGATTTTATGAATCTTTTTGCTACGCTGCAAATGGAGCTGACCGGATTCTTTGCAACATCAACCAGAGGCTCGTGAAAGGACGTGAAGAGATCATAGCTGGAGAAATTGAGCACGCAATGCTTTCGAAAATTTCTCAAGAAAGGAGCTAGGATGACCAATAGTGCAATATTGTTGTTGGAATTGCAGGCTATTGGGGAGTCATTTGATCAAAAAGTAATGACCCCAAGACCTGCAAGCCGGGCCTCGGTGGAGGCACTGGAGAAGCTTGTGTTAGATGATGCACTTCGTGGTTCACCCCTTTTTTCGCTTCGAGGCATATATTCTTTGATTAATCTAGCTTGATTGGAATGCGTTTTGTTGTTTTGGGAATTTAAGCTGTATTCAAAAATTTGAATCTCATTAATTTTTTTTTTTTTTGTTTAAAGCAAACATTAGATCAGTAAAATCTGAAAATCCACTACTGATTACAAATATATACAGCTGAACAGAACAAGCTTTACAAAATTACCATTACAATATTTCTGCTTGATGAAAAAGATAAATACCCTTGTAGAATTGGACAAACAAAAGCCAAACCCTGTATATATCTTTCATCAACTTAGCAACTAAGAAGAACCAAAACTGAATACAATTTTTTTCTTTTTTGGATATTTGGTGGATTTATCTCACTGAATCTAATTAGTTCTGGAGAGTAAATCCTAATATGAGCTTACTCCTCCTCGGCTAAATATACACCTCCATCTGTCATGAATAATTGATTACATGGAGAGAGATTTGAGATCTCTTTGGTAGTCGACGTTCTGATCTTTCTATTTCTGATTCGAGTCTCTGCTTTACTACTACTTTGTCTTGAAGCCAAATGGTATAAAACTATAAATCCATAGATGGGACCCCTTGCTTATGATCACAATATGACTATGATTATATTGCAATGCCAAACTCATTTTACCATAAAGTAGGCATACAATCTATGTTGTGTGAGTGTGTGACATGAGTATATGATTGACTAGTACTTAAGGCACTAGTTGCTAGTTCGCTACATAGCAGTTTGAAGTAGAGAGGAGAGATCAAGTAGATATTGCAATTTGTTGTCAAGTGACAACATGCGATTGATGGGTATTAACTTTATGTAATACCATGTTATAGTGACTTGGGTAATTAAGATATTGGAGGATGCTAATCATATAAATACCTTGGGAAATGATAATTTACTCAAGCAATTTGATCAGACTCTACGGTACACTAGAGAATCAGAGATAAATTATTTATTAGAGAATTGAGTTAGCTTAATAATATGCTATCTAATGCCTCCTTAAAAATCAATATCCATGTACTTGCTCACTTAATAATGAAAATGCAGCTAAGTGGGTAAATTGCAGAAAGATTAGGACCGATTCATTTTCAATGTACTTACTCAATTATTGGAATTTTTAACACATATAAGAATTCTAAAGCTTTAAAGAAAGTATGTATTGAAGCACTAATTAAGCATATAAAGAATATAAATTTTTTTTTTCATAAAGAATATAAAATTAAAACAATATTGTATTAACGATGTAATTTAACTAAATATTGTATAAAGAAATTTTAAATATTATATCATTCGTCACACAAACGTACAAATTCTTTTAACATACTACTAATCGGCTAGCGCTGAACTATCTGTTTGGCATGTGTTCTCTTCAAGGAAGGATTATGTCCCAATACACATGTGGTGACATCTCAAAAAATTAAAAAAGTACATGTGGGTGGTTATTCAGATCATACTTAGCTCTTACACTACTTGAAATCTCATACTTGCATTTGTTTCTTATTTTTCTTTGAGAATTTGTTTCTTAAACAAACGCTCGCTTTATTTTAAATTTGCGTTCTTATAGTAAACAGAAGATCTCAAACGTTTGTTACATCATTTATAGCCATAAACAACAAGACCCAGTAAACTCCAATCGGACCAAACAAAATCCAGCGGGTCGACCCGGCGAGATTGTCCACGCCGTGACGGTGAAGAAACGACAGCCCCAAAGCAAGCATAATCTAACCGTTACTCCACCACTTCCCACTCACGCCACGTGTCCCCACCGCCCTCCCCAAAACGCCGCCGTTTCCATGTCGACGTAAACCCGCAAAATATTAAAATATCGGTTTCCCTGTTATATTATAGCCTCACCAGAGTTTATCTTTTTGTGGTTGCTCTCTCTCTCTCTCTCTCTCTCTCTCTATCTCTGATCATCTCTGCATATCTACTAGTCTTGATGGCCTGTCGGACTCTCTGATACAATCCACCAAACCCTAACATTTTGGGGACGAACACTTTCTCTCTCCTAGGGTTTTCCAATTAATCCACCGCAATTGTTACTTTCAGGGGACGAATTGGGGTTTCGATTGGACCGATTCGGTTTAGGGTTTTTCGATGACCTATGAGGAGAATGTTGATCGAGGAGAGGTGGAGCCGGAGCTGATCGTGAGAATTGGGGGCGGTGACGATGATGAGAAGGGGAGAGGGGACTATGTGAAGCTCAGGGAGTGTCCCGGCGAGGCTGAGGAGTCGGAGCCGTCGTCGTCTTCGCCCAAGGGATTATGGTGTTTGTGGTATTGGGTTAGGTTGGTGTTGCTGTTCATGTGCTTGGGGTTGTTGGCTGGGGTTTTTATCAAATGGGTCGGGCCTTTTCTGATGGATACGGTAAAAATTTGTCAACTTTCTTATCTTTGATTTGGGTTTTTTTTTTCCAAAGCTTTTATCTTGATTTCTGTCAAAGGAGTGTAGAGGTTTATATAGGAGTTCATGAATTTGTGGTTTTATATGAAGGCTGTGTTGATTCTCTGACTAGTATGGAGTTAATTGGACTTGTTTGAATCTTTCTTGTAGTTGAGATTTTGTACTGTAAAATTCCCTTAGTAGACTTTGTTGCATTTGAGGCATTGTTAATTCGAGTGGCATTAAGGAGGAAATGGGCAATCAACTAGTTTTGATTTTCTAATTCGGAGCATGCGTTTTGACTTTTGAGAAAACTAGAAATGTCAAGGCTGCAGTGATTAAAGGTTTTGAAGCCGACTTGATGACAAAATTCTGCTTCCCCTTTTGAGTTTTACCTTATATATGTTATGTATTCTAATTATTTCAGCTGAGTTTAGAACGTATTATTGTAGGTTCTGGGGTAATTCTTATAACCACCATATCATTGTGGAGCGTGCCCCAAAACAACTGTTTGATTTGATGGAAAATTTTTGGAGTTTAAGAATACTGTGAAAGTATTAGGTCTTGTTCTAAATGGTATCAGGGCCGATGGCTGTGTCTTTTTCCTATCCTGACTGGCTTTGTTACCACCCTCGGATAGACTGCAATATGCTTCCATATATGGGGAGAGACATATAAATACTTTTGTCATGCTAACTAATGATGAAATTATTTGCAGGAGGTAATTCCAATGATTAACTGGGAGACAAAAACATTCAGTCCTCCAGTGCTTGCTATTCTGGTCTTTGCTTCTGTGGCATTGTTTCCTACCATACTATTACCATCTTCACCTTCTATGTGGGTGGCTGGAATGACTTTTGGTTATGGCTATGGATTTCTTCTCATTATATCAGCAGCAGCTATTGGTATATCACTTCCATATTTCATTAGCTATCTCTTCTACCATAAAATTCAGGTGCGTAAGTTTGTCAAACATACTTCTCTGTGTTTTAGTTCTGTGTGTGCTTCCTATAATTTAACACTGTTTGACTCTTATGCAGGGATGGTTAGAAAAATATCCAAAGAGAGCTTCCATTCTAAGATCAGCTGGCGAAGGAAACTGGTTTCACCAGTTTCGAGCTGTAGCATTAATCAGGATTTCTCCATTCCCTTATATTATATATAACTACTGTGCTGTGGCAACCAATGTCAAGTATGGTCCGTACCTCTTGGGGTCCTTGGCGGGAATGGTTCCAGAAGCATTTGTTGCCATTTACACGTACGTAAAATCCCACTCACATTAAAATGCATCTCATTGCACGGTGATCATATATATGCATTTTTCCGTATATTGCCAACAAGTAGTTATATTTATTTGTAGATTGGAACTTGGGTTATGTTTATCTACATATTTCTATGTTTGAAAATTCATGTGAGCAGTCTAGGAAACTAGGAGTTTTCTTAAAATGAGAACTTGTCAAATATTGGATTGTGCTTAATCTTTGTTTTCATAGCCTGTAGTAGTGTCTGGAAAGATAGATTTGTATATATTTGCATCTCTGTCAAAGTTGATTTGGTGTCAAATTTGTCTCTAGAGCCAAATACTAAATGTATTCTCTTTCTTTAAGCAAGATAACAAATATGTTGCATTGGATTTTATATAAGTGGGTTTTTTAGAAACTAAGCAATATGCAGTTACTTGGCTTATATGGTTGGAAGTCACAGTTGCTGGCCTGTCCTTTCTTTAGAAGTACCCTGCATTGTTTGTCAATTGGCTGTGTTTAGATACTAAGCAATATGCAGTTACTTGGCTTAGATGGTTGGAAGTCGCAGTTGCTGGTCTGTCCTTTCTTTAGAAGCTCCCTGCATTGTTTGTCAATTGGCTATGTTTACCAGAAGACCATTAATTTTTGGTTATTGGTAATGACGGCTAAGGGAATCGCAGTGGGACTGGCTTTGAGTAAACTGCACCCAGAACATCTTTAAATCTTTAATTATCTATACCAAGTTGTGATGACCTCATTCCCACCCAATGTCTCCAGTGTCTCCAGTATCTATACTGGCAAGTCATCATCTCCAGTGTCTTATCACATTGTTATATAATAGCTTTTTGTTTACTTCATTCATCAAATCTGGTTTCTGTACATTTTAGGTGGTGAGAATATAGATAATGATTGGTGGTCAATGACTGTCTTCCATTTTCATTTTTAGATTCACTTTTTCTCGAGTATGGAACAGAATGCCATCTGTAATGTTTTGAGTTCATGTCATTACCCCACATGTTCTTCACTTAGAAAAATCATATTGTGTTGATTGCAGTGGGATCTTAATACGGACATTGGCAGATGCTTCACATGAGCACCACGGCCTTTCAGCCCCACAGATAATCTTCACTGTTGTTGGCTTTGCTTTGGCTGTGGCTACCACAATTTTCTTCACAGTGTATGCAAAAAAGCAGCTCAAGGAATTGCAGAAGGAAGATGAGCCACTGTTGCAATAAACTTCTGCTTCTAATTTTGGTTGCAGAAAGACTCTCTGCTCCACAAGCAAAATGGTGCACTTTAGATGAAGTTTCTTTTATTGAACGACTTCATCTGTTGATGTTGTCAATGTATTGTAAATTGATGCCCTTGGAGGACGGAGAAGAAGCCATGACATCCATTCAACATGATTGCCACTAGCATTTTCCCCTTAAAAACAAGTGTTGATTTACTTTTGTTGTCTCTAGCCCTCCCTCTTAATTGTCTATTGTATATGATTGAAATGATTCTCAAGGATTGAATTGGATTCTAGCAAAATTCTTGATTGTATATAAAAATAACTCTTCTAATATATCAACTGTAGATGGTTATTGTAATGCAGATTGTTGTAAGCTGTGATCTGTCTACATGGTGAATGCATATCTGCACCTGCCCTCTCTACTGCTCTTTTTCTTTTGGGGTTGATTAAAGAAGGGCCCTTACTTGTGGTCCTAATACGTTAATTTGTGAGGTTTTTATTTCTTTTTCTGTTTCTTGGGTCAGAGTGTCAAGAACAAAACCCAAAGTGGTGTCTCAGTCTCGGAATTTCCAACTGACAGATTAAAATGCAGGTGGCTGATGGTTTGGGCCTTTCAGTAAATGATGCTCTGTGGTTGTGCAGTTGACTAGATGAAGGTTTGAGCTTCCACTATGTGCAATACTCCAAAGATGAGCTTCTGTTACTCTAGAAATCTCTTGATGATTGGAATGGCTGATCTTTTAGCCCTCTTTCTTGACGGAGAAGTGTTAACAACCTTCCTCTTGAAATGAAATCTTCATTTGAACAAAATAAAAACCGCATTCTACTCCTCCACCGCCACTTTCTTTTAACAGATGTTATTGGAAACTTTACGTTTGCAGGGGTTGTCTTTACGGGCTAATCATGTTTTGTTGACCAAATATTGATTAATCAACAATTAAGTAATCATTAGAATGAACATGAACATATTCTGACAACTACGCTGGTTACAGATTCCGATTCTTGGTCCTTAAAAAATATTCATGGTTTTTTGTTTTTAATTTTTTAACAAACAATGTATTCAAACCTTTACGGATTGATAACCAAACAGGAGCATATGTATGGCATTACCAAAAGTCTAAAACTATTTTAAAAAAAAAAAAAAAGGTATGAGATTCTTTAAATGTGTGAGCTGTCTGATAATAATAATAATGCATTACCATTATGTAAGAAAAAACATCTAATAAACACAAAGGTGTACAGACCATAAAACAAACATAATGTCCAGTGCAGGCTTCTCATCTTGATTTCAATTGTTTATGATTACACTATAGAATACTTGAATTTTTCAACACTTTCATGTTTGGAAACTGCATTATCATAAGATATACAACATCAATGAATCATGTCATTCGAAAAGTAAATCCGAATCGTATATATGACTCATTCAAAAGTGTGAAATGAACTATAAAAATGATGTGTGGACGTCTAATTTCAACCTTGTAGCTCAAACAAATTAAAGAGTCGGTATAAGATCATCAGCAAGCTTGTTAATTTGATTCACAAATGAGTGAAATCTG
The DNA here is from genome assembly GCF_002994745.2 of Rosa chinensis. Classification (NCBI taxonomy): domain Eukaryota; kingdom Viridiplantae; phylum Streptophyta; class Magnoliopsida; order Rosales; family Rosaceae; genus Rosa; species Rosa chinensis. The sequence continues at coordinate 18,200,166 of NC_037094.1, read as the reverse complement.
ATTCTTTGTTTTTACCTGAAACTTCTTATTTGTTTCTTGCATAAACAGAAAGATTGTAGTAAGAACTTAATTTATTTACTAGTAGGTAGAGACTTTTTCAATGTCTCAGAACCTTGATTAGATTTAGAAGCAAGCTTTGGGTGGATCGTACAACTTGTCCGAGCCATTGTCTCATTATCATCATCCTACCAAAACAAAACCAGAAGAAACAAAACTACCCCAAAAAATATCATCATTAATTAAAATGAATACTTCAGAATTAAGAAAAGAGATAGAGATTCTGATTCAATGCCACAACAAATGAACGTGTGAAAGAAATATTGTGCAGAGTGAAAACAGATGGCCAGAAGGTAAAGAATGAATTCCACAAGTTTAAAATTCACACCTACCAAACTAATTTTAGAAATTAAATATTCAATTAATATTGTGTCGCAACCATAATTTTTTGCTTCATATGAAATTAAAAGAATCAAAGATATTATATGTCGGTCGAGTCTTGCTGTCTTGCAGCGGAGACCTATAATTAAGTAGGTCATTAAAGTGATTGGTGGGTGAGTGAATCTTTGTTCAATGAATTGTAATTGTCTTAGTTTGTTCACTTCTGTGAAGTTGTATTAAGCACGCTCCTGAACTCTCAAATTAGAGGAAGCCCACACTATAAAAGGGTAGCGAACCATAGAGATAGGTCTATTGATGGGTGATTGAATCTTTGCTTGATGAGGTGTAATTGTCTTAATTTGTTCACTTCAGTGAAGTCGTATTAAGCACGCTCCTGAACGTTCAAGTTTCAGGAGCCCCACAATCCCCAATCCCACACTATAAAAGTGGGTAGCGAACCATAGAGATAGATCTATTGGGGACCAAGTGCCAACTGTTGCGATCAGTATTTCGGTGAATTAATTTCTTTCTGAACTCTGAAGCAAAATTTGGGTTTTGGGGGTTGCCCAGTTTTCCTGGGAAGGTTGTTCCTTTCCTATTATCAGTCAAATGCATGAGACAAGTTTGGAAGCTAAAATGGACTCCAACCAAGGAAATGATAAAATGAAAGGTGGCGAAGTTGTCCACGTGGCATGATCTGAGATGGGGTAGATGGTACTGGACCCTTGAGTTAATGCACGTGATCGTCATTACCAGCTGGAAAATGGCATGCAATTCAGCAATTGCAACGTTAAAGACGACTTTCTATTCCTCTATTGGTTTTTTTAATTCAAGTTTCTTGTATTATTAGAGTGAGAGCATATGCTACAAATTAGTGAAACTTAGGATCATTTTCACATGGTTGTCCATACATTTATAGTCTTATCACGAACTATAAAATGAATTTCATTTTCACATGGTTGTCTATACACTTGTAGTCCTATCTCGAACTATAAAACGAGATATAATATAAGTAACTACTAACTACATTTTTCCAACTATATAATGTCTTAAAACACGCTTAATTTCATCCATAATAATGAATGCTGTCTCTAAACATAACTCTTTTAAATTAATATTCGGAATACAACATACAATGTAACTCCCCGAACAAGAACAAGAAATAATCCATTCCTAAAACTGAGATAATGCATGGGTCCAATCAAACTACATTTTATATCAGTTGTTAATAGAAAATGCACGATGTCTACTTATTTAATCATTAAAAAAGAGAAAAAGAAAAAGAAATCCGGGATAACACAATGATATTAGTCAAAGAACCAAAGTCTAAATCGAAACGGTTCAATGCAAAAGCAGAAAGAGATGGTCTGTGGTCATCAAAACTGTACAGACAAACTGAAAAGACCTCTTCTGCTTCTCCTTCACTCTTCTTCTTCTTCTTTGCTCCTTCTATTTAATTTTCTTGGTCCAGTAATTATGGGGCTGATGGGAAGTGGTGGAACAGTTGGTGGGGAAGAATGAATGCTCTGAAAGGGAAACACACACCCAACATCATATACTGTTCTCTCTCTCTTTCTTTGCTAATTCACCATTATCATTATCATTGTGTTTTTACATGGAAATTAGATGGAGAATGAGAGAGAAATAGCATGCACGTGGTCTTTGCATCAGATTTCAGCTCAGTGGAGGCAAAACTAAGCAGTTTTCAGAATCCCTATATTTATAAGCAGTCACATTAATTTTGGGTCTCTCTCTCTCTCTCTCTCACTTGTTTCCTTTACAGCCAAGCCAGGCCAGAGAGTGGTTACTATTTCCTGACCTCCATTTTTGTGTAGCCCATACCTCTGTGCCTTCCACTACTCTTGTGTATTATCTCTCTCTTTGCTTTGCTTTGCTTCAATCTGAAAGCTCAAATTTTGGTACTTGGGTTCAATCCAGTGAAACTCAAAATTTCATAAAGCTTGGATCTTTAACTGTTCCTGATTAGTTTCTGAGGAACCCAGAAGCCAAACCCAGAATCTCTCTGCAAATGTGGTCTAGTTCTATGAGATTCTGCAATTCCAGTGAGACCCACAAGTGAAAATGCTGCTGTTTGGTCATGATCCTGATGGGGATTTTCTCATAGTAGAAAATGAGGGAAGCAGAGTAGCAGGAGGACTTGGATCTTATCTCAATCGGATCCAATTACCATAATGCCAAACGGGTAGACCCTTTTAACCAGCATTAACTCTGTTTAGCATGAGAAAGCTTCATACTTTTCGTCTTTCTCATGCTCTTTCCTGCTTTCTTTGTTTCTATATTGGAATCATTGCTGTTTCATCAGTAACTGAGAAAGAGATTCTGCTTCAATTTAAAGGAAATGTAACTAGTGATCCTTACAGTAGCTTAGTCTCATGGGTTCTTAGTGGAAATCCTTGCCAGGATTTTAGTGGTGTGTCCTGTAACACTGATGGGTTTGTAGAAAGGATAGTTCTTTGGAATACTAGCATAGGTGGGGTGTTGTCTCCGGCTTTAGCCGGGTTGAAATCATTGAGGGTTTTGACATTGTTTGGGAACAGGTTTGTGGGAAATTTACCACAAGAGTATGCTGATATTCAAACATTGTGGAAGATTAATGTTAGCTCAAATGCATTATCTGGGTCTATCCCTGAGTTTATAGGTGATTTGCCTAACATTAGGCTTCTGGATTTGTCAAGGAATGGTTTTACTGGGGAGATTCCATCAGCTTTATTTAAGTACTGTAACAAAACCAAGTTCATTTCTTTGTCACATAACAGTCTTCTGGGTTCAATTCCGGAATCATTGGCTAATTGCTTGAATCTTGAAGGGTTTGACTTCTCTTCCAACAACCTCAGCGGTGGCATTCCTATGCAAATTTGTGATATTCCAAGGTTAGATTATGTGTCAGTGAGAAGCAATGCGTTATCTGGGAGTCTTGTGCAGCAGTTTTCAGCTTGTAAGAGCTTGAAACTACTGGATCTCGGTAGCAATTTGTTTACTGGTGCAGCGCCATTTGGGATTGTTGGATTGAGCAATCTTTCATACTTCAATGTGTCTCACAATGAATTTAATGGGGAGATTCCTGAGATTACAACTTGTAGTGACACAATGGAGTATTTCGATGCTTCGTGGAATGAGTTGGATGGAGAGGTTCCTTTGAGCATTGCAAAATGTAGAAGTCTCAAGGTTTTGGAGTTGGGGTTTAACAGACTGACTGGAAGTATCCCGGAGGTGCTTGGAGATCTGGAGAGGCTTTTGGTGATTCAGTTATGCAATAATTCACTAAGTGGGATGATTCCAAAGACATTGACAAGCATTCAGCTGCTTCAGGTTTTGGATTTGCAGAATCTCAACCTTGTTGGTGAAATTCCCAGTGATATAAGCAATTGCATGTTTCTTCGAGAGCTGTGAGTCCAAATACTACAACATGATTGTTTATATTTATATCCAGATTTTCCGAGTCTAAGCTAAATGTGTCTTGTTTTTATTGTTCCTGCAGGGATGTCTCTGGTAATGCTTTACAAGGAGAGATACCTCAGAAGCTTTACAACATGACTTACCTTGAAATCCTTGACCTCCATGAAAACCAGCTCAATGGAAGCATCCCACCAGACCTGGGAAACCTTTCAAGATTACAATCTCTGGATCTGTCACAAAATTTGCTTTCTGGGCTGATTCCTTCTTCTCTTGAAAATCTACCAAAGTTGACGTATTTTAACCTCTCCTCCAATGATCTGTCAGGCACTATCCCCACAGCAGTCCAAGGTTACGGCCTCTTTGCTTTCATTAACAATCCATATCTGTGTGGTGCCCCTCTGGACCAGCCTTGCTCAGCAAATGGTAATGGTACTGGGCCTTCTACTTCGAAGAAACCCAAGGCTCTTCGGTTGTCTGCCATCATTGCAATTGCTGCTGCTGCACTGATTCTTACTGGGGTTTGTCTAGTATTCATAATGAACATCATTGCCCGCAGAAAGAAGTTAGATGAGGGGACAATGGTTGTTGAGAGCACGCCACTTGGTTCAACTGAATCAAATGTCATTATTGGGAAGTTGGTTCTTTTCAGCAAAAGTTTGCCCTCAAGGTATGAAGACTGGGAATCAGGCACAAAAGCTTTGCTTGACAAAGAATGCATAATAGGTGGTGGATCCCTTGGTACTGTCTACAGAACTACTTTCGAAGGTGGCATCTCAATTGCAGTGAAGAAGCTTGAGACTCTGGGAAGGATCAGAAACCAAGAGGAATTTGAGCAAGAAATTGGAAGACTGGGGAACCTTCGACATTCTAATTTAGTAGCATTTCAAGGGTACTACTGGTCCTCAACAATGCAGTTGATGCTATCCGAGTTTGTCCCAAATGGAAATTTGTATGACAATCTACATGGTCTTCATTACCCCGGAACAAGCACTAGCAGTGGAAATAGTGAACTCTATTGGTCTCGGAGATTTAAGATTGCTCTTGGAACAGCAAAAGCTCTTGCCTACCTTCACCATGACTGTAGACCTCCTCTTCTCCATCTCAACATTAAATCCACTAACATACTCTTGGATGAGAACTATGAGGCCAAGTTGTCTGATTATGGGCTGGGAAAATTGCTTCCCATTTTGGATAATCATGGTTTAACCAAATACCACAATGCCGTAGGGTATGTTGCGCCAGAGTTGGCTCAGAGTCTAAGACTAAGTGAGAAATGTGATGTGTATAGTTTTGGAGTAATTCTTTTGGAGCTGGTGACAGGAAGAAAACCAGTAGAGAGTCCAGCAGCAAATCAGGTTGTGGTTTTGTGTGAATATGTTAGGGGTTTATTGGAGGGTGGCTTTGCTTCAGATTGTTTTGACAGAAGCTTAAGGGGTTTTGTAGAGAATGAACTGATTCAGGTTATGAAGTTGGGGTTGATTTGTACATCTGAGCTCCCTTCAAGAAGACCAAGCATGGCTGAGGTTGTTCAGGTTCTCGAGTCCATCAGAAATGGGTCGGAATCATCATAGTAGTCAAAATGAAACTGCACAACTATGTTCTTAATTCAGCCTCAGATCAATGATTCATTTTTACCAGAGTAAAGTTCACAGAGATAGTGTTTAGATGGAAGGGGACTTGGATCAGTTGGGTGGAGTAGAAGGTTTCTGCATATAGGAAAAGAGAATAGAATTCTTTTGTAATCATTTGAGATTTACCCAAATCAATTGTTTTTTTAATATTTTTAGTTCTGCAAATAAAAACATCCATTTCACCATCTTAGTTTTGTCTCTGTAGAAACTCTATAAATATTAAATCTTTAGGATCCCTTATTCATGAGAACACATGACTACAGCAGAAACAATTAACCAGAAGCTGTTTTGTTTGGGTCATAGGGTTCTTTCTTTATTTTATTTCCATCATATAATATGAATATCTTATTACATTCCATCCTTGAATGCAGCCATGAGCTATGGCCCTATGGGAAAATTTAAAGGCCAATTGCTATCTGATTTGAACAACCTAGACCTCCAGATCTTGTTGCCGGCATATGTCCAACTGTCCAAGTAGAACTAGAATATTTAAAGCTCCAGATTGGACTTGGTCACTTGGAATTTTGCATAGCTCTAGTAAGTTCTTGAATTCAGAGTTAAGGTTTACCTCAACTGCAAAAGCTGGTGATTCTAAAGATATAGTAAAAGCTATTTCCTTTAAAAATTTGTATGCAACCTGAACCTGTGTACTTGTGTAGAATGAACGAACATTTCAACTGTGTGATTTACATGTTTCGGCAATATTCCGAATTCGTTCCATAACAACAGGGATATCTTTTTCAGTCAACGTCGTAAAACAAAACCGGAACCATCCCGGTTCAATACAATGACAAGAAGATCCAGGAGTAACATTGAGCTTACCTACATTCAACAACCTATCCCAGAGCTCAAGCTCCCCTTTCTCACTGTAAGAGCGAATTAACCCACTCAAGTCTGCCCAACAGTAGAAACCCCCATTGCTCTTTGTGCACTCAATGCCCAATTGCTTCAATCCTGTCACAAATCTAAGATACATTCCACGGAGCCTTTCTCTGTTAATCTCGATGAACTTATGCATAAATTTGGTGTCTGAAAGCATAGAGATAAGCAACCGTTGGGATGGGGCGGAGATAGAAGAGAACCTTGTCAACTTTTTAGCAGCAGTCAAGACATTCTTGTTAAAGGAGTAGATGGCACCCACCCTGAAACCTGGAAGTGAGAGATCTTTCGATATGCCATACACTATATGCACTCTGTTCTGGTCGAGATCTTCCAAATCCACGATTTCTGCCATGCTAACAAACTCTTCACTTCCATACGTGGATCCAGCAAACAATTCATTTGAGATTATATGAATGTTCTTCTCTCGGGCAAAGTCCAGAAGGTTGTAAAGTGATTCACGAGTAAGTAAACTGCCACCAGGATTTGAAGGATTTGAAATTATAATCCCACGAACTTTTACACCACGTTTCTTTGCCTGGTTGAATGCTCGATCAAGTGCAGTTATACTTAAATTGAATTTATCAGCACTGCGGCATGGAACAGGTATTATCTCCACTCCAGTTCGCCACTTCACATCTCTGTCCAAACTACATATAAAGTTCAGAAGTCAGTTTTTCTTAGGTCAGCTACCTACGGAAACTCTTCAGAAATGTGAATCAGTAACGGTTAATACCCAGGGTAATATGGTGCCGGAACGAGAAATGCGTTTCCACTGTCTGCTAGGCAGAAGCTTAGAATCTCAATTGCAGGGGTTGCACCAGCTGTCAATACAATTTGTGAGGGGTTGTACGTAACTGAATTTCCAATGGCCTTAGACATGAATCCTGCCACAGCCTGCACATCTAGGAAACTTAGAAAGCGCACAAATAACCAACGCAGTACCAAAGGAATGTATTTAACAAAGAAGAAAACTGTTTTTGTTATGCTATATTGTACTCAATTGAAATGTCTATGAAAAATTATAAGAAGTAAAAAGTAACGCATGTAAACACAAAACTCAACCTGCAAATTGCCTAAAAGATTAACATCTGAGTAGAGCCAATATTTCCTGAGATAGAATACTGGTATTACGTAAATGGACTAATACCCGTGCAATCACTGCTAGTTGTAAGAAAACAATACCATTATCTCTAGTAAATGACAAAAATAATCCACAATGAACATCAAGAGTAATTATATTTCATTCACTTAGACACATTAAACCAATCGAAACAGCCACTTAATATCAATCTTCAGAAATTTTTTAAATTTTTATAGAGCCCAAATTAATGAATTCCATCTAAAATTTGACAAATCTTGACAGTTAGGTCCATTATGCACCAAAAGCTCAACGCTTTCAGTCATAGAAAATCAAGTATTCAGAAGATACTTTGCCATTATAGCCAAAGTTGGTTAATTCCATATTTCCATTCCATCTAAAGTAGGTCCTGATTTTGAAAGTTGGGTACTCATTCCACCAAAAACAAGTCTTAACAGAATCACAGAGACAAAATTCGAAGCATATGCCCCAAAAAGTACAAAGTTGAAAAGCTAATCAGATTTCCATATTAACCAAAAAGAACCATACTTTTCGTACAGTTCGAATGAACAACCATGAACGCAAAAGCAATGATTCAAGAGTATAAAAGAAGTACCAGTTTCAGCTCCATCAAACCATCAGAAGGCTGGTAACAAGCAATCCCACTAATCCCAAGCTCCTCACCACCCAGTATTGCATCCTTTGCATTCTCCAGTAGCCAATCTCGAACCAAGTCCAAAGCTAACTACACCCATCAAAATTCCCACATCAAAACCCACACACACAAAAAAATTCAAAAAAGCTGTAGAACCCGCAAAAAAAAAATTTCAAAAATTCAAAAAAGCTGGAGACTTTGAGCAAAACAAGGCAAACCCAACTCGACCCACCTTGTTTTCATCCAAACCCAGCTGAATAACCCCATCCGGGTTACCCAACTCGTCGTACGGATCCTCCGCCACCTTCCTCAACCCGACATAATACGGCGGCTCACCGCCTTTCAAAACCGAATTGGCCCGAACCGAGACATGTACCGGACCCGGGTTCCTCGGCGAGAGATGGGACCTCGACAGCGACCGGGGCAGAACCGGAACTTCCACCAACTGCCCGGCCGGGTGGTGGTCCGAGTCCGAGTCCGGAGAAGGCGGCGGAGTCGGCGGGTTGGAGTTGGAACGGTGACGTTTCAGATAAAGCTGGAGGAAATAGAAGAGCGCGCATGGTATGACGGAGCCGAGAACGAGTCCTCCTCTGCCTTGAACCACGCCTTGTAGAGGGACTATAACCCTCATGACGGCGCCTCCTCCGCCGCTGCTGCTGCTGGTGGGTCGCCGGTCTTCGTCTCGGGTCCGGGTCATATTGGAGACATCCGGGCCGGGTCGCGGTGGGGTTTCGGGTCGTCGGAGAGTACGATGATGAAGAAGAGGAAGAAGAAAGCGAAGGGAGGAAAGGCCAAGGCTTTGGGGCGAGTGAGTGAGTGAGAGAGCAGCGAAATGTTTGGAGGGTATATTGAGATTTTTTTTGTTTTTTTTGTTTTGTTTTGAGATTTAATTTGATATGGGCGCGCCGTTTCTTCCTTGGTTTGAGGCGAGGATTTGGAACCAGTCGTTGGGATTTTTTTGATGGGGAGTTTACAGTTTACTGATATAGCCCTTTTGGGTTTTAGCTTTCCTTTGCATTTTCATTTGGTAACCTTGGTTTTAGCTGTAGGAGGGGAATTGCTAAAATGGAATTTTATTTTGGTATTTCTAAGATTTGATGTTGGAAATGTAGTTTTGGATCCGAATATGACGTGGAGTCGTGGATGGTGGAATGTTGATTTAGTAGTTCTGTTTGATGATCCAATTGTGACATGTGTTTAATATTCTTTTAAAAAATAAAATAAAAAGATGTTATTAGATATTAAAGCCATGAAAACAGGTCAGAGTTTAATAGAATTTACATAAGAAAAGCCGGGACAAACCAGATAACATATCTAAGCTACTTTAAATTGATTAAAATTTAAAGGGACGCTCGCTGAATAGCAAGCCTAAACTAAATAAGAGTAGTCTCGCTGACTCGCTCTCTAAGGAATAAATATTCATCTAGTCTAATCTATCAATCACGCAATTGTGGTACAATATCAAATAGAAACGTCTTAGAAAATCTATAGAAATTACCCCTACTTTAAAAAGCTTGAGTCCAAAATGTCTAAAAGCCGAGATAATTTAAGAGAGCGCTAGTCCCTTCTCCACAGGGTTGGAACTGGCACCATCCTCAGTAGCCAACAACCTCGGAAAACAGGTTGCTCCTTGGACTATGCTTGAAGGTCTGCAACCCTTCTCCAAAATCGAGCCCCCCACAAATAGGACCAGTCATCATTAACGGCCCATTGAAAGCAGCCCCAATAACCTGCAGTCCAGAAGCCCAAATCAACTCCGTCAAAGTCAACCCTAGTTCAAAACTAGGGATTGCAACCGGTTTTTTCGGATCTTCCTCGCAACTTGACGCCATCACCATCGTTGCCAGACCAGTCCCAGCCAACCTTGGCCCCGACCCGGCCACCGTTGAAACTGTCTTGGCCTTCCTGCCGCCGTCACAGATCGACCTGCAACACCACTGCCCAACTCGAGGGCATCCCGGCCCGACTCCGCCACCGGTGTCTCCGTCCGTCCGTCCATACCTGACCCCCAACGTGGTCAATCGAGACTGGCCCACGACACAGAGCCCAAGAGCGGTGAAAGCTGCATCCACCGACAACATGATCCACCAACCTACGTCGAGAAACAGCACCCTCAGCAGAGAATCTCCTCAGCTGAGTCTTCGAGAACCTTAACGGAGATCCCAGTGTCGTTGCAGAAGAGACCACGATCTCTCCACACCCTGGTCGCTGCCATCTTGCCTCTGCATGGTCAGGAGAGCACTAGACTCCCCGTCGTCATCACAAAATCGGACTTTCGCCTTACCGGGTCGCTCCGCAAGTTTTGGAGGCCCTCTCTCCATAGCTTATACGACCTTGCGAAATATCTGTGTTTAATAATCTATTGATATAACATATGAGAATATCAAATATAGGTTTACGGTAATATTGCATTATGAGCTTTGTCTCCTCTCTTTATATTGGTCGAGACATAACTTCAATTAACTAAAAAAAAAAACCTTAGCCGGATTGAATTGCATTCTATCTGGTTTATTTATAAGTAATTTACAAAGATGATTTTTTTGTTGAGAGTTTCTATTGAGATCTCTAAATTTGCTCATTTGACTTCTCATACTCTCCACACCTCTTTTTTGCTTTTAAATACAAATATTTGCTCACTAAACCTCCGTTTGAATTCCTCAAATAACCTTAATTATACTATTCACATACAAGACAATAAAATACTCATTATACCTCTAATTCACTCACTACACTTCCATTCCTTGGTTTTTTTTTTTTTTTTTTGCATGCAACCCTAAAAAATGCTCAAAATAGATTTCTAGAACTTTAAATTATGAATCAAACAGTCATAACACATAAATTGATCAAAAGGTCATAAATCAAATGGTTAGACAATGATTCATATGTTTCTAATCCTTTTAAAAAATGAAACGTTACATAAATTGATATAAATAAAAAAAAGGGAAAATGATCATTTACCTGATTTTAGGCTAAAAATTGCTCACTTGCTCCATCAACTGTTTTTTAACCCCATTTACCCAAAACACTCTAAGGGATTATTTCCCCTTTACCCAATTAATTCTTTTTTCTTTTTTTTTTTGAGACTTTTTTGCCCTCTCATTCTTTCTCACTTAGAGAGAGAAGTCACCTCCACCTTGCTGTGCTCCGGTGACCAGTGGCCGGCGCGGTCTCCGGCGACCGGTGACCGGATTCCGGCGAACGGTGACCGGATTCCTGGAACCGGTAACTGGAATCCGGCGACCGATGACTGGAACCCGGAATCCGGCTATTATTGCCCCCCAGTAATCATATTATTGCCTTCTAAAAATCATATTATTGCCGTCCAGTGAATTGTATGAACTCCCAAAACCAAAATGAATACACTACAGGCACAATTGATCATTTTATAATCATATTATTGGCTCCCAATAATTATATTAGTGTCTCCCAATAATCATATTATTGCCCCCCAATACAAAGTCCAATGTCTCTACTGCCTCCCAATAGACCACCAAAAATGCACCATTTTGTAGGATTCACAGATAATTTGATTTTAATACACTGAAAACAACATGTAACTTATCCAAACACCACACTATAGTGATCCATGTCCCTCGTATCAAAGTCTACTGGGGGCCAATAATGCGTCTACTGCCCCCCAGTAGACCATCAAACAAACCCCACACTTACATTGCAATGTCAGATTACTCACATTGTTAAACAGATAGTAGATCATTGGCCTCCAATCCAATAGTTTAAAAAAAAAAAAAAATGCTATTACTTGCCAAAAAAAAAAAACCTGAAAAACAATTCTTAAAAAAAAATTAAAAAAAAAACCCCGCAACCGGAGAAAACAGACATTCAGGCTTGACGGAATGGCAGCGAACTACTCGTCGTCCAAGGACACCAAGTCGACGGTGAAGAAGGCCAAGAAGAGTAACAAGTCCAAAGGCCAAGCCACTGCCGCCGCAGACGACGATGCATACGCCGACGCCGATCTCTTCGGCCGGATCCAATATCCACACAAACACTAACGTCGTTGCCTCATCCTCTCTCACTGGAGTCCTCGCCGCAGGCGAGAAGTCTGAGACTGAAGACGATCGTTTGAGTTGCAGGCCCGCCTCAGCCTTCGGGTCTCTGGGGGTGTCGCTTTAGGAGGGAAGCGAGGGGAGGAGGTCGGATACGATCGCCGACTGAAGACGATCGTTTGAGTTGCAGGCCCGCCTTGGCCTTCGGGTCTCTGGGGGTGTCGCTTTGGGAGGGAAGCGAGGGGAGGAGGTCGGATACGATCGCCGAGCAAGAGTGTCGACGATCTGGTTCTGAAGATTTCAAAGAAGCCATAGGGGTTAGAGAGAGAGAGAGAGAGAGAGAGAGAGAGAGAGAGAGAGAGAGAGAGAGAGAGAGAGAGAGAGAGAGAGAGAGAGAGAGAGAGAGAGAGAGAGAGCAGATCAGGGAGAGTGGAGAGAGACTCGGAGATGCAAATGTAATTAATTAATAGAGTTAAGGGTAAAACTGTCATTAAATATTAAATTGTGTAAATAGGAGTAAAAAACTCTTAGTGGAGTAAGCGGGCAATTTTCAGACTAAAATTGAGTAAGTGGTCACGGCCCCTAAAAAAAAACCCCGGAACACAAAAGAAAAAAAGCAAAGAAAGAAACACGCAGCTCATGAATGCAGGAAAAGAAAAAGAAAAAAAAAACCACCGCCTCCCACCCAAAACTCTCATCATCCAACCAAACCTTGAACGAAGTCTAGACTAGGAACTCAATAAAAGTTTTGGAACAATTTCTTAGTCTTTAATTTGTGTTAAAACTAGGCGAAAAGGTTGTAAAAAAAAATACTAGTTAATTATAATTCATTGTCTATAATTGTCATTTTGTAAGAGGATATATATGTAATTCAATAATTATAAAGATATAGAAGACAAATGAGCAAATTTGGAGGTTCCAATAGAAATCCTCTTTTATTTTATTTTATTTTATTTTTTTATTGAAAGGTAATTTTATTGACTATAAAGGATTACATCATGATGGGGAATTATGCTTAACTGAGCACCCCAAGCAAAACAACTAGTTTTCAGCAATTAAGTCATAAAGCCATACCGGCCCCTGCTCCTTACAATACCAAGCTTGTGGGAAAGTCAGCGCCAGTCTGGCCAAATGATGGGCTATGGCATTAAAGCGCTTCTTCACATGCTTCCAAGACACCAGCTCAAACTCATTCATCATCAATCTCACTACATCTAATACTCCTCCAATCTCGCTAAGATCCTAGCCATCAGCCCATCAATTACATTTTAAAATTTGAAATCCACTTTTTTGTTTAACAATAAAAATATCATATTTATTCACATATCAAGGTTCGATGAATTTGATTGATCACATCAAGTGACCAAGTTAAGATTCAAAGGAAATTATTCTAACCATTCATTTGTTTTGAAGTATTTAATGCAATCTAACCATTTATTTATGTTGGTGCAAGTGCACGGCAGTGTTCTGAATAATCTCTCAAGATTCAAAGTGTTATCTCTATATTTAACCAATTAAGAATTCTCGGAATTATAATTAGCACTAAAGCTCAATGTATTCAAGTTATTATTAATATATATATATATATATATATATATATATATTGTAATATAGAGTTCAGGCTCTAAGTCTCCGTGCCTATATTTTACAGTTTTATTAATCAATACTTCAAAACAGCCGTGCAAGGAAGGTAGCACACAAATCATCAATAACATTTTAAAATTTGAATACTCTATTTTTTGGCTAATTGACAGATTGAGTTGCTGCTGAAAATAAATGTATGTATTCAAACATGGACATCTGTCAATCTGGCCTGATTACAATTTGATCATGAATTGGTTTACCGACTTATGCATATCATTTTTACATGAGACCATGCTCATCATCTAAATATTATCTTAAATTAATAGCCGATATTTCAAATTCACTATTCAAATAATACCATTTGGTTGAAGAGGTAATACAAATGGACCCAAAAAGTAATGTTTAATCATGTTCTTAAGTCATCATTCCATTAAGCAGATGTTTTAAATTCCCCGATAATCAAATTCATCATTTCATAATTGAGACATTTCAAAAAGGAGCTAATGAAGGATTTGAAAGATTTTGTCCCACTGTAATTGATTCCAGGAAACCACTATCATACATAATCCAATTATGTCGGTCTTTGAATTTTAATAATCAAAAGTAACATTTTTGTTTGTTACAATTTAGTTTTGTTACATTAGAGAGTTTGAAATTTTAAATTTGCATAATTTTAATTCAATTGTTGTTTAAGGATATCTCTATTTGTGTTTGATCCAAACTCTAGGTTACTTGACCTAGTGGTAATAGGGTTCAATTAGAAGAATCTAGAGATTATCTTTCCTTGTATGATTCTAACTCTATGCATTGTAATCCTCTATATAAAGAGACCCCTATTATCAATGAGAATACATAGCGAATTTCTCTCAATTTCAGTTTCTCTACAACACGTTATCAGCACGAGCCCTAACCCTAGCCCTAAAAACCAAAACTCTTCTCACCAAAACAGCCGCAAGCTCCTAGCCTTTTCTAGCCATGCCGTAAGCTGCCCCTGCAGCCCTTGCGCACCCATGTGCCACCTACTGCCCATGCAGCATTGTGGCACTACTGCTTGCCCTGCAGCATAGCAGCTCGCTCGTTCTTGTGCAGATCAGTCTGCTTGCACGCCCCGAAACGTCTTGTTCGGGACCTCTGATCAAAATACTTTCTTCATAAAAGTTGTTCATCTCTGTCTCTTCTATCTGACCTCAAAATTTCAGCCCTATTGGAGTCGTTTTGAGACCTGTACAGTATTCAAGGTGGGAGCTGTTCAGCATGCTCGTTCCTGTGCATATCAGTCAGTTTGCAAGCCCCGAAACTTCTATTTCGGAACTTCAGATCAAAATTCTTCCTTCATCAAAGTTGTTTGCCTCCGTCTCTTCTATTTGACTTCAAAATTTTAGCACTATTGGAGACGTTTTGTGACCTGTACGATAATCGGAGTGGGAGCTATTTAGAAGCGAATCTGCTCCGAATTTCAACAAGTTTGATTCGCCTAGGACTGAAGCTTGTTTGCAATCCTACAATGAGAATCGAATGCGATCCGCAATCCTAAGAGGTATGGTTTACTAAAAGTTCCCGTTTTTGAGTTTTTATTTCAATTTCTCTTATTTTTCTCGGGGACTTGCAACCTCCCTTCTTCTACCCCCCTTTCTTCATTATAGGGGAGACCAAATTAAGCTGAACTGTGGGGGTTCGTGCTCACTCCAAGCTTAGAGCTTGTTGAGATCTCCAAACTTAGAGTTTGTAGAGAATTTATGATCGACCACTTACATCATTGTTTCGATCTAATCTGATATCTGTTGGAATCGAATTTCTTGGAAGCGACAACGCTCGGAAATTCCTAATTTTTTGGAAGCGATTACGCTTAGAAATTTCATATGTTTTCGTGGTAGCCTATTTCGCTCCGAAACTAACCCTAATTTCTTGTTCTCTTTCAGGATGAGTAACCTGAACAAATTGGACTTTGCTCCATTGGGAACAACTGGCTCTGGATATCACAGGTGGGTTCGTGATATCCGCCGGCATCTCAAGGCTGTAGGAATCTTGGATATGATTCTTGAGCCTAGCCAGGACGTGATAACTGTTGAGCAAGCTCAAGCTTTGGAAGCAAATGGAGCAGCCTTAGAGGCAAATAAGGCGAAAGCCATCATCCTAATGACTTGTCATATGGATGATTCGCTCCAGTACGAGTATATGAATTAAGAAGACCCCAGAAAACTGTGGGTCTCACTTGAAGAAAGATTTGGCAACGTCCGTGACTCCTTGCTTCCTGACCTAGAAGTGAGATGGCATAGCCTCCGCTTCTGTGATTTCAAGTCAGTTCTTGACTATAACTCGGAAGCACTTCGCATTAAATCCTTAATAGAATTCTGTGGTAAAGAGATCACAGATGCGATGTTGATTGAGAAGACTCTCTCTACCTTCCCCGTCTCTGCATTGATGGTTGCTAAGAACTATCGAATCGATGTAAATGCAAGACGGATCACAAGGTTTCATGAGCTCATTGGAGCTATGAATGTCGCTGAAAAGCATGACAATATCCTTGTGAAGAACTATAATTTGAGATCCGCGGAAACAGAACATATTCCAGAATCCAGTTATAGTCGCACCTCTAAGAGAGGGCGCCAAGAGTGAAACCCTAATCTTAGGTATACTTCTGGACATTCTGATCCATATAATCGCTCTACTTGGGAAGGTAACCGCCAAAATAGGCGAACACGGAACCGAAGAGGTAAACGTGGAAAGAGAGAGGGAGGCAACGCCTCTGGCCATGTTGGTGGCGCCACCAACACTAAGAGCCATCTAAATGACACTTTCAAAGCGCCTCAATCAATGGAGTTCGAGCAAAGAGATGTATGTTCTCGATGTGGAGTGTCTAAGCATTGGGCACACATTTGAAGAGCTCGTGAAGAACTTGTCACCGCCTACAAAGCATATTGTGAAGCAAGAGAAGCTCACTATATGGAACAAGAAGATCAAGAAGATGATCTAGAGTGAAGAGTTGAAGACTACAAATCTGGCTGGGATCAATAGATCGCCAATTCTGTTTAAGTCTTTATTTTTCCAAGAGATGTAATAGGCAATTGCCATATGCTTTGTAGTAAATGCCAATGGTTTAGTCTTTCTTCAAAGTAGGCTCACCCAAAGTAAGTGTGATGTCTAGGAAGGTTCTGAGATTAGTGGTACTTAAGCGAGCCTTGCTCCACCGACATCTCTCTACTCACCTGGTCACATTTATTTTGGAATTACCGAAAGAAGTTAGACGACTACCATTGTTTTGCATTAGCTAGCATTTGGATTAGATTCTCCTAATGGTTAAGAGACAATGATGTACTTTGTTGGCTTATGAATAAAATTTCGAGTTCTTTTCATTATGACTCAATTTTGATTCTGAGCATATGACTTTGTGACTACGATGGCTAGACCATCCGTATTAATTTAAGGACATGGAATAGCCCAAGTTCCACTTGCCAAATGGCACCTTGATTACAGTTGTCACAGAAGCTCTCTACGCTCTTAGGGCAAATAGTACCCTATGAATAGCCAACGAATTCCATGCGAAAATGCATGTAGAGAACGGAAATGAGTTCCTTTGCATTACCTCTAATGATTGCGAACAAAGACGCATCTTAGAGACGTTTATGTGTCTCTCTAGTGGACTTAATGTCACTATTCGAGCTATTAAATCCAATAAACTTATGAGAGAAGATCTCTTGGATTTAGACACATATTGGCTTTGTCACGACAGGATAGATCATCCTAGTCATGATATGATGATCCGTCTACAAAAGACTTCACATGGACATCATTTCTTTTGAGCAAAATGAAGCAAGATGCCGCCATAAAAGGCGCCAACCATGGGCATAATGCCATGGTTGTTCCTCCTTGTGGCCATGACGCCATACATGCTAATTTCCATGGCTCCCACGCCATGATGGGAGATGTAGTCACATATTTTGCTTCTAATAGCGCTACAAACGCTTAGGCCTAACCAAACTCCTCATTGGTTGCTTCTAAGGCCTCTCGCTCGTTTTACAAAGCCCATTCCTTATGGAAATTAGGACTGAGACCGTCCTATGCAAAGGATATGACAATACTCATTCTGTTCTTACAAAGAATCCGTAGGGATTTTGTGGATTGATTCAACCAACTTGCGGACGCTTAAATATTTCATGATATTGGTTGACACGCAAACATGCTGGTCACGTGTTTAGCCATTGTCCACCTATAAATGCTGCTTACGCTATACTCCGAGCACATATCATATGACAACGGGCTCACTCCCCATATCATCATATTCAGTCAATTGGATTTGACTATGCTAGAGAGTTTACATCGAAAGACTTTCGATGGATATTGCAATGGGTTTGATGTTGGACATCACATTCCCATGTACACACCCAATTGGTCTCGCGGAAACGACTACGATGGTAGTCCAAACATTGGTAATGCGCACCAATCTTCTTACATCCGCTTGGGGTGATGCGATATCGCATGCAGCCATGCTAATTCGTCTACGACCTACCGCCACTCAATGTACCTCTGCGTTACAGCTAGTGACTGGGTACGCGTCTTTTGTACTTACGCACAGTTGAGTGAGCTATTTATGTGCCAATTGCGCAGCCACAGCGCTCTATGATGGGTCCTTACAGACGAATGGGCAACTACGTTGGATTTGCGCTTCCAACAATCTTCCGTCACTTAATGCCCTTGCAAGGCGATATCCTTACCGCTAAATTTGCTGGTTGTCACTTTGATGAGACAGTCTTCCCGTCGTTAGGGGAGATAAGAACAAGGATGTTCAGCAGGAACGACAGGAATTATCGTGGCCTGTCCCCACTATGTCTCATCTAGATCCCTATTACAGTGACGAGATCACACAAATATGCTGCAAACATGCCTGCAAGGAAGGACGTCCCTACGAGAGGACGTAGCGCCACCATACACGAAGGTAGGCATGGCGCCAACGCCAAAGAGAGTGGCACTCTGGCGTTACAGGCCATGGCCCCAGCTAGGATGCGTGGAAAGGCCCGTGGGTTCGAATGATACTTTGGCACATTCCAATCCTTTAATCATCAAGACTCAAAATCCGTCTCATGAGTATCTTCCGGGTTATGGTTATCGTTGGGGGACGCCTCAACGTCAAACCCTATTCCTGAGAATATAGAGCTCTATGAAACTTACACTAGTGTACATGAGACGTGGGATAGAAACTCCATCATAATTGATGATGTAGTTGCGTATTTCGTTGCGCATGAGTTTGTTGAGTTAGATGATATCGAACCACGCTCCGTTGATGAATGAATGCCAACGTAGAGAGTTTTTGGCCTAAATGGAAAGATGCGATCCATGTTAAGATGGATTCTCTAACGAAGAGGAAGGTTTTTCGAGCTAGAGATGCCAACACCTCCTAACATAAAACATGTTGACTAATGGGTCTTCGTTAGAAAGCGTGATGAGAAAAAGAGATGGTAATCTCGCCTTATGGCGCAAGGTTTCTCACAAAACGCCCTGGAATCGACTACGATGAGACATATTCTCTCGTAATGGATGTCATTGCACTCCACTACCCTGTCAGTTTGGTAGTTTCCGAATAACTGAACATGCAGCTTACAAATAAGGTCACTACGTATCTCTATAGGGATCTAGATACGGAACATACATGAAGGTTCATGGCGAACTTCATTTACCCAAGTCAAGAGGTTCTAGACCATGGAGCGCGTTTACAAAGAGGTTGAAACGCTCACTAAAGTGACTACTTTATTGGGAAGGGATATGCCCACGCGTTTATATGACAAGTTTCGGATTCTATCGCGGTTCATGTTGGACATGATCTTCATTAGAAGCCCTTAAAGAGTTAAGGGAAACCGCTGAACACTTGAAATCCGAGTTTGAGATGAAGGATTTTGGGAGAACATGATTATGTCTCGGTTTGGAACTTGAGCATCGTGTCGATAGATGCTTAGGCATTTTGACAATGTCAAGCCTTCAAGCACCCCCATGATCGTCAGTAGTCTTGATCCTAAAAAGGATCATCTTCGTCGAAAGGATGATGACGAAGATGTGCTAGAGGCAAAAGTGCCTTACTTAGTACAATAGGCGCATTATTGTACTTATCTCAATGCACAAGACCGGACATCTCATATGTAGTGAACTTGTTAGCTAGATATAGCTCTGCGCCAACGCGACGCCATTGGATTGGTGTAACAGATATCTTTTGATACTTGAGATGTATGAATGATATGGGCTTGTTCTATCCCTATACGAAGAGATGATGGATTCGGACCCATCACACACCAGGTACGTCGCCAACGCTGGCCTGCGTTCTCTATCCCCATCCCAAAACGACATGTGTTTTGGAAGGTTTTGCTGATGTTGGGTATCTCTCTGACCCACACAAAGGTCGCTCCCAAACTGGTTAAGTGTTCATCATGGGAAAAGACCGTGATATCTTGGAGGTCTACAGAATAGACCCTAGTCGCTATATTCTCGAACGATGCAGAGACTATTGCTCTTCACGAAGTGGTTCGTGAATGTATATGGATTAGATCAATAATTACGCATGTTCGAACAATTGTGGTTTGAAGTCTACCACAAGATGAGCCTACGAGCATTTAGGATAATGCTGTTCGTTTTGAACAAATGAAGCAAGGCTACATCAAAAGCGACAACACCAAGCATAATCAGTAACAACAGACTCCTCAAATACCAAAGTGAATTAGGTTCGATCTGAGGATAATGTGGCAGACTTGTTTACTAAGTCATTGCCCAAATCCACGTTCGAGAAACATGTGGCAAGAATTGGCTTGCGGAAATTATCTAAACTCCCATGATCGTAGTCATCAGGGGGAGATGCAGACATCAGGAGGAGATGTCTACATGTTCAACGTGAAACGTGAAGGGTGTGTTGTGCTCTTTTTCCCCTTCGACCGAGGTTATTTTTGTCCCACTGGGTTTTTGTTACTCGGCAAGGTTTTTAACGAGGCAACGAGAGAAGCACCGCGTTTGGACAACACAAGGGGGAGTGTTTAAGGATATCTCTATTTGTGTTTGATCCAAACTCTAGGTTACTTGACCTAGTGGTAATAGGGTTCAATTAGAAGAATCTAGAGATTATCTTTCCTTGTATGATTCTAACTCTATGCATTGTAATCCTCTATATAAAGAGACCCCTATTATCAATGAGAATACATAGCGAATTTCTCTCAATTTCAGTTTCTCTACAACAATTGTCTATTTTTCTTCAAAAAATCCTACTTCTCTCAAGCCACTGTTTTCTACCCAAGCGGCTTCTCTAGCTTTTCAAGAACGCTCGTCTGGCAGGCCCTGTTTGAACCTAAAATGAGCATTTTGCCTGACAAGGCGTGTCTTGGAGAAATTAAGCCAATGTCAGTGGCTCAAGCTATGTATTGTCGACAAGTTCGAAATATATTATTTAGAGGTTAAATAAAGCCTACCTACAGAATTATGGAAGATTTTGCAAGCTGCAAGAAAAGGCACGCCCATGCGAATATTCATACTCCATTCAATTAAGGAATATGACATGCACATGGGGAAACATTCAACTACATTTCATGGTGGCCAATTGGAAAACCTATCATGATTCCATTAGTGCTTAATTGGAAAGCCCATCACGATTTGTTTAAGGCCAACCACTGTGGCCTGGTAGCCTATATATAGAGGCTACGACAAAGTAACAAGACACAATTCATCAATTAATCTCTATGATCATCCAAGCCTTTCCAGAGCAACCCCTCTCCTTCTCTCACCGGTGACCACACTCCAGTCCCAGAATTCTTAGGAGCCGACTGTTAGTGCCACCAAACCCTCTGTCAACATGCTTCGGTCCTAGTCTCCTCGGGAGTCGACTTTAGTACCGCGATCACAACGGTTACGGAACCAGCTAAGCAAGGGTAACGCCCTCGCAAACCAGCCAAGCTAAAGTCACGCTTTAGCAAGTTCTCCCCACTTCCCAGTGATTTTCGCTCTGCTTGATTTATGACGTCGAGTATCGATTGTGTGATTTTGAAGAAGCTTAGCAAAAGTCCTCACCACGAGGCACAAAGAATCCCACCTCGTGGTGAGGACTTTTGCTAGGTTCTCCTCTGGACCATGATTAAGCTACTAGTCTAGTAAAATTTATTTTCTAGTTTTTCTCTAGGCCTTTTCTGGTGATCTAGTGGTTTTATCCCAATCTAGTTTAGTTTTGCCTGCAAATGGATTTGGCTCTTTGTCGACTTAATTCTTAGTGTTTCTAGTTGTACACCAATTGAGGTCTCTAGGCGACTAGATTTACTATTAAGGAGAGTTAGGTTGTGAGGATTTGGGTCATTTTGTTTTTTAGGCCCGAATAAGTGAGCTCATGTGTTAGCAATGAGGGTTACCGGTCAATTTGTCTGGCGGCTTGTGCCATTTATGATTTTGGTATGAGACAAAAATTTATGTAATGTGCCTTCTGGCCATGGATAAGTAATGAAATTATCTATTCCTTCAACAACAACAAAAATTGTCTATTTTTCTTCATCAATCATCACTTAAGCTAACTTTATAAATAAGGGGAAATGATCATTTACCCAATTTCAGCTTAAAAATTGTCCACTTGCTCCACTAACAGTTTTTTAACCTCATTTACCCAAAACACTCTAAGGAATTATTTCCCTAATACCAATTAATTTTTTTTAATTCTTTTTATTTATTTTTGGGACTTTTTTGCCCTCTCCTTTTTTCTCACTTAGAGAGAGAAGTCATCCTCCACTTTGTTGTGCTCAAGTGGCCAGTGCCCGACTGCGGTCTCTGGCGACCGGTGATCGGAGTCCAGTGACCGGAATCCGACAACCAGTCACCAGAATCCCGAATCCGACTGCCCGATTGGTGACCGGATTCCGGCGTCTGATTTTATTACCCCCCAATAATCATATTATTGTCCTCTAAATTTTTTTTGTTTTCTTTTTTCTTCCCCAATTTTACCCAAAAAAATATTATCACCACCCAGTAGAAATATTACTGGCCTCTAATAATTTAATTATTGCCCCCAGTAATATGATTATTGCCCCTAGTAGAAAGATTATTGCCCCTCAATAATGTTATTATTGCCAAGTCAATTTTGAAAAGTTTGATACCACCCAGAAGAAGTAAAATTTTAGAACTGAATTGTAGTCAGATGCCAACACATATACAACAATATATTTGTCCATCTGATGCCAGCTCATTAAAAAGTTCATCAAAACAAACAATGAAAAAAAAAAAGATTTGGGCACCCAGCTCCTCTTCTCTCTTCTTTCCGGTTGCAGATCCGAAACATGGCGACACACCTTACATCTATTTGTCGGGTTTCAGCCCACGGTGGGAAGTGTGCACAACGCTATTGTCGAATACAGGAAGCTCGTCGACGTGGTTAAGAGGACGATATACCCGAAGCAAACCATGTCGTTGGGGAGGAGATCAGAGTCGCAGACGTCGATTTATATGGAGGTTGGCGTCACAGACGTCGAATGCGCGGCGGAGATCGGAGGAAGACGACTGAAATCAACGACCGAATTGCTCCGTATTCCGAGATTTTGAGGCAGTTTTCAGATTTGTTTTTGGCAAGGAGCTTGGTCTTCATAGCCGCTTGGTTCCATTATTCAATCGAACCGGATTCGAGGACACCGATTTTAGAGGCTGACGGTGGTCTCTGAGTCGACTCAGCCGGGAAGGAATAGAGAGAGAGAAACTGGAGGTGGAGATCGGGGGAGAGAGAGAGAGAGTCTGGGAAGGAGAGAGAGACTGAGAGGAGAGGGATGAGTTTTAATTTAATTAATAGGGGCTAAAATGTCAATAGATGTTATATTGAGTAAATGAGGTTAAATAACTCTTAGTGAAGTAAGTGGGTAATTTTTAGGTTGAAATTAGGTAAGTGGTCACAGCCCCTATAATATAAGCGTGAGGATGAGTCTCTTAGTTTGACCGGGTTCCAACCTTTTTTTTTTTTTTTTAAGTTAATCATATTCATCTGTATGAATATTAAATATTAGCAAACAGAAACCTTGTTTATATCCGACAGTATTGTACGGTTCTCACTGCATTTGAAATCCCAAGGAGGTTAGGAATCTCCACAGAAGCAAGGCTTAGTGGAATCGACAGACCCAATAATTGAGGATACTCATAATGCAGTCATAATTTAGTCTTTCTTTCTTGCCCAGCTTACTGCCACTAGAAAACAAACTTTGCATTTTTTGTCCCTTCCCTTGTCCAATGTATGTCCGCCACAGTCTGCAAAGCCAAAACCCATCAATGAATTATGAACCGTTGCCTCTCCAATTATGCCATAGCTGCTACAAATCTCCCGTAAAACCACATGAACGGTCACTTTTGCAAGCTTTAAGCTTTTGTTGTCTTTCTTCATACAAGTATAAAAGCCCCTTTTAGTCAGGACCATTTCATTTCTGATCGAGGAAGAAGGGTACAAAATTACATCATTTGATTTTAGTACTGCAGAATTAACATTACTTCCAAACTATTACAAAATTTTTACTTTAGAAAACACTCGATTTGTATTTGGTTTAACTGTACGGTAAATGATTAATTTTGGTTTGTGGATGAATATGTAAGCTTGCTAAAGGTTTGAAAATAGTTAGTTTTGTAATACTGGGATTCCGTGCTATCATTCATGATTGAGGGTAAAATTATAACAATGTTAGATTGGATCCGTATCGGGAAGAATTCCAGAATATTTCATTTTACAATAATATTTTTCAAATAACTAATCTCAATCCTCCTTAATTGATTAAAAAAATTCATATATTATAAATATATTTGGCATATATTGAGTGTAAAATTGCAATTGTAGTCAACGTAGGTAAAGTGTGTAAGCAATCCGATCCAATTAGTTTCAACTTTCAAAGAATGGTTATCCGCTTGATTACATCAACGTCGGGGACCTCGGGGTATACTTTGGAGCACGCAATTAGCTTAAACAGTCTCACATGCACTCAGATTATTGATGAGTTGATGCTAATACTTCTGAAGGTGGCTTGTGATCCTATACATCTTCTGCAAAAAAAATCATTAACAATCCTATGCATATTTTCTTAAATAGAAAAGAGGCATACTCAAGAAAGATCGAAAGAATTCCATGCAATACATTGTGATCAAAATTTTTTATTTTTCATCTTTTGCACAAAGAATAAGGTTTTTTGGGTAATTTTATTTTATTCTATGTAATATTTATTATTTTAATTTTTTTAATTAACGGGTCGAACATTTTATCTTAAAACCTTTGAGCGTTTTCTCGTTTTTCTTATACCACTTCTCAGTTCTCACTCATTGCAGCCAAAATTGTTCTTATTAAACTTTAGTCACCCTCTAGTCTTCAAACGCTGCTCCCTCCCTCAACACTCTTTTCCCGTTGTGGCCAAGTGTTTTTCTTTTCTTTTATGTAAATGCTAGATATTAGGTATGTATTTTTATGTAAATGGATAAACAGAGAGGGAGAGAAGGGACAGGAAGTCTCCATGCATGGATATATTAGCTTAGGTTTTGGTGGTGATCGATGTTGATGTTTGAGGCCTGGAGTGTAAAACCCAGCTGGTCACGTATCTTGCAACAATAAAAACAAAGAGACCTTGTTTTTGTGGGTTTAGTCAGCTGGTTGGAGCTAAAACGTCTATCATCTATGGGTCTCAAATTCTCACCCGTTGGCGTCTTGTCATAGCTGTCTGCTTTATATTAGCTTTGTATATATACATCAGATTACAACTTGTCCAAGAAAACTGGTCTACTCTACTGTACGTATTTGGTCCCCATTGGATCCACCACTAGTTGTATGCATGCAGCTTCATGCATGACTCATGAGGTTTGGTCTAGGCTGAAGAGTGAAGCCTGAAGGTGTGCATATAGAAAATACACCAACCTACCTACAGGAGGGATCGATGTAATGACTAAACTCGATCAATTAAACCGTTAGGCGTATATTTTTTCAGTACATTCCATGAACTAAGCAGAATGCCCTCATTCTAACGAAAAATAAAAACCACTATTTTGGACAATGAATCTTGCAATCAAATGGGTCACCAGATTGCATTCTCGTAGAGACGTGGACGATAGAGAATCTCATAATTTCAGCAACTACACTCCATCGTCAGCAAATAGTCCTGATATCTCCTAGAAGCATAACTTCTATACAGTCTGATTCAACAATCAAAAGGGGCAAAAAGAATAAAAATAAAAATAAAAATAAAAACAACAACAACAACAATCAAGGGCAAATTGAAGACCCATTTTAAGAGCAAATACCTTGGTACGTACTCTTGCACTCAGCAACTACTTCAAGTTTAGAAGGTTCAAAAAGGAAAAAAAAAAAAAAAAAGGGTTTCCAAATTTATTTCCTACGATGTAGTTTAGTCCAAATTACTAATGGACCAGCCCATATGGAGATTGGTCTGTGTTTCAGCATGCACGTGTTTTCTAGCTAGCCCATACAGGAAAAACCTGTATCACTACCCCGTGGTGTTTATTTATTATTATTAATATCAGGAGAAAAGAATTACAAGCTGACAAACTACAAGACCCAAAAAAACACTGACAAACTACAGAACCCAAAAAAACACTGACAAACTACAGCACCAAGTGTAGAAATACTTCTTGGCAGATACTGTTGCAGAATCGGGTCATCATCTTAAATTGGCCTTATGGGAATATCTTTTCTTGTCTACTGCAAATGCTCTAAGGTTTCATCAGTTTAGGAAGTGTATGTTGCAGGAGTTCTCCCAAATTCCCAATCTCCCCTATAGTTTGTGGGTTGCCTTTTCTATTTTCTGGTTCTTCGTGTTTTTTTTTTTTTTTTAATCAAGTCTCCTCTATAACCCAACAAATATGGCCAAAATGATATTTTTTTATGACATGAATGGGAACCAAGTTAGAAAATGAGTTGGTTATAAAATTTGCGCGCCTTTATCAAGATATTTAGTTCGGTACAGTTTAAAAAAATTGAGATTTCAAATATACTAGGGAGTTTATTCACATCTTGCACAAAGAATCAAAGATAACTTTGAAAATGTGCTTGATTGATCATTATGAAGCTTGACAATATATATTGCAATATGGAGGTTTCCACCTTGTGAGTACAAGATTTTGAGTGTGCTTCATTATGAAGCTTCGCAATGTTGCGGTATGGAGGTTTCCACGTAATGAGTCCAAGAATTTTTTTTGTTCTTCGGTCAAATGAGTACAAGAATTGGCACTTATAGGATTGTCTGAAGCATATTGCCCAAACTCAATTTAATTAATCTAAGTTGCAATGCGTAAGACGTTCCTCTATGCGTAAGGAACCAAAGGATAGATGGGGCTGATCTTGAGGATTCAGAATATTAGTGCAATCCCTCTCTAATAAAAGACTGAGAAAGAGCTTAGATCAAAACCATAACATACACACTACTGCACCTCCCTGCAACGCTTTAGGCCGACCTTGATGATAGCCAAAAGATAATACAATTAACACTCCCTAAAAACGCATAAGGCAAAAAATTTATGTGTTTGTTTTGCAAGTACTGCATCAGAGAAATTTGAAACACTACGATATCGATTGATGAAATTCAAAATCACGAACTAAGTTTTGGTAAGATCTGATCTTCTGAGTTGACATTATTAATTGAGAAAAAATGACCTCATTGTCTAGCCAAAAAGTAAAACTGTTCACTGGGAGTCCATCTTCTGAGTTGGTTGATATAAATGAACTGTTAGTCTTAATATGAATGGACGGGTTGGTAGGTGATGGAAGCTGGGAAAGGTATCCAATGTGAGAACAAATATATATCACATTGAATATATGAACCAGAAGTAATTGCAATAATAAATGGTCATTTCTACATTCTGTTCTGTCATTTATATATACCACATTGAATATATGAAGCTACCAAAGTACTCTTCTCATTTAATCACAAATACCCTAAAGACAACAGCAAATTGACAAGGAGAAATCCACATCATTATAGACAGGATCTATACCGGACCTGAAATTTCAAATTTCTTGAAAGAATATATCAACTTAGTAACATTTATTCATGTCTTACCAAAATTAAAATGAAAACTCATTAATTTGGTCATTTGTAACTTTTTATTTAAATTTATTATTATTTTTTAATACATTGGAGGGAATGGAAATTCTGATATGATTTAACTCTAACGTAATTTTTCAAACTCGCTCATCATTTTAGTTAATTTAAGCATGTCAGTCGGACAGCCGAGCTAACACTGTATGCAGAGATGGTAATACTATATGCCATAAATTATTTAATACATTTGTAGTGTTGCTCACGATCTTTAGCTTAATTTCTTCAAAAATCCAAAACTAGTAACAGTCCTTTAGTGGGAATTTGGACCTACCAACCGCATTGCTTTGGTTTCTTTTCCTCATTAGGGATCTAGATGACTAAGATTGCATGTACGCTTTAGAAGTACCCAAAAAGTCCTTATTTATGATGTCCTTTTTGACAAGGAGACCCATGCTATATTGCTATTATTGTGAATGGCAACTATCATAATCAACATAATTGTCAATAACTCTGATTTAGGTCCTTTTTAGGTACACGTCTTATTCACTAATTATTTTCAAAATTATGCTAATCGAGAGATCCCATGACTAGTCAAAACAATATTGGCAAAGATCACAATAATACAAGTTTTTTTTTTTCTATTTGGTTAAGTACCAATTTATGTTTGGCTGGTAAATGAGGTCATTGAAATTCAAATTGCATAATTGCCGGAAAAAAAATATTCAAATTGCTTAATTTATGATAGATGTATGAAAAATGTTGAATGTTCTTTGTGATTGCGCTGTTAGGTGGCAAAAATAACTGCACTATTAAAATATAAACATAATAGCTAATTCATTTATCTTTTATGTTGAATCAGTATCATTGGAAAAAAACTCACAATTTGTTATAAAAAAAATAGTTTACCGTCTTTTTCTAATTAAGAATGATTCTTACTCTCAAGCAGTGTGAAATGCTGATCGACGGATGGTGATGAGTTTGTCACCTGTGATGATTGGGGATATTGAAGCTTGTTTACACTCAAACTAACCCAGGTATGCTGACGAATGAGGTAGCTCATCGTCTTGCTCGCTGTGGTAATTCTGATTTTAAGCTATAGTTCCTCAACTTTTTACAGCTCGTGTAAATATTCTCTTCGAAGTTCGAACGCCTTCTTCTTGGTTGATTTCACCTCGTCCTTTTTCGAAACAAAAAAGTTGCTACGGGGTTAAAAATGCAAATATCAGCAACTTCTAGGCCTCCCCTCCCACGCTCACTCATTGGTCAACTTCCTTTCCCCATATTTCAAAACTCCCCCCAGGCAGGCCCCACTCTCCCGGCCCTTCAAAACAAAAACCAACCGTTAGGGTCAGTCTCGTAATTCCGCCAAACCGAAGGGGCAAACCCGAACCACGCGCCGGAATTTCAGAGTCGTAGTCTAGTAGACAGGGGCACAAACAACTCGCCACCCCAAACAGAGCCCGCAGCCCCATAATCCCCCCTCCGGGAAATGACATTTCACCCCCGTTGGAATTTCAAAACCAACCTAAACCCCCGGGGGGCAGTTTCGGCATAAAAAAGATAAAAATATTTTCTCCCCCAAGGTCCATAACAATTCAAATTTTACAGAAGGATACGAAGCTGTGGACGCAAAAATCCAAAAAGGAAAACCTGGCAATTGTGTCCAAAGTACCAACGCTCCTTCCCCCCAGCTTTAAAGTCCTCCTTTATACCACTTGGACCTTGATAAAATCCATTTTCGGTTACAACGGCCGGAGCCCGGAATAATCAAGATTATTATTATTCTCTAGGGTTTTTGCCTCGCCGGGTCAGGCTCGGAGCTCCGACGCTCTCGGGATTGATCGATGGTGTTTGGAGCTTAGAGAGAGAGAGAGAGAGAGTGAGAGTGAGAGTGAGAGTGAGAGAGAGAGAGGGATGGAAATGGAGGAAGATATGGAGGTGGAGCAAGTGTTTACGGCGCACGAAGTGGACATTGACTACGAGTTTGACGCGGCCAGGTTCTTTGATTTTAGTCGGCACGAGACGCCGGTGGAGGCGCGGCGGGCTGAGCTCTGGTTCGAATCCGCCAAGAGCTATCCTCCTTCTCGTAAGCCCCTCGAACGACGCCGTTTTTGGTGCAATTTGTGTTTCTGGAGCTTTTTTATTTATTATTTTTTATTTTTACTGTGCTTCACTTTGATTGAGTTGAGCTACAGTGAGCTTGGTTTTATCGATTTTTTTTTCTTTCTTTTCCGGTCATTGTGAAACGCTAGCGTTTTTCTTCGTTCAAATACATTTCCAACGATTTTCATTTTTTTTTTTGAAAGTGGGAAAATCGGTTTATGCTTGGTGATGCATTTTCTTAATCAAGGCACTAATCTTAAATTTCTGTGAAATCTTGGCAATTTTATGAAGTTTTGGATGTTATTCTGTAAAAGAAAAATATGTGAAAGGCTCTTGTTGGTTGGTTTCAGCTGTTGTGACAAGGATGATACTAGGAGGGGACATTCTCCTGGGAAATGTGAATACCTCCCCAAAATCTAAAGATGTGGAGAATACAAATGGCATTGGCTGTAATATCGGCGCGGGCCAAGAATCGTGTGCAATGGATGTAAATAGCGGAGGTGGGAATACGATTAAAAATTTAGAGAAATATTATTCGTCAGCATTTTTATGTACTTGTGAATTCTAAGTATTGAAATGTACTGTTTGCTGTATTCTAGATTGTGAAGGAATGAATAAAGGGATTTTCGGCAACTTGCAAAGAGTTCTAAATCAATCACATGGAGCAGGCACAGGTGACCAGTTTGATACTTTGGCCACTAATGTTTGTGTTAAAATGGATGCTTTGGCCACTAATGTTTGTTGTTAAAATAGATTTGCCAGATGGTTTCGAAATGAATTAAGAGCATGTTACCGACCATACATTCTTTCTGCCTCTCATTTGTAAATTTGAAAATTCTCTAGATTTTCTATTTGAACAGTTATATTCTCTCAGCTGAAATTTTCAAGTTTTTGCATAAGTATATTATTCCTTGTTAGATGTTACTCATGAATCAAGATTATGGTTATTCCATTGTTTCAACACAATTCGTAAGTATATTTACTGTATGTTTTCATTTTGCAGGGTTGACATTCAATCATTCAAAAGGTCAAAATAACTCTTCAGTAAAGCCATCTTTCCCCAGGAAATCAACTTTGATGAAACCTACAGCAAGTCAACTTGCTAAGCAAAATCGCCTCCCTCATATTGGTGGTTCCAGGTGATTCTCAGAATCTGCTGCCTCTTGTTTATGTTTTTCAATGTATTGTGTTTGTAAGCTTTGTTCATGGACCCTTCCTGACCACTCTTAGATTTCATACCATAACTATTTTGTTCCATGTTCCTTAGCTTAAGTACACTGTTTTATATTCCCCATAGTTTGTAGGTGTGGCCTCTCATTTACCCAAGTGTCGCTTGTCTCAGAGATTAGGGCATTCATGTATCCAATTTAACTACAATATGATAAATCCTGCATGCTTTTCCTTCATCCATGGGCTGTGTAAAACGAGTAACTAAACATGGAAGTCCAGGAAGTCCAACTACCTTTAGATACATCACTGATCCCATTTCTTTCCTTTTGGTGTTTTATTACCTTTTTTGGTTAGATTTCAGACGCTACATGTTCAAAACAGTGATAAGAGCTTCTGTAGCTCTTCTGGAGTTGAAACTCAAGCTACCAAAAGGCAGAAGTTAGAGGGAGGTCACTCGCAAAAGGTACAGAAGCTATATAGCTGCATTATAAGAAATTTTGGTACTTGGTTTTAGGCTAGAATATTGTCTGATATCCAGTCTTGGACCAGAATTTACTGCATGATAATATGCTCTTTTATATGTATTTTTGCATTTAAAATTTAAAGAGGTACTTATTTAGGGTTTACAAACTGTGAGTAAGTTTGTATACATCTAAACCTGAATAGAATATAGTTAAATAATTAATAGGTTCTTGAACTAGAGGTGCTTATGAGCTGAGCAGGCTTCCTGAGCTGACTGTTATTATGGCTCAAATCCATTCTTTATGACAGGTTACTACTGAAGCAATGCAGCAAACTAATTTCATCCACAAGGCACCTAAAAAGGTATGATACCTACTGCATGACGCTTGAATTTGCTACACCTACATGTTTTATTTTTCCAATTGAGTTTTCAGTCTCTGCCCTCCTAAATATGAATTTGAACATATGCATCTGGGCGGTCTGCAGGTTGAAACTTTTGATAAGACGCATGCCAAGTTGAAAATTACTATTCCAATAGAGCCTGACTTTGAAACGACATATAGGGCGCAAAGAATAAGGTGAGTTCTTGCTATGAGCGCAGAAAGGACATTGTTTTGGTAACTAGTATTGAAGGAAGCTAGATTATATATATTTCAGGCCTAAGAATGGATCAGTGTTGGAACAAGTGCCATCAGCTCCTCGAAAATTCAAAGCCCGTCCACTGAACAAAAAAGTTGGTACTTAAGCTTAGTTAACCATGAGTTTAATTTGGTTTCCTCTGTGAGGCTCTTCCCTCAAGTTTATGTGTTTTACACTGCAGATTTTTGAGGCTCCCTCACTGCCACTTCCAAAGAGGAGCACTCCGAAGTTGCCAGAATTTCATGTAAGTCTGGTATTTATTATATGCTTGTTATTAACCATATGTAATCCTCTGCATCCTCAAAATGAACTGAAAATTACAAATCTTTAAACTGTCTTTAAAATTTTGTGGCTCACAGACCATTTCTTACATTGCCTCTTAGGAATTTCGCCTGAAGACAATGGAAAGAGCTATGCAAAATACATCTACTGTTCCATTATCCTCACATCATTTCAATGGTCAAGAGAAGGTAATTTTCACTATATCAATCGCAAAGTAGTCCCTCCTGTCAAGTGTCAAACCTCGTGCCCACTATCTTTTAGTGGAAGTGTGATTAGTGTTGTACGTTCGCAGGTGTTGGACAAACCTAGTGCTTCCACTGTTGCAGGAAATGGAAACAGAGAACCCAGAAGGTAATTGGAGAAAGAGCTTTGGGCCTTATGTCATTATGATAATTGGAATGCTCACTTTACATTTTGCCAAACATAGTACTTACTGGATTGATATACTATCTTTAGGCCGAGTAAATGTCTTAAGCAGGATGGAAGTGATGTAATGCCAAAATTTAAAGCTCGTCCTCTTAATAAAAAGGTAATATTATTTCTGTAAATCATTTACTTTAAATTCATGCAAGGAGATGCCAAATATACGTCCTTTTGAGTGCAGATCTTTTCTAGCAAAGGGGATATCGGTGTTTTCTGGAATAGCAAAAGAGAAACCACTGTACCAATGGTAGGTCATATACATTAATCTCAATTTTATTGATTATAAATCATAATACTTTCAGTTGGCAGAATAATCTCATCTAAGAGCATTCTTTGATTTCTATATAGGAATTTAATTTTCAGACAGAGAGGAGAACTCAGCAGATTCCGCCAACTGATCTTTTCAGTAAGGTAGACATTCACAAATTTATGGAGTGCTGTGTGTAGTTGTACAATTAAATTTTTTCAGTCATTGTTCCTGCTATTGCAGCCATCATTATTATTTGCATAATTCATTTACCTGCCATTCTTATTTATTCTTCTTTTGAGTGCTAGCTCTCTTTAACATCTGAACTCCAGCCAAATAAGGGAACTCAGTTCAACTTGCCTCAGCCAACATCTGTATCAGTGAAGGTTATCTTTATTCCCCTTACCTTATAAATCAATGAACATCACATATATTGTTGATTTTTCAGATTTCTTTTTCCCAAGTTATTGAGTTAGTTTGTTTTTCTTTTTGTTGGCATAAGGACTCAAAAGAAAATAGAGCGAATAATTTCCAACCAGAACATAAGGTAAGGTTTCTTGTAGAACTGATTACGGACACAATCTTGAAAAAGTTTTTTTTTGTTTCTCATTTCTTCTGGATAATGAGTGTATGTAGCTAGCAGTGCTTCTCCTCTCAAATGTTCTCTATGTTTTCACTTCTTATAGATAATGGTAAAAGAGAAATCTTCACTGTTTGGTGGAAAGCAAGCTCTATTTGGGGGTGCCAGGTCCATCAGTGATGTTGATAACAAATCAAGGATGAGGTGTGACAGCTGCATAAACAATTTCTAGTTATTTTCAGTTCTATTTATTTTTTCCTGATTCAACTGTCAGGCTATCAGTGATGTTCATAACAAATCAAGCATGAGGTGTGACTGCTGCATGAACAGTAGTTATTTTCAGTTCTATTTATTTTTTCTGATTCAACTGTCTTGCCCCTGAAATTGCTGCAGGAGTTTGGGAGTCCGCTAGAGGTAAAAAGATCACAAAGTTCATGAAATGGATATGCTATCAAAGTGATAGATGGTGAAAAGGATCTTTTTGGTAATTGCGGAATAATGCTTCAAAAGACTATGAAACCCTTTTGGTGAAGATGGAAACCATGTTAACAGTTCCAGACATGCCAAACCAGCTTTTGCATTTCACCAATTTGTAGATTTTAGTAATCCAATAAACATCTCTAAAGGCCGGTGTTGTACAGCTAGCTGTTAAGGCCATCTCTTACATCTTCTATCTTTTTGATAGTATTCAACACAGGTAATTGTGATTAGTCAAGGGGAAATATACACAATGCAGTTATGTGCTCAATAGGTAAATGTTGTGAGCAAACCCTTACAGCATTTTCTTATATGTAATTGCCATTTAAAGTACTGATATGGCCTTGCAAAATTTAGTCTGACAAGGACCAGGTTGCTGTGGTTCAGTCTCTCTAGCTTATATCTTTACTAATTAAAGTACAAGATTCATTTCTATTGGTCCTTAAGTAATAAGATCATAGCATCTTTGGGTGTGTTACCTAACCTGCTTCTATGGATATAAGCTCTCTTCTTTCCCTCCAACCTTTGCTGCTATGTTGTTCTTGGTTAGAGCCTGCTTTGTCCAGCGCTTTATATCATAGGCCTTTTTGAACTTGCCAAGTCTTCGCTTTGTTATGGCTATGGCAAGATCATTAGGAAACAATGTGTGCCAAACAAAGGCATGAAGAAGAGTGGACACAAACAGTACAGACACCGTTGTTGATGACATGAAAGAAAGAGTAACTGCGAGGCCCTTGGTTAGAACTGACGGTACTTCTTCTGCATACTTAATGGTGGCAACTGAGAATGTTGTCATTGGAAAGGTGTATGCCCACCAAGCCACCGAAAATCTGCACCAGTATGAGCAGTTTTGTTAATCAGTAACTTAAGAGTTCATAAAATACTAATAATTTTATCTTACGACAAGTTACTGGACTGAGAACTGGGACAACTAGTTATATTGATTCACAGTCGAGCAACATGACATGACAGATGTCAGGAGTCAGGACAATAGTTCATCTTTCAGTTGCTCAACTAAAGGAGTAGCTAGCTTACCTAAACCCTGTGAAGAATTTGATCCTCACAACCAGTGAAATATAGAGAAACAGTGCGATGAAGTAGCAGGTCCTCGACACCTCATTGAAATCACCATAAATGTCCTGCCAAGCCATACTTGCGGCTGATGGGGCAGCAATAAACATGGAATACACCGGATGGAGCTCCCTTGGCAACGCTTCACTTGTTGGCAATCTCTGATACAAAGTAACAAAGACCACAAAGTAATGTGCAAAGCCTACTGCCCACAAGAACTTGGCAGGCTCCTTCCACCCAACCTTGGCAGCCAAAATTGCCCCAACAAAGTTTCCAACCACTGAGAGATGAGAAGATGGATTGGCCACCTTACAAAGACGCCTCTTCCCACCCGAAAGCCACTGTCCATAGATCTTGAGTTCCAGAAGAAAGTAGGGTAACATGAAGGTGCACCAAATTGCAGGTTGGAGTTTATTAGGGAACAAAGTTGGTGGTGCACCAAGGGCTAAGAACATGCAT
The DNA here is from genome assembly GCF_002994745.2 of Rosa chinensis. Lineage (NCBI taxonomy): Eukaryota > Viridiplantae > Streptophyta > Magnoliopsida > Rosales > Rosaceae > Rosa > Rosa chinensis. The sequence continues at coordinate 18,164,609 of NC_037094.1, read as the reverse complement.
ACAACCCAAGGAGCAAAGAAGAAGTTGACTCTCACAGGGTGGAAGTACTCTCTTTTGACTGCTTCAAAGTAGAAGAGAATTTTGAGAATATAGGTGAAGGAGACACAAAATAGGACTGCTAATGCTAAAAGCCAGAGGGCAAGGTTTATGAAGAGTGGGATGTGAAGAAACTCAGTGGCTGGGCTTGTCGCAAGAGCATGCCATAAGACTGCTTGGCTGCTAAGGCCAAGGCAAATACCAAAGCATCCAATTGGAAATCTGAGGAGAAAGGGCCATTGCTCATCTTTTGGGAGGAGAATATCTTCATCATCCTGCACAACCCTCATTATCAATGTAAATATAAATTCTTGGTTAGGCTTTTACTTTTATTTTGATACATATTAGTGATGCTAACTGATGTATATCTTTTACAGTCTGATATGTTAAGCTGTCAATCAAGGGCTCCAAATGTTTAAGCTATCCCAAGGCTCTAGTGTATGTTAGACAAGTAGTCACCTAGCTAGTTCTCGCAGTATAGGCCAACAATACATATCAAACTAACAATTGTCAATTTGTCAAAAGGTTAATATGAATTGTGAGTCGAGTTGATTATTATTTCAAATACTTAAATTGTCAATCATAAAGTGAAATGTGATGTTAACACTTCAGATAAAGAAGAAATATTAATCTCGAACTACAAGATATCTACAAGAGCAGATGTCAACATAATAAATTTGAAATGATGATGATACTAACCTTGACTTGGTCAAGTTCAGGCCCTCTAAGTGCAGCAAAGTATCTGCCAGCAGGAACACTTGTATCAACAGACTCATCAAGTCCTGCTCCATCAGTCTTCTGAGACTCCATCTCTGATCTTTCCTTTTTTGATGGCAACAAAGAGTTTTGCCTACTGGGGTTTGATGATTTGGTCTTGAAGATGCTGAAGTCTCCTTTCCTTCCTTCCATGCCAAACCTGTTAATGGAATCAAAACCTCCTAAACTTCTTCCACTTCTGGGAAGATTAACACCAATGATCTCATCTTTATCACTCTTGGACTCTTTTCGAAGCACCGAAAAACCAGTCTCTAGAGAAACCTGCCTATTGATCGAACGCCTTTGACTACTACTCTTCATCTCTCTAACTTTAATGGGTTTGTTAAGTCTCTTCTCTGCCTTTCCATTTTCCTCTTCAGTAATTCCCTCTTCTTGTTCCTCTTCTTCTGGTAAGACATCATGGATATCAATAAGATGAGTATCAAGAAAACATGGAGAAGTTTTTCTTTTATCCATTTTGGTTCAATGTAGTTCTTTGGCTAGTCTTTGCAAGTCTCAGAGGTGCTTAATTTGTATATGATATTTTGATGCATGTATGCTTGTTCCTTGTGAGCTTTTTGAGGTGTGTTCACAGATTAAAGTTGGAAAACTAGACTACTAGAGGAGTAGAGGTACATACGTGTGTTATGTACTATGGTGGTGGTTGGGGTATGAAATGGGAGCCAGTACTTTGTTCAGAAAAAGTGGGTTTCTTAAGGTATATCCCGTGAGAGAAAATCAATATTGAGTTTGTCGCTTAAGATCATAAATTTATTATGAAACTGAGGCCACAAAGTCCTATGAACTAGAGTCCCGTTCCCCTGGTCAGTAGCTGACCAGGGATTATTTGCTCAACTACCGTCCGATTGAAATCGAACGGTTGACAGGTATCTAGATTTTTAAGATGTGAGATATGTCAACCGTCCGATTTCAATCGGACAGTAGTTGAGTAAATAATCCCTGATCAGTAGCTTACTAGGGGAACATGAGCTCTATGGACTATTATATGCACAGATAAGAGGTTTCAATAATTTCGTGTGGCTGAAAATCAAGATGTTGTTGCATAAGATCTCAATTTATGTTAGAGAGTTGGATATATTTGCTACATATTATCTTTTTGGATGAAAGAATTATATAGATCGAAGAACATCAAGTTGTACACATAGATAAAAAGAGCTCCTGAAAAGTCGAAGAGATACCGAAACCTAAACGTAGGTTTCGCGAGCAGTGCGGCGGCGCTTCTTGGCTTCGATCTGCAACAGGGCGCTCCAGCATTGCAAGCGGTAAGAGGATAAGGGCTTCATCTCCTTCTTGCATTTGGAGGCTAGTTTGGTCAGAGGAATGAGGCGAAGTACAGACCCTTATGGTGGTTTTGCAATAGAGATCGGCGTTTGATTTGGTGGAATCGGGTTTGACGAGGAGGAGATTGACGTCACGATTTCGGAACTAAAGGAGGAGCGAGGTCGGCGAATTCCTGCTAGAGATCTGCGGTCGGATCTCCGGTTGAGGCCTCGGGTTCGTGCTTGTAGAACCAGTCTAGTGCAACAAGTGCAGTGGCTCGTAGCTTTGGTGGGCGGCACGATGGTTACCATGGTCTCCTGCCTGGGGAGGCCGCCAGACTGATTAGGCTGTGGCATGCGTTTCTTGGAAGGGCCAGATTCGGTGGCTAGGTGTGAGGAGCGTAGGGTGTGGGCAGCGGGTCGTGGGCCTCTGCCTTCCTGGGCTGCAGAGATGCAATCTAGATAATTGGGCCTAGGTTAGGCCAATTCCTCTATTTTTCTCACACTTGGGTCGGGTTTGGGCTTTTTGGGGGTGGTTTGCCCTATTCTTTGTCCTGCATCTGTTCCTAGAATGTTGCTGTGGGTGTGTTGAATGTTGCGACGTACACCAAAAGGGTCTTAGGCGTCAAGATGTTCAGGACATTGGTTCCATTTTAGGGGAGTGTAGAATTATGGAGTTTTTAAATTCTGCATTTTCTCTTTCAGCAGTTCTTTTAGGATTTTAGTTTTGAAGTATGGATTTCTTTTGGATTTAGTACTCTTCGTGGGCTTGTATTGTAATATGAGGGGTGCTTGTACCCTTCATGCTTGACCGAATGAGGTCGTCATGATTTCGATAAATGGATTAGTTTTCCGTTGCCCTAAAAAAAAAAAGTTGTACAAATAGAGAGACCTCATCAAAATTATGAAACGTCATCCTAAACAAAGCACCTCCACATAAATAGTGTTGCAGGGGAGTCAAAATGGATTAATAGCATCCCCAAATGACTCTCCCATCGTTGGAGTTGCTCTAGCTTCACATAAACTCGGATAAAAGAGTGTCTTTGGCTTCCCATAGCTAAAACATACCAGCGCGAATTAGCATCAAATGTATCTTGATCTCCATTCTCCTCAATCAAATATTTATTTTCACCTTGGATCTAATGGTAGTTGACCAAAGTCACCGATCAAGAATTCGTAAAAGATAATCATTCCCTAGGGTTAGCCAATTAAGTGGTGAAAGGAGGGTGAAGTTCAAGAGTTTGATTCCTTCTAGAATGGGAAGAATTTCTTGATTGATTGAAAACAAACCTAATCAATCCAAGTTCAATACGGAGATAATTATATCACAAAATTAAGGAATTATTCTATGGTTGCGGAGTACTATGTGCAGATATGATGGCCTGTGCTAATAGAATTGGCACATTTAGGCAAAGTTTGATCAATATAGGGGTGAATAATTTTATTTTTATTTTTTATATTTCATTTTTGGATTAATTTCAGTTTACCCCCCTGAGGTTAGGGGTCGTCATCATGTTAGTCCCTCGAGTTTCAATTTAATCAGTAACACCCTTATACTCTCCAAATTCATCAGCCGTGTCCAATTTCTACTATTCCGTCCAATTTGGACCGTTAAGTCTGACTTTTGAGGGCTAAAATTGTCATTTCAAGACAAAAAAAAAATAAAAACAAATTTTTTTTTTTTTTTTGCATTTTTTTTGTATGTTTTTTTTTTCCATTTTTTTTATTTTCTTGTTTTTTTTTCTTTTTCTTAGCTTATTATTATTATTATTATTATTTATTTATTTATTTATTTTTTAATTTTGTCTTCAACTTATACACCACAAGTTATAATAGGTTTATAAAAACAAAAAAAAAACTCTAGGTGGTCAAAAAGCCGCTCGCTGGTCTACGATATTTATGATATATCTCCGATAAAGCAAAGAATTTTAGGATATATCTGTAAAATATAATAGGTTTATAAAGTGAAGAATTTTAGGATATATCCCCAATAAAGTGAAGAAATATCTATAAAATATGATTAAAAAAATAAATACATATATTTCTTCACTTTATTGGGGATATATCCTAAAATTCTTCACTTTATTGTGATATATCTCCGATAAAGCGAATTTTTTTATATTTTAAACCTATTATAGGGTTTAAACCTATTTTATATTTTAAACCTATTATATTTAAACCTATTATATTTTAAACCTATATTTTAAACCTATTATAGGATATATTTTACACCTATTATATTTTATAGATTTATTTTACAAATATATCCTAAAATTTTTCGCTTTATCGGAGATATATCACAAATATTGTAGACTAGCGAGCGACTTTTTAACCACCTAGAGTATTTTTGTTTTTGTTTTTATAAACCTATTATAGGGTTTATTTGTAACCAGCCAGCGAAAAATTTTAGGATATATTTGTAAAATATATCTATAAAATATAATAGGTTTATAAAGTGAAGAATAATAGGATATATCCCCAATAAAGTGAAGAAATATTTGTAAAATATAATTAAAAAAATAAATACAGATATTTCTTCACTTTATTGGGGATATATCCTAAAATTCTTCGCTCGCTGGTCTACGATATTTGTGGAACATCTCCGATAAAGCGAAGAATTTTAGGATATATCCCCAATAAAATGAAGAAATATATGGATTTATTTTTTTAATCATATTTTATAGATATTTCTTCACTTTATTGGGGATATATCCTAAAATTCGTTGCTTTATCGGAGATATATCACAAATATCGTAGACCAGCGACCTGCTTTTTGACCACCTAGAGTTTTTTTTTTTTTTTTTTATAAACCTATTATAACTTGTGGTGTATAGGTTGAAGACAAAATTATTTAAATAATAATAATAATAATAATAATAATAAGTGAAGAAAAAGAAAAAAAAATGAAAGAAAAAAACAGAAAAAAAAAATGCAAAAAAATAAAAACGAAAAAAAGAATTTGTTTTGTTTTGTTTTGTTTTTTTTTTGTCTTGAAATGACCATTTTAGCCCTCAAAAGTCAAACTTAACGGTCAAAATTGGACGGAATAGTAGAAATTGGACACGGGTGATGAATTTGGAGAGTACAAGGGTGTTACTGATTAAATTAAAACTCGAGGGACTAACATGATGACGACCCCTAACTTCAGGGGGGTAAACTGAAATTAATCCTTCATTTTTTTATGGGAGCTTCTTTGACATTTGGACCTCCCCACTTAATAAACTTCCAACTTACTTTTACCAATAACCATTTTGCTATCTACACCTCTCTAATCTTCCTATAATGCTCATCGTCCAATAAAATCAATAAACTCCCCCCCCCCCCCCCCTCTTTTTTAGATTCTATTCATACTTTCAAAAATCATTAGTTGGACCTTCTTTAGTTTTTAAAGATTTGGAATTGCAGCAATTTTTTTTTTTTTTTGGAAGTTCATCCTCCATATATGAGTTATAGAGGTGCTAGCACTTTTTCAATGAATTGTCAACTCTTGGTTAGCATAGGCAACAATACCATGTTTGCTTATCATCTCGTACAAATATGTTTTCCAAGTATTATTTTCATTGCATTTAGGTGTCATTGTCCCTAAACTGATTCAATAACAACTTGAAATGAACATGGTTCTTTTGTTTTAGATATGTATGGGATAGTGGAGGAAATTACAATAATCAACCATGAGTCTAGTGCATTCTATATAGATTTATATCATAGGGTTGATTTTTTCATCATATCTATAGAATAGTTTCACATAAAATTGCTCTGACTGATGATGTGCAGGAAGATCTTGTGGACAACTACCCATTGTTGCGTGTATCATATAAACGTGCTGGAGTACTGCTTTTTGTCGCCGCTCGTTCACATGTTTGTTTGCATTCAGAATGAGTAAGACTTCATCAACTAAGGTGTCTTTGTATTTCCCATTTTCTCTCATTTTTATTTTTTATTTTTTTTATAGCACAGTGATAGATCTTGTAAATTGTCAGCTATCTGAGCAAGGAAGTTTATCACTTTATGAGGACAAAGTCAAATTCTGGAAATTTTAATTACAACGTTAAATAACTTTTGGCGATATATATTTTAGTGTTTACATTAGAAGAGAAAGTTTTCCCCAAGTTGAAGAGTATTACTGTTTGTAGAAATAAGAAGAGATTTTTTTTTTCTTTCCTTATTTATGTCTTTATTGGTAATTTGACATAGTTGACAAAGTCAACTATTATTTGAAAAAAGTGAGAGGTCCAAATACCAATATTGGAGGTATGAATAGAAGCTCCATTTTTTTATACGTACGTGAACTAATTAGCAGAAAGTCGTTACTACATGGACCAATTACATTAGCTACTCTATAATTGTAACGCCCCAAACCGCACCTCACCAGCTTGGGCACGTTACAGTGCCGCGGGGCTCTAAAATATAAACCGAAAGCTCGATTCACATTCTAGAGGACCGCTAGGCATTTTGTTAGAAAACTTTTTGCAAAACACAGCGGAAGCTACCGATATTTTTGAGGTGAAAAACTTGAGTTGCTGAAATCTATTTCACTCATCCAGTACTTGGATAAGGATCACACGAGGTATGAATTTCAATGAAAGAGAATTCAACTAAAATTGACACGATGCTAAATAACCACAAGTTCCGAAACACGGAGTTCGAGAAATAGAATCTAAAACAGCATCCAAATAATGATTTACCGAACTTGTTCCGCACACCCAGCTCCGTCCGCTACTGTCCCGTCACCAGTGCACAATACCTGCAACCATACTGTTGTAGGGGGGGTTGAGCTTTCGTCCTCGCTGCTCAACAGGAACTCTACCTCAAATAGACTCAAAACCAATAAACAAATATTTGGGTTGCCCAATATGAAAACATATTTAAACCAAATATTTAAAAGAACGACAAACTTTAATGTTTTTCAACTTGAAAACCGATGCATGATGCTTAAATAAATACGGCTCCAAATCCAAATATTACCTGATGGCCGGTCCCATAGACCCACTACATGACCTTACCTCAAATTAATTTATCACCAGGTAAGCGTAGCGAGAGCGTCCGCTACCTAGCTACACACACGGATCGGGTCGTCATTGCGATCGCTCACCGTCCGACCGGTGTAACTAACCCTCCGGAGGTTTTGGGGATCGAACCCAAGGAAGTTAGAGCCATCCTTCGCTCTCAAGCCATCACATTTCTCACATGGTTTGGTTAGTATGCATTGCATTTGAACATGACCAAACCATACCAACTAACGTGCATCATTTAATAACAATATAAGAAAATCACTAACCGAGGAGAGTCCTGAATCCCCTACCTGGATTCCGATGCTTTCTCTCACGTACTCCGAGAGTCGCGAACCTTCTGTTCCTTGGGTAACTAGAGTCCTAGATTCTGACATTTCGATGGTTAATATCTCATTGAGCAATAATAAATCGTCCAAACCAACTTGTCTTGGTTTGACCAGGATTGACCAATTTTGACCATTGTTTGACCAATCGAGACTAGTTCGATAATTTACTCAAATTACCGAACAATTACTTAAAATTGTGATATCGACTCGATATATTAGGTGCACCACAATTTTACTAAGGCCACCCAATATATACACATTTCTTTTCTTTACTCACTATCCTTTTTACAAAATGCTTATGCAAACCAATGTTATAACAAATTCCCAACTTCACGAACAAATAAATTCGAGTATCCTTAGCACTTTCGTCACATAGTAATCGGAATTACTTTGGACACCCAACCAACCTTAGTCCATTCTCAATTAAGATGTGCCCAAATACTAAGGACACCCAAGACCACATTTGGTCACTCTTCACAGCCATTTCCTTAATCACAACAAAACTCAATCCACAATTGCAAAAGCAGCAACAGATTCCACAACTTAGTCAAACTTACTTCCTAATTCAAAAATAAACTCCAAACACTCAGATTAGGACAAACTGGCCAAATCGATAACCAGAGGAGCTCCCATTTCAACTGAGCTAAACCAAACTCATTTCAATAGCTTTTGATCAACACAACAAGAACAAAGCTCTGATTCAAGGTCGGGATTATACCTTGGAAAATCAGAAATCAACTTCAATCGATCCAAACTCAGTCCCCAGAACTCACTGCCGAGACTGGAATGGTGATGAACTGATGAGTTTGATGTCCACAGCCCAGCAACCTTTATGATCTTTGGTCTCTAAGTGCAGTTGAGCGAGAAACAAAGCCCAGCAATGCAGGAAAAGCTACCGGCGTCGAAGAATTTCGACGGAGCCGAAGTCACCCAAGAACGAAAAACATCAAAACTTAATCCAATTCGTAAACTATGTACACAAACGTGTAGAGCATGACGAGGGGATAGTTTTTCATACCACTTGCAGCTCCGACGGTGGCCGGAAATTGCAGAACTCGCCGGAGAGACTCAGACCTTCTCACTGACGTTTCTCCCTCCCCGTCTGGTGCATGGGCAATCGAAGACCACAGGCGTGATGGCGACGACAAGAGGAAGAGGTCGGTGGTCTTGAGTCGTCGATCGGTAGCCGGACGGCGTCACTCCGGTCGGTCGCTGGCTGGTTCGCGCTGTGTCCGGGTCAGAGAGCAAGCTCTCTCTCTCTCTCGAATTCTCCTGGGTCTTCCACTGATCGAAGGCCTATATAGATTTGTCCATTAATCAATGGATGGCCATGATCAAGTGGTGGACTTTTAATGGTCCAGATCACGCCAGAGTTTTTCTTTTTATTTAAAATGAATTTCCATAATTCATAAACTTCTGAAAATCGTTAAAAATAGCTCGGGTATCCGGAAAATTCCCCGAAAATTTCCACGAACTCGTCGTTACGTGTACTTTACTATCCAACTCCTAAATTAAGGATTTCACTTTACGAAAAATTTCTGAAATTTTCCTCGAACATCTTGACATTTATCGAAATCGTTGAGTAAGTTCACGTACGATCTCCATTAAGCTCGATACATTTTTCCGGGGCTCACAATAATAATCTCTCCATAAAGTCATATCTAATCACGATACCAAAAGTTATAGTTGAGAGTTGCGGTATTGGTAATTATGCTTCGTTGCAATCAAGTTATCTTTTCGTTATGTCACCACATTGTTAAAGCAAATGAAGTAGCCAGTAGAGCACTCTTTACTAGTGGTGCATGTTAGAATACAAAAATTTTGTAGACTGCTGATATCATTTCAAAATATTCTCTAGATGCTTATTATAATAAGAGGTTTACGCTCAATGTCCCCTCTTTGTGTTTGCAATTTCATTAATCAAGGCTTGAGGGCAGCTGCATCAACCCTTTATTCAAAAAGTTATGAGTTGAGAGTTAGTTTAGAATCTTTCATTTCATAATTTATAAAATTTTCGTAAAATATACTGCTTATTAAAAAAAACTCCTTAGTTGATTGAAAAAAATCCAAATCAATCAAATTTTGAAACCGGAGATAATTGTGTCATAAATTAGTATCTTATTGAAATTTAAAACGAATTTTGTATCAATTCATTATCCCTTTCCATTTCACCTTAAGCTTCCTAGATGGGAACTTTGACGAAGTCATAAGTAGTTTCAATATTAGAGAAGTTACGGAGCCCTAAGTCCCTAGCCCAAAATGATCTCCTACCTAATCGTGAACATACTAAAATGATCTCCTACCTAAACGTAGGGCTGGCTGCGGCACGGTTGCCGACATTTTTGGGGTCAGCCGAATACTGACCGAAGATCTTCGGTTTCGTCAGAATTGAAACCTGTACCGTGTTGGAAGTTTGGTTACCGAAACCTCTGTTTACCGAGGTAAACAGTCAGTATCAGTTGGTATTTTGGCACACCAATCGTCGGAGGTCGGTGAGGTCCGTGATGGTGGAGGTGAGTCACAGTGGTGACCAGAAGTGGGTGTCGGAGGAGAGAGAAAACAAATCTAGTTCCTTTGTCCTCCATTAGACCAAAACAATTTGGAGATGAGAGAGGGAGGCAGAGAAGAGGAGCTGGGATATGAGAGAGAGGGAGAGCAGTGGGCGGAGGAGCAGAGAGAGGGGGAGGCGGAGAAGAGGGTGGGGGTGGGTGGAGGAGATGACTAGATGAGAGAGAGTGAGACAAAGGAGAAGAGGAGCTGGATTCCACCATGAGGTTTGGGAGATTTGCAACTTGTACTCCTTGACAAGGTTACTTCATGAGTCCTTGTAGTTAATTAGAGAAAGAATCTAAGATAGAATGGCAGAAGAATAGAAGTCAGAAACGAAGAGAGAGAGAGAGAGAGAGAGAGAGAGAGAGAGAGAGAGAGAGAGAGAGAGAGAGAGAGAGAGAGGGAGTCGTTTCTGGAAGAAGAAGAAGAAGAAGAAGAAGGAAGATCGAATAAGAGAGTGAGGGAGAGAGGAAGTCGTTTCTGGAAGGAATTAAACCATGTCGGTCGGTTCGGTAATACCGAACTTATGAAACATGATGTGCCACTGCCGAGCCGACAATCTCACTTCGGTATGGCACTATCGGTACCGATCCACCGGCTACCATCTTTGTCGGCGCCGACTCCACCGGTTCGGTTGGTTTCCAATCGGTTGCGGCAGGTTCGGCAATTTGAGCCACCCCTACCTAAACGTCCCTCTTTATAAACTCGTCTGGACTGAGCACGAAGATCCCTCTATATGAACGATATTTTTTTTCTTTTTTCCCTTTTTTCTCTTACGCCTTTGGCATGATACAAGACAAAATGAGAGAGAGTGAGATGACTAGATGAGAGAGAGTGAGGCAAAGGAGAAGAGGAGCTGGATTCCACCATGAGGTTTGGGAGATTTGCAACTTGTACTCCTTGACAAAGTTACTTCATGAGTCCTTGTAGTTAATTAGAGAAAGAATCTAAGATAGAATGGCAGAAGAATAGAAGTCAGAAACGAAGAGAGAGAGAGAGAGAGAGAGAGAGAGGGAGTCGTTTCTGGAAGAAGAAGAAGAAGAAGAAGAAGAAGAAGAAGAAGAAGGAAGATCGAATAAGAGAGTGAGGGAGAGAGGAAGTCGTTTCTGGAAGGAATTAAACCATGTCGGTCGGTTCGGTAATACCGAACTTATGAAACATGATGTGCCACTGCCGAGCCGACAATCTCACTTCGGTATGGCACTATCGGTACCGATCCACCGGCTACCATCTTTGTCGGCGCCGACTCCACCAGTTCGGTTGGTTTCCAATCGGTTGCGGCAGGTTCGGCAATTTGAGCCACCCCTACCTAAACGTCCCTCTTTATAAACTCGTCTGGACTGAGCACGAAGATCCCTCTATATGAACGATATTTTTTTTCTTTTTTCCCTTTTTTCTCTTACGCCTTTGGCATGATACAAGACAAAATCATATCCAAATTGATATTTTAGGGAGCTATTGTATATATTTCCTTTCCTATATTAGCTTTTTTTTGCAAACTGGAACATTTCCTGACCTGTCTTCTATCCATGTACACATGCTAAACATAAAATTAGCAATGACTATCAAATATATCGGGGCTTCCTTTGGCCGATGATGAAAATAGGAAGGAAATATACGACAGCCAAAAATTAGCAATTGAAACCTTAAAATTTAGTAAACAATACCTGAATGAAAATCTGATGAGTACAGCCCAGGTATTACTTCAAGTAAATGAGGAGAGGAAGGAATTCGGTCACATATAGAATATCATATTGAAATCAATCAATACTTCCTATTTTAGCTGGAAAAAAAATTAAGTAAATATAGAAAACTAACAAAAAAATTAATCTGGATTAGTTAGGAAAGTTGCCCTCTATTCCCTTGTAAAATTTTCAAGTTCTCATCAAAGAGGCCAACAGTTATTTTGTCATCAAGCAAACAAATTAAACTCAATGGCCTCTTCCCAGCTCTTTTTTATCTTTTCCATTCTAGCAATTTTCGTCCCTTTGATTGTGGCCAAAGATTATGTGGTTGGTGACAAAGCAGGTTGGACAATTGAAGTTGATTATGAAGCTTGGGCAAAGGGAAAAAAATTTTCTGTTGGTGACAGACTCCGTAAGTAAAATTTTCTTCAACTTCTTTCTTTTATCTGTTAATCTGTCAATTTATATAGGATTAAGTTGTAACTTGCTCTTATCATATGTGCAGTTTTTTTATATCCAAAAGGATCCCACAGTGTGGTTGAAGTGGAGGAGAAAGACTTTAATAGATGTAAAGCTCCTGCTGACGGTAAGGAATTAACGAGTGGAGAGGATGTGATCAAGCTTGATGCCCCAGGAAAGAAATATTTCATTTGCAACGTTGGTAGACATTGTCAAATGGGGAACCAGAAGGTTGCTATAAATGTGGAATCATCTTCATCTTCATCTTCCTCTACTCCTAGCCCAAGCCCAAGTGAATCCAGCCCAAGTGCCTCAAGCCCAGAGCCCTCAAGCCCAAGTAATTCAAGCCCACCTGCTTCCCCCAGCCCAGCAGCCCCAAGCCCTAGTACCTCTGGAGCAACGATCGGAGAAAGATACGGGTGGATGTTAATTATGGTCGGTATTATAGGGTCTCTCGTTGGGAGTGGTTGATTTGGGATATTTGTAACATGGGAACATGTAATGTAATGAAATTTTTGGGTTTGTTTGGAATTGCTTCCGAGGCCAGAAGTGTTTTTGAATTAAGTTATAAATATGAAAAATTATAAAAATATATATAATGTCGCTTGTGTTAAAGGAAAAATACATTATGTGCCTTCGTAAAAAAAAACAGACGAAGAGGGAATCAAGCAATTACAAATCACAGCTCAATCAGCATTTAGTATCATCAATGTAATTGATATTTCCGTTGTAATCCTATCCCTATATAAAGGGGTTAGAGCAAATGCACCCTACTGATCTTGGACGTCCAAGACCAGCCAAAATGGCAAAAAATTTAAAAAGCGCCATGCACCGCAAGTGATGTTGGACGATCAGAAGCCTTCCCGACCAAGCCCAATGGCAAGTCTTGGACTTTGACTTGGTCGACCAAAATGGCACATGGGCTGGCACATGCGCTTCACATGGAAGCTGCCCTCAGTAATGGCTGTTGATCAACTTTTGTCTCGTAGCTAACCAAATATATTTGAATCAGTTGGTTTTGTTCCAACGGCAATTTTTGACCCAAAGCTGTAATTATGCTGGTTTTTACCAAGAAAACGTACAACGGCTATATCAGTGAGAAATATATACAGCCCCTCTTTCTTATTCATTCACCACACCAAAGATATCTCTATGCAGCATAGTTTCTCTCACTTTTACCTCCATTATTGTTCATTAGCTGAAACATTTTGGTGTTTAAATGTCAAATTCAAAGTCAGGCACGAAGTGGGCAATTGATGAGGAAGTACAATTATGCAAGTCTTGGGCAACTATTACTTCATGTGGTTCTGTAGGAAAGGATCAAGATGCCAAGCATCTATGGCGTAATATTCATGCTCACTACGAACAAAACTGGGAAGGTGATCCGGACGAAGTTCGATCCCATCAAGCACTCGAAAGTAGGTGGAAAAATTTTAAAAAAAATTTGGCGAGTTGGCATGATGCGGTGAGCAAAGCGGAGCACTATTATGAGAGCGGCTTGAACAACATGGACAAGGTTAGTACTTTTGAAGTATCATCTTAGTTACTAGCACTATCATGTTAACGATTTTTTCTGTAATGTTATTTGCTAATTTACTTTTTTTGTTCAACGCAATTATGTTTAGTTATATCAAACCCACATGTATTACAAGCGTGCAAATAAGGGTAAGGGTTTCACCCATACTCACTGTTGGGAAGTGGTAAAGGATCACCCGAAGTTCAAGGATCCACCAAAAGAGGTGACACAACCTTCACAGATAGTTGATGATTCACCAATTCAGTCAACTGACAACGATGAAGAGTGCATTGCGGAGCCATCTGATGAAAGACCTCCGGGAAGAAAGGCTCAAAAGAGAGATGCTAAGCTCAAAGGGAAGATTAGCGAAAAGCAAGATCGATATATTCAAGCAATGGAAAACATTGCATTTAATAGTGAAGCTAGTAGAGAGGCCACAAGAATCAGAGATGAAGAAAATAGAAAGCACATCGAGTGGCAGCAACAAATGGAAGTGGAAAAGCAACAACTAGAACTACAAAAAGTGCAACTAGAAATCCAAAAGGAGGAAAATTGGGTTATGGCTAAAGACACTAGCATAATGACTCCAGAATCAAAAGCATGGTGGAAGAAAAGAAAGAAAGCTATTCGTGACAAAACCTCAGATGATTGGGAGGGTTTGTAATATCTCAAGACTAGCTTGATTAAGTTATTAGGTTGTTATTTAGAATGTTGTTGTTCTCGCTAGGCTAGGCTGGTTTTTCATGTAGTCTTTATCTGTCATAGTCTTTATCCAGTATCAGTCTTTATCTAGTATCCAACTTTATATTTCAAGTTTATCTTCTAGTACATCTTATCCAAAAACTTTATCTTCTAGTATCACCGTCTTTATCTAGTATATATCATAGTATTTCTTATATTGACAATAGAGAATTGAAAATGCAATTTTATTAATATCAAAGCAAACCATGCACGTACAGAAATATGACATTGATTAACAATTATGCATGAATGAACTTGCAGGAATTATGCTTCAATGAAAGATTATCCATGCCAATTAAACAAACGAGTTTTACTATTGTCCACCAGTTTTTATTTTCCAATTATGCTCTACTAGATTCTCCTGAAGGATTTGATGAACATACTCATCTCGAACAAGATCATAACGATCCATGAATCCAGGAAGGTTATCTCCATTTACTCCCACCCGTACTGGCTCAAACGGCAAAGCATTACGGGGTTGCTCATATTCCTCTACCACATCCAAGCTCATTGAGTCAATGTCATCAACATCACATTCTAAATCTGATTCATCATCAATCCGCTCATCCTCCACAATCATATTATGGAGGATGATGCAAGTCATCATGACACTTCGAAGAGTTTCCTTCTTAAACAAACGAGCACCCCCCCTAAGGATGGCAAAACGAGCTTGCAAGATACCAAAACATCTTTCAACGTCTTTTCGATACCCCTCTTGTTTTTTGGAGAAGTGTTGTTGCATCTCATTTATAGGTCTCGGAATTGTCTTCACAAATGTATGCCACTTAGGGTATATCCCGTCTGCTAGATAATATCCCATGTCAAAGTCTTTCTGGTTGACCTTGTATTTGAACCTAGGGGCTACTCCAGCTGTGAGATCATTGAAAACTGGGGATTGTCCGAGCACATTGAGATCGTTGCATGAACCGGGCACTCCGAAGAACGCATGCCATATATATGTATCGTATGAGGCAACCGCTTCAAGAATGATTGTTGGATAGCCTTTGCGCCCACTGTAAGCTCCAGCCCAAGCGGTTGGACAGTTCTTCCACTGCCAATGCATACAATCTATGCTTCCTAGCATTCCTGGAAATCCCCTACGTCGAGCTTTCTTTAGAAGCCTGCGAAGATCCTCAGGTGTAGGAGAACGAAGATAATAAGAAGTATATATACCTTCTATTGCTCTACAAAATCTCTTCAGTGACTTAAGTGCAGTAGAGTCTCCCATCCTAGTTATTTCAGCACATTGATTTGCACCGGCACCGTACGCAAGCATTCTTAATGCGCATGTTAGCTTCTGATGGGGTGATAAACCTAACACACCAAGAGCATCTGCCTTTTGAATGAAATAATCGTCGTATTGCGTTACCGCTGTTAAGATGCTCTCGAATAGAGGACGATGCATTCTGTAACGTTGACGAAAATCTGAATCTGGGAACACCGGATGCTCGACAAAATAGTCTTCCATGAGATCCTTGCCTCGTGACTCTCGTAATCTGTCCACATTTGGGGAGCGACCTGGCCTTGAACCACGTTGTCGGGGTTGGTCGGAACACTCCATCTCGTACCCAGCCGCTGCTGCAACAATGGCTGCTTCATTCGCGAGGCGTCGTGCTTCTTCTTCCTCACTATTATGACGAAATTTTGCCAACAACCTATTCATTGCATTTAGAGAAAAAATGAAAAGTATGGTAAATGTTTTGGATGGGAACGATTGTAGAGAAATGGAGAGGCAGAAGATGTTCTTTATTTTTTTTTCTTTAGGTGGAGAAGAGGCATAAGCTGGTGGTTTGAGTGAAAAAGTAGAGCATCTCATATATTGAGTCTTCATTATTGAAAAGGTTGAAGATCATGCACGTGTTTCCTATACAAGTGATGGAATCAAATAAGCAATCCAAAATCTTATCATCTATCATAAGGAAATCAATTGAAAAATCTTATCAAAATTTTAAATTTTTTGTTATTAAATAATGACATGCGGCACAATGAGATTGATGGAGATGAGATAAAAAATAATATTGCATAATAACCATTGGATTACATCTAAAAAAAACAACCATTGGATTAAATAGTGAATGATTGAGAGGCATTGACCTTGCCTATTTGGGGTGCATGAAAAAATTAGAAGGCAAAGACAATATTAGTGAATAGTGCAGAAATAGGAGGCAAGACCTTGCCTTTTGCCTTTGCCTATTGACTCTTGGGGTGCATTTGCTCTTATAAATGAAATGAGTAGACCAATTCCAATCCATTTTTACTTTTACACGTTATCAGCACGCTTAGAGCAAATAGCTAAGAAAAAATTTAGTTTTCGAGTTTTTTTCTCCTTTCCATCGAAAAATAAAAACTAGAAGAAAAAAACTTTTTCTTCTTCTTCTGCCGCCACCAAAAAAAAAAAAAAAAAGAAGAAGAAGAAGAAGAAACAGGCTCTGTGGCCCAGAAAAGAAGACAAAAAAAAAAAAAAACAAAACAAATGAAAAAAAAATAAGACCCACTGCTGAAAGGATAAAGGAAGCGGCCCAGTTTTTTTTCTTCTCAAGCACATCGCTACGCACGCCTGCATCAACACGCGCGTGCGCTAGGATTGTTTTATTTTCTCGAAATCAAGTATGTTTTTCTTATTTTTATTTTATGATTTTAACAAAGCATGCTTTATACTTTATTGTTTATGCTTTTATTATATTTTGTTATTAAGCATGTTTTGTTCGATAATATTAATCCTCTTACAGCATGCCTTGTTATTTATGTTTTAAATAATTATGTTTAAGCATGTTTCAATTATGCTATAGTTTATACTTTATTTTGAACATGCCATATATATTTTGTTATATATTATTTATGCAATTCTGAGCATGTTTTGTGAATTTTATTTACGCTTATATAGTTATCCCTAAGCATGCCTTTAATTATGCTATTGTTTATATTTTATTTTACGCATGCTATATTATTGTTATTATTATGTGTAGTATATAATTTGTTGTGTATTTGTAAAATTTGAGCATGCCATGTAGTTTATTTTTATATGCTATATTTAAATGTGCTATGATTATTTTTAATGCAACATATCAATACCGTTTGGTCATGATAATGAAAATTCATGCGCATTATACACACACTTACTGTGATAAAGTATTTTCACATAGCATCGAAAAAAAATGTGATCATTACGAATCTTGGTCTTGAAATCTAATTCATACGTTTGGAAAATAATTCACGTGGATGTCTTTATGACTGCGTAATTTATATCTTCCCTCTTGTTTTATGTAGATGGCTGATCCAATTCGACCTGAGTTTGACATTTTGGACTCAGAAGGACTTGAGTACCATCGTTGGGTTTCCGATATGGAAACTGCCTTTATGGCAAAAGACTACACTGCCACCATTACTGACCCCAAAGATGATGAACTATCTAATAAGGTGAAAGCAGATGCCTTAATGTTTCTGAGGCGACATATTGATCCTAGCCTACGTTGGGAGTACCTTCAGTTGAAGACACCCAAAGCACTGTGGGATGTCCTTAAAGGACGTTTTGGGAACATTCACGATACTTTGCTCCCAGGACTGGCTGTTCAGTGGAATGGAATCCGCTTGCTTGACTATAAAAAGGTCAATGACTTCAACAAGGACATGTTGCGCTTAAAGGCACGTCTCAATTTCTGTGGAAGGGAAATCACAGAAGATGATATGATCTACAAGACTCTTACCACCTTTCCTAATTCAGCTTTTATACTAGCGAACCAGTATCAGTTGGATTATGACAACAAAATGATCACAACCTTCAATAAGTTGATAAGCCTACTGTAAGTGGCTGGCAGACAAAATGAGATTCTCTTGAATAACAATGCCAGGCCCACTGGGACAAAGAAAATTCCCGAGGCTAATTATGGAAAAATGAAAGGTGGAAATAACTCCAATGCAAGGGGGTTTAGACGTGGTGATCCCTACCCACGTGGCAACAATGCACCACGTGGAAAGGGACATGGGGATAGTGGAAACAAGATGAAAAAGGAAAGAGTTGACAATGAACCATGCTATAGGTGTTGATTCATTGGGCATTGGTACAAGAACTGCCAAGCAAACAACAGAGTAGCAGCCAATTACAAGAGGTATAGAGAGTCTAAAGAACAAGAGGCTCACTATATGGAAAAAGAAGGTCATGACCTAGACGTCAACCTTACAATTGCAGACTTCAATGGCAAAAAGGAACTTGCTAAGTCAATGGATGCTCTCAATCTTGACTGATCTGTTTTTATTTTCCAAAGATAGTTGTGAAGGCATAATGCCTCATTTTTAATTAGACTATTGATTGGTCTTAAAGTTTATTTTCAATCATGGATTGATGAATAAGATTTCTGAACAAGACCTTGATTTGATATCGTTGACTTATTAATAAATTTTGAATTTTATTCTGAAGCACTGAATTTATTCAAATTTATTTACTATACACACATTTACATGGTTCAACATAGCACTATAAAGATGTAAATCAATACATCTAGAGAAAAATTATTAGAATGAAAAGAATACCATTACCCAAATAGAAATACTCTAAAGAATATAAGTTATATTTTCTAAATACCTCACATTTATTTGTAGGAATGAATGGAGGAGAACTTGAGTGCTTAGATGATAGTGGGACTACCCACACAATATTAAAAAATAGGCAATTATTCATTGAACTAATAGCCTATAATTCCTTTGTGACTACGATGATTAGATTATCACAACTAATAAAATGGCGAGGAACTGCCAAATTTTTGCTGCCTAATGGCACAACATTTAAAGTCACAGACGCTCTATATGCACCAAGATCTAATCGAACCTTGTTAAAGTTTCAAAGCTATTTGTGCCAACGGTTATCATGTAAAAACACACCGTGAGAATGGAACTAACTACCTTGATATTACATCTAATAACTGTGGAAGGAAACGCATCTTAGAGAAACTTATGAGTCAATCTAGTCGACTGTACCTCACTATGATTCAGATCATTGAATCCTATATTGTCACCAATAATGAAATGTGGGACATTGACTCATACATTCTTTTGCATGACCGCCTATGGCACCAAGGTCGTGACATGATGATCCGTATTTTTAAAGAACTCACACGGACATCCCTTCTTTCGAGTGAAAAATGGGAGAAAAATCCGCCACACTGCAAGGTGTCAGTTCTAGTATTGCTCAAATGCAGTCATTGCCTTCTGAAGTACCAGAAGCACTACCTCCCTCCCATTATGCCTCATTGACTATTTCAAAGGCACATCACTCGTTTTGCAAAGCCTGCTCTTTAGCAAAAACAGGATCGAGACCTTCCTATGCTAAAGATACAAAACAAAACATTCCATTCTTACAAAGTATCTGTGGACCTATCCATCCAGAATGCGGACCATTCAAGTACTTTATGGTTCTGGTGGATGCTTCGACAATCTGGTCACATGTCGTTTTATTGTCCATAAGAAATGCTGCAAAACTCCTAGCACAGATTATACTTTTAAGGGCTCACCACCCTGATCACCCTATCAAGTCTATAAGGCTTGATAACGCTACAGTTTACATCAAAAACATTTGATGATTATTGCATGTCTATCGGGATTGATGTAGAGCATCCTGTACCCCATGTGCATACACAAAATGGTCTCGCAGAAGCCACCATCAAAATGCTACAGATGGTGGCTAGGGCATTGGTTATGCGCCCCAACCTGCCTATATCTTCCTAGGGTTATGCAATATAGCACGCAGCTTTACTTATTTGTTTCAGACCCACAACTAGCCAACCATGTTCTGTGTACCAGTTGGTAACTGGATATGAGCCTGACATTTCACACTTACGCATATTTGGTTGAGCAGTATATGTGCCTATTGCTCCCCCACAGCGCACTACAATGGGTCATCAGAGAAGATTAAGTATTTATGTTGGATACGAATCCCCAACAATTATCCATTATTTGGAAACCTTGACAGGCGATCTCTTTACCTCTAAATTTGCGGACTGTCACTTTGATGAGACAGTCTTCCCGTCGTTAGGGGGAGATAGGAAAAAGGATTTTCCAAGGGAATGACAGGAATTGTCGTGGTTTGTCCCCACTCTGTCTCATTTTGATCTCCGCACTTCACAAAGTGAAAGTGAAGTGAAAAGAATAATCGATCTTCAGAACGTAGCAGATTCGATGCCTGATGCGTTTACTGATATCGAAAAAGTGACGAGATCACATATACCAGCTGCAAATATGTCTGCAAGGTTAGAAGTCCCCAACAAGGGGCACGGTGCCGCAAATAGAGGCACTGCAACCGTACTTAGTGGAGGTGTGGTTGAGGCCGTGGCTCCCCAAGGAAGAGGGGGAGGTCACTTGGTTCGATTGACACTCACCCAAGGAAGAAGAGGGTGAGTAAGGGACAAACCAATCATCAATGTATAGAATCCCTCTCATGAGATTGTCTCTGATTATAGTTATGTCCATGAATCAATACTGGAAGACGCTCCGATGTTTGAAATGATTCCAGAGGACAAAAAAATCTCAAAGGATTACGATAGTGCGCATGAGTTGATAGAAAGATCTTCCATACACATTGATGATATATACTATTGGACAATGAATCATAGAGCACGATGATATCGAACCACGCTCTGTTGAAAAATGTCGACAAAGAGAAGATTGGCCTAAATGGAAAGAATCAATCCAGGTAGAATTAGATTCTCTGACAAAGAGACAGGTATTTGGTCAGGTAGTGCTAACCCCACCAAGTGTAAAGCCTGTAGGACATAAATGAGTCTTTGCCAGAAAGCGTAATGAGAAGAATGAATTCCTGAGGTACAAGGCTCGCCTTGTGGCGCAAGGTTTCTCACAACACCCTGGAATTGATTACGAGGAGACATATTCTCCAGTAATGGACGTTATAACGTTCCGCTACTTAGTTAGCTTAGTAACTTCCGAAGGACTGGAAATGCAGCTCATGGATATGGTTACTGCATATCTCTATGGGGATCTAGATTCAGAGATATATATGAAAAGTGCCTAATGGCCTTGCATTACCCAAGTCAAGTGACTCTAAACCACAGAGTGCGTTTGCAATTAAATTGAAACGCTCACTTTACGGATTGAAACAATCCAGGCGGATGTGGTATACCCGTGTAAGTGACAACTTGATTGGAAAAGGATATAAGAACGATGAAGTATGCCCCTGCGTATTCATAAAGAAAACAAGTTCCGGATTTGGAATTGTAGCAGTATATGTCGATGATATGAACATAACAGGTACTCTTGATGAAATAAGAGAAACCGCGAGGTACTTGAAATCTGAATTTGAGATGAAGGATCTTGGGAAAACTCGATTCTGTCTAGGCCTTGAACTAGAACACCGAGTTTGTGGAATACTAATCCACCAGTCTGCGTATGTCCAAAAGTCAGGAGATATAACATGGACAAAGCGCATCCTGCTAGCACTCCCATGATCAGTTAAAATTTGGATGCAAGGAAAGAACTATTTCGTCCAAAGGAAGATGATGAAAAGGTGTTTGGGAGTTGAAATTCCCTATCTAAGTGCAATAGGCGCATTATTTTACTTAGCCCAATTTACTCGACCAGACATTGCATTCTCAGTGAACTTGTTAGCTAGATTTAGCTCAGCGCCAACGCAGCGTCACTGGAATGGTATCAAGAACATTTTCGATACCTAAAAGGAACCATTGACTTGGGACTGTTCTTTCTCTATAGAGAGGCAAGAGGGACCGCAGATGGAACTGCAATCCCTAAAGGAAATGTTGATGGCGAAAGCGCCACTCCCTACACAGAAACGCCAAATGATGTTTTGGTTGGTTTTGCTGATACTGGGTATCTCTCTGACCCACATAAAGGTCGTTCCTAAACTGGTTATGTATTCACCATTGGGAACACGGCGATATCTTGGAGATCAACCAAGCAAACCCTTGTGGCTACCTTCTCGAACCACTCAGAGATCATTGCTCTACTTGAGATGGTTCGTGAGTGTATATGGTTAAGAGCTATCATTACACATATTCGAGGGACTAGTGGTTTGAGTTCTACCACTGAAGAGCCTACTTGCATTTATGAAGATAATGCAGCTTGCATCGAACATATGAAGCTAAGATATATAAAGGGGATAATACAAAACACATATCGCCAAAGTTTTCCTATAATCAACAACAATAGACCCTTCTCAAGATTTAAGTGAATCAAGTAAGGTCTGAGGAGAATGTGGCAGATCTGTTCACCAAATCATTGCCTAAGGCCATATGTGAGAAACATGTGAAAAACATAGGAATGCGAAGGCTTTCCAAGCTCCCCTGATTAATGCAAGTATCAGGGGGAGGTGTAGACGTCAGGGGGAGTCTAACACACACATGTCATACTCAAATGTAAAAGGTGCGTTGTGCTCTTTTCCTTCGACCAAAGTGTATTTTTGTCCCACAGGGTTTTTATTGTTACTTGGCAAGGTTTTTAGTGAGGCAACAACTCATGCACCATTTCGTCTTTGACTTGGCACAAGGGGGAGTGTTAAAGGAAAAACACATTATGTGCCTTCGTCAAAGAAACAGACGAAGAGGGAATCAAGCAATTACAAATCACAGCTCAATCAACATTTAGTATCATCAATGTAATTGATATTTCCGTTGTAATCCTATCCATATATAAAGGGGTTATGAATGAAATGAGTAGACCAATTCCAATCCATTTTTACTTTTACAGCTTGAACAATTTTGAAAGCATTTGAAAGTGGTATTGATAAACACTTGACAATTGATTCCTTGTTTGAAAGTGTTGTTCTTTAATGTGATTTTCAAATGGTTAACAAATGATTTATCATGAAAATTACATTATTTTCTCCACTTTTGTCATCAATTTAGAGCTGTTAAAAGCACCTTAAAATATTTAAGTAGATCTTTATTATGTGATTTTCATTGCACTTTTTCTATCCAAGCTGATTATGAACAATTCTTAGGTTCACCCCTATTATCGATTAACATACATTTATTTATTAAATTTATAATCCAACGGTCCATATTTTAAGTTAGTCTTTAAAGATCATCTCTGTAAAAAATCAATCGAATCAAAAATCGTTTAATTATCTAATTGAATCAAACAAATGGATGGTTTTAACAATAATTACTACTATTATGATGAACTGTCTATGTATTTCATAGAAATGAATAACTGAAAGGTCTTCAATTTGATTGATTTTTTACAAAGCTAATCTTTATATTACGTTATACAACATGAATGGTTGGATTAGAAAATTATAAAGTTATTATGCGTTAATCAACAATAGGGTGAATATACTCATTCACCATAGGGGTGAACCTAAGAATTGTTCGCTGATTATTTGACTTTGGAAACATGACAAACAAAACAATAAACTGACATGCATTTCATATAAACTAATGCTTGAAATATCCAAAATATCAGTCAGAAACTCACACACTTAATAACAGGAAAGAATTAATCTAATAATCAGATACAATAAAATGGAAACTCGGAGAGCACTCGTCCAATCGATCTCAAGCCTATATGAGCATCCCAAGAATGCCAATAACAATGATCATCCACCCAAATCTTGCTCCATTAACAGCACTTGTAGTTGCTGCAGAGGTACTAGGGCTTGGACTAGGAGCAAAGGAAGCTGGCATAACAGTTATGAAAAGCTTCTGGGGTCCAACTTCACAGTGCTTAGAAACTCCACAAATGTACCATTTTCTTCCTGGCGTTGCTAGGTTTATCACATCCTGTCCACTCGTTAATGCCACGGTGCCTGCAGGAGCTGCACATTCTTGGAACCCAGTTCCATTCACCTTAAGCACATTGTGAGCTCCTTCTGGGTAGTTAAATACTGCATGCATAATAAAAGAAAATCACAAAATCCTCAGTAAGTTCCCAGATCGAAGATTGAGAGAAAGAAGAAAATATATAGAAGGAAAAAAAAGAGAGAGGAAATTTTAAGTTTGTCGAGGAGAGGTTGTTAGTAGTTTACCAAGGTTGTCACCAACATAGAAGAGCTTTCCCCGGGCCCAAACTTGGTAATCAACATTAATGGTCCAACCCTTGTCATCACCAACAATAAAATCTGTTGCCAAAATTGTAGGGGAAACAATCGCAAGAATGGCGAGAACTGTGAAGAGCTTAGAAGAGGCCATTTTTACTAGCTAATGCTCAGTTTTTTTTTTCCTTTGAATTTGGTTCTTTTGAGATGATCGATGATGAGCTTGCTCGATCAGTCGGTTCTGTTGTGAAAAATGAGTATGTTTCTCTGCTCATTTATAGGGATTGTGGTTGTGGAAGTTCTTGGGTTAGTCTAGAATCAATAGGATGCAGCCCCAGGACGGCACTGCTTAATTTGCCGAATGGCACGAAGAGATTTCAGAGTTGAATGAAGTTGATCGATCACTGAATCAACAAATTAATTAACTGTATGCATTACTATTACGTGATTACTACTTTCTTGGAGCTACGCAGAAACCGGTTTTTGTTTTTTGATTTCTATATGATTAATATGATTCCCACATTTCCATTTGTAGACGCGTTGAACAATCCTTGATTAAGAATTCAATTAGTAGCACAAGTGAGATGGGAAATGCATAAAGTGCGTGTTTTACGTTTAAACTTTGATTTTTTTTGAGGAATTTATGTTTAAACTTTGATTTTTTTCTTTTTTGTTTGATTCTAGTAAACTTATTTTAAATAATGCTTATAATGAACTTTGATAGCATGCTCTTGTGACCTGAAAAATAATTTTTTTTTGAGCTAGCTAGCTAGCTATATGCGTGTCAATAGAGAAATTTTAAATACACTTCCTCAATTACTTTTTTTTATTTGATAAAAAAGAACTTAATTAATAATGAAATATTACAACGAGTTGTGGAGCAAGACTCTGCTTCAGTACACCGACATGGTGTGACTAATACCCGAATAGTGATCCAACTAGACTTCGCAATCGAAATCCATACTGACAGACTGATGGAGCCATGAAGGCCCTGACTCCAAACAAAGCAAAGGTTGACTAACTTTAATGCCTCTTTTGCAAGATGGTGGGCAACCGTGTTGCCTTCCCGCTTCACAAAGTGGCAACTACGAATTGGAAAAGACTTAACTTCAGCAATAATATGACTTTCAAAACTTAGATAATCAGAGCTATCATGTAGAGTGTCCTCAATTACTGAATAAGCATCCCTTATATTTTTTTTGTCTTATTTTTTCATCAAACTTCCATCTATACCCCTCCTTATTAAATAAATAAATGAGAAAAACTCTAAAAAAAAAATCAGGTCTGCTATGTATCATAAATTTTTATTTAATACGTTCTTCTACTATAATTTTTAAATATATTGTGGAATTAATTGCTAATTAATTCCGGCACATATCATATTGATATTTACTAATTACATTTCTTCTTTCTTACATCAATGAGGTTGATATATCACTAGAAGATTGAATAACTTAACTTTCTTACCTTTGTTATTCATCAAGTTAAAAAACTTCATGCCTCTATATATGATTTTTAAAGAAGTAATATATGTTAATATCTTCATGATCCATATACTCATGGTCAATAGTAAAATCGGTAAAAAATGAGCTGTGGTGGTTGTTTTGCAAACGACGCGCTTGATTGATGATGTTGTAATAATGTATCCAAGATGTATTTGATGGTTTTATCACCTCCTTCAATATGTTTCAACCATTTGATTGCTTGCTAATTCTTTAGGTGGAGTAAAATTATTTCATCTGCCATTAACGTTCACGTATGATCTTGAAGAGAGGTTGATTATATTAGGATTGAAGATGAGAAGAAAATTTAACCAATAAGAAAATATTTAATTAATATTTTGATATATAAAGTATGTAATCCTTATTTTATTTTTATGTATTCTTTTTTTTTTTTGTATTTATTTATTAATGAGGAGGGGTAAAGATAGAAGTTTGATGACAAAAAAATATAAGCTTGTTCATTAAGTAATTAAGGGTGTGTATATAAAAATTTCTTGTATCAATATGACAAAAGTCTTCATAATCATGAATGCCCCAGCTCATATTCAAGTACTCACTGAAAAATTATACGTATACATATATTGTATGAAACAATTGAGTCAAAACATGCCAGTTGATGATGTTGTTTGTGGATTACAAGCAAAATGTTTGAATTTGTAGCCCCTCCCAAAGTTAATATATAGTTTCACCACTAGGCTAGCAGGTGCATAAGTACTTCTTTCTATAGCCACCAATGACTCTATTCACCAATGACTCTACTTTCTTAACTTTTCTCTGTTATCACATGTCCAGATTATAAATTCAATTGGCTTTTGTGTGTAATAATAAATAAATAAACTATAGATATAAATACTCGTTCTTCCATTGCCAAAGGAGATGATCGATATTGTTTCAACAACTCACGTAATCGATCATTGACATCTTGCCCTCTTGGCAATTGCTTATGATGTCTTGATAGTACTTTTTAGTGATACTTCACTTGGAGTTCACTCCATGATTGAATCTATACAAATTCTTAAATTAAATTTGATTAATCTCTCTATTTCAAAGAGCTTAGTGTCTCTACGAATCCTTTATTCATAGTCTGAAATTTTTGAGACATTAAATAATTATTTGAACTTAAATTGAAGTATCATCTGATCAATTCATAAACTCACGCTTAATACATAACCTTTAACTATGCAAAGAATTAATTAAATGCTATAAACAATAAAAGAACTAGAATACTAAATTCAAATATTAAGCCATGAGCATCACAAGGATGGTGCCAATAGTAACGATGATCCACCCATATCTTGCTCCATTACCACTTATACTCGCTGCAGAAGTAGTAGGGCTTAGGCTGGGAGCAAAGGAAGCTAGCGTCACAGTTATGAAAAGCTTCTGGGGTCCGACTTCACAGTGCTTAGACACACCACAGGTACCATTTCCTCCCTGGCGTTGCTAGGTTTATCACGTCTTTCCTACTGTAACAATGCTACAGTGCCTGTAGGAGCTGAACATTCTTGGAAACCAGTTCCATTCACCTTCAGCACATTGTGAACACCTTCTGGGTAGTTAAAAACTGCAAAGAGAAGAAGAAAGAAATCTTGAATCAGTTCGAAGATAAAATATGAAAGAGACCAATAAGATTAAGATAAGAAGAAAAAAGAAGCAAACACAAGTAATTACTAAGGTTATCGCCAACGTAGAACTGCTTTCCCTGAGCTCAAGCTTGGTAGTCGGCATTAAAGGTCCAACCTTTGTCGTCACCGACAATAAAATCCGTTGAGAAAATTGTAGGAGTAAAAATTGCTAACATCGCAACAATTACGAAGAGCTGGGAAATAGAGGCCATATTGTAATTTGTAAATTTGAAACTAATTAAGTAATTATGACTAAAATGGTTCTGACTTGGTAATGAAAGCTTCTTTGTTTCTTTGAATTTGGTTGTTTTTGAGATGATGAGCTCTATCGGTCGAGGTGATTTTGAATTTGAGTTGCTACCCAATTATATAAAGGTTCTGGACTTGTATGAGTCAAGAATCTTTAGGATAGGTATAGTACATTCCGAGGACGGCACTGCTTGCCGAATGGCACGTAAAAGCCTCAGAGTTGAATACGACATGATAAACTAACTGAGTATCTTATTGCTTTTGGTCTGAAATGGTAGCATTGAGTAACACTTACCGGTGGCCTGCCATATGAGGTATGTACGAATCCTACAAATTTTTGCAAAATATTATAGACGCGTTGAATGAGTCTTAACTCCTAACCCTAGGTGAGATGGGGCATGGGAAGTATGCCTCATCGTATTATCGAAAAGTACATTCGATTGCCCTAGTTTCCTATGTACCAATTCATTATTATTATTTACCACTAGCTAAGTCAGAAAATGACAGTTTCACCGCGCTTAATTAACTTATCCCTGCACAAGGTCAATCTCAAATGTCCTGATTTAATTAAAAAGGGAGAGTTACTATAGCTAACATTGCTCAATATTACTAAATGAAAAGGTATTCACTCCAAAGTATAAAATGTAAGTCCGATCATTAGCACACTAGCTAGGCTTACGTAGAAGAGGATGAATTGGATGAGGCCGAAGTCTGCACTAGGAGTTCAGAATATTGTTGAAGGGTATTGCCGGATAGCTAGACTTACGCGACAAGAAATTTGATAATGTAGGACAGTAGTAGGACTAATTCAATATATCGGTACAGGCAGGCACCAGTATAAATTCATTGAACTGGTCAAACTGAAAGGGAGGGAAAAAAATTAACGTGAGAAGAAAATCCATTTCTGAATAGCATTAATGTAGTAATCAGTGAATATTATAATGTGATTATGACCTTGTATTAATTTAACTCTCAAATCTTTTCGTGCCATTGGGCATCGGCATTCTGTGCCGCCCTAGGCGTATGCTAGAACCAAACAACCCTATATATTGGCAGCAGC
Source organism: Rosa chinensis (assembly GCF_002994745.2). Taxonomy (NCBI): domain Eukaryota; kingdom Viridiplantae; phylum Streptophyta; class Magnoliopsida; order Rosales; family Rosaceae; genus Rosa; species Rosa chinensis. Next base: position 18,135,818 of record NC_037094.1, on the reverse strand, counting down.
TGGACCTCACTTCACCAAGCAAATCAACTCAGCTAATCATCAATCTCAAACAGAACAAACTTCTTCTTCATCTTCATTTACAGAAAGAAGCTAAGCAATTAATTAACTCATCAATCTTAGGATTTAGGACTAATGGCCTCTTCCCAGTTCTTCATAATCCTTGCCATTCTAGCAATTGTTACCCCTTCAATTCTGGCTACAGATTTTATTGTCGGTGATGACAAAGGTTGGACCAATACTGTTGACTACCAAGCTTGGGCTCAGGGAAAGCTCTTCTATGTTGGTGATAACCTCGGTACGTAAATTATCAAGCTCTACAATCTTGTATAATTTTTTTTTTAATTTAAAATTTTTTTTATGACTTCTTCTTTCTTTTAATTAGTCTTTGATATCTGGATACTAATTTCGTGATTTTTTGTTATCATATGCAGTATTTAACTACCCAGAAGGAGCTCACAATGTGCTTAAGGTGAATGGAACTGGGTTCCAAGAATGTGCAGCTCCTGCAGGCACTGTGGCATTAACAAGTGGACAGGATGTGATAAACCTAGCAACGCCAGGAAGAAAATGGTACATTTGTGGTGTTTCTAAGCACTGTGAAGTTGGACCCCAGAAGCTTTTCATAACTGTTATGCCAGCTTCCTTTGCTCCTAGTCCAAGCCCCAGTACCTCTGCAGCAACTACAAGTGCTGTTAATGGAGCAAGATATGGGTTGATCGTCGTTACTATTGCCACCATTCTGGGGATGCTCATGACTTAATATCGAACTTAACGAGTGTCATAGCTTGGTCTAATTAATTTCTTTTTTACTGTTATTAGGTGAGATCTGAAATCAAAATGTAATACTTCAAATATTTATACGAATTGCACACCATTATATACTATGCTTAGCTTGTCATGTTCTGTTTCTTCTGGAATATATAATCTGATTAACATAGTTCATCAAATATGGATGAAGAATTTGTAGACTAATGAAATTAATTCAATTCTATTGATTTTTGGTAACGGATGAAATGTGACGTTGTACAAAATTAAATTTTTTTTTATCGAGATCACATAGTTCCTCAAAGGCTTCTTAGGCTCAGAGACTAATCTGAAATGTCAGAATGTTTCCTCTCCCTGGCCACCAAGAATAGATTGAGATTTAACTTCAATTAGCGTCGGCGGGTTCGAATCCACACCTGGAAGCTCTTACCAAATCAACCACCTATGGTACGTAGTTTATTAAATTAAAATTTAGAAACTATATTCTTGAAAGAAAGAAGGTATTCTGTTAAGTCATCTAACCATTAAATTTTTTCGACCGCTTCAAGTTCATAGTAACTTTTGGATCTATTTGTGATTGGCCCTACCAAGATATTAATATAATTATGATAACGTGATATAAATGGATATATGAAATTGTACTACTTTCCTTTCTAGACCTTTATATATAGGAATTTTCATTCATTAAACTTGATCACTAAGCATGTGTCTTTTCATGTTCTAGTGAATGTACAATTACATACATATATAGCCAATTGATTAACACATATTACAACCGAGGGGAACGTGGTGAAGAATTAATATAGCCTCAAAAGCTGTGGCAACTCGCTGCAAAAAGCCTTGAGCAAACTAGCTGGGAAATTGACTTGATTGAATTTCCTGAAACTTCCCTGCAACTCTCGGCCTAGCTTGTACATTCTTGTTCTTATGATCTAAGAGGATTTATAGATTAAATATAACTAAAAGGCAATGTAATGACCATTCTCCCAATAGTAACAATTAGAATAATTCAATTTTTAAGCCATGAGCATCCAAAGACTGCCAATAATAACCATATATCATCCACCCATATCTTCTCCCAACAATGCTTCTAGCTGCCTAGTTGCTAGGGATGCACTGGGGTGGATCACTTGGGCTTGGGTTACTTTCACTTGAAGCACTTGGGCTGGAGGCATATGAGCTGGAATTAGTTGGGCTTAAGGCTTGGGCTAGCTAGGAGCAGAGGAAGATGAAGATGATAGCACGTTTATAGCTACCTTCTTGAGTTCTGGTTGCCCAACTCACAATGTTTACCAACACTGCAAATGAACCATTAGCATCAAGCTTGATCACATCCTCTCCACTTGTTAATGGCTTAGTGCTAGAAGGAACGGCCTGCACATTCTTTGAACTCCTTCTCCTTCACTTCAACCACATTGTGGCATGGACACCTGGTGGATACCTAAAATCTGCATATATAATACAAGCAAATTAGAAAGTAATCTCATATAAAACTACGGATAAAAAAAGCAGAAACCAATTCAAATTCAGAGCTTGTTTACTTACGTACTAAGGCTGTCACCGACATGGAACTGCTTTCCTTTAACCCAAGCTTCATACTAGTCAAATTTAACGGTCCAACCTTCTTCGTCGCCCACAACAGAATCTTTAGCCAAAGTTGAAGGGGCAAAAATTGCTAGGACGGCAAGGACAGTGAAGAGCTTGGAAGAGGCCATTGATTAAATTTAATATGCTGCAAAGTGTACCTGTTGTCCTTGATTAGAATTTGAAAATTTTGATTGATTTGTAAGGCCAACCTTCCTAACTAATACAGTTTTGTACAGATATACATTGTTGTCCTTACTAATATGCCTTAATTAGGCTTTTACAGTTATTTTGGTTTCGTATACTTGGTAATTTTGAAATTTTCTGATTCCATTACCTGAAAAGAGTTGAACTAGTTGCACCATATTATTTCAATGTCTTGGATGAATTATGTGAAACTCTATGTTGGATGAAAATTAAATGAAAATTACTTTAATGTACTTACTTATATTGTGTCGAAATGTACCTTAGTAATTGAAAATCTAGATTATCTTGTGTTACCTAGGCCACCAATAGATAGATTGATTTGGTCACACGCACTAGTATTACAAATGGAATGGCTCCAACAAACTTAATCTCGTAATTGTATACCTAGTACAAAGATCCTTTCAAATATTCCTGTGCCATACGGCATGCGGTGCCGTCCGTTGGCACCCACTATGCGACGAACTTTCGAGGATGGCCAACACGCAGAACTAATTGATCAAGAACACCGAACCCTATAAATGGGCAGCAGTTCAACTTATCAAGCACATCATAATATCTCAAAACAATTAAGTTCATAGCTAGAGAACTGTAAGTAATGGGATCTTCCCAGCTTTTCATTATCCTGGCCACTCTAGCTATTGCAGCCCCTTTAACCTTGGCAACAGATTATGTTGTTGGTGATGACAAAGGTTGGACTACTAACTTCGATTACCAAGCTTGGGCTCGGGGAAAGATGTTCGTCGTTGGCGACAACCTTGGTAAATTAATAATACACAGGGATCTCTACAAACTTGCAATTCCTATCTTTTAGTTCCGGGCATGGGAACTGACTAATTTAATATGTTCGTGATTTTTTTACTGTGCAGTTTTTCACTATCCAGAAGGAGTGCACAATGTGCTCAAAGTGAACGGCACCGGGTTTCAACAATGTGCAGCTCCTGCCAGCACTGCGCCATTAACAAGTGGTCATGATGTAATAACCCTGGCAACCCCAGGGAGGAAGTGGTACATTTGTGGAGCTCCTAACCACTGTGCTGTTGGGGGACAGAAGCTTGCCATCACTGTGATGCCATCATCGTTTGCTCCTAGCCCAAGCCCTCTCTCTGCAAAATACGTCGCTTCTAGCCCTAGCCCCACCTCTGGATGTTGAAACTAGCTGCAACTAGTCTTCATGGAGCAAGATAAGGACGGATAGATGATCGATGGTTACAGTTATTGCATTCTTTGGATAGTTATGGCTTAATAATTGGATTAGTGATTGTTTCCGAGTACATCGAAATTTTTTCCAGTTATTGCATTCTATAGAATGACTGATTCTAAAATTTATAGGTTCTTGTGCGGAAGACGGAAGTTTAATTAAGATGTGATCTTTTTAGTACTAATTAAAAAAAAAAGAATTTGAAGTAAAATAAATTTTGTAATGCACACATTGATCGCTTACAATTCTCATTGACTCGCTCTCAAATTACTCCTAATACATCCACATCCACGCATATATTTTCTTAGAAAGGATTCATGTCTTTGAATTACTTAGCATTCGAATTCCTTGAATTTATAAGATAACATGTAAGTATGTTGGGCTATTCTCATTCAACACACACGCATTTCCAAAGTCACTAGAAAATCAGAAGTTGCACAAGACCAGGAGAGGACTCGGTGGTCCAAGGAAGAATAAAGAAACGTACAGAACATGAAGAGAAAATCAAGGAGAATCACTGTCACTGATCTTGAGTTAAAGGTGGTATTTATTTCATATCATTTTACACGATTTAAAATTGATATGCATATCAGTTAAATTGATTTGATATACATATCTGCATCAAAAGATTTTCAATATGTATATCATATAGAGATCGAGTTTGCATATAGTTAGTAAGTATTCATTGTTTATTGAAATCAGTTTTTAAACCTTTCCTTATCTTATTGGATTTGATACGGAGGTTTGATTGAGGGGGAGTCTTGCTCCTCTATAAAAGGTTTTGAAACTGATTCTAAGAGTAGAGTTTTTGGAGTATTTGTATAGTATTTCTCTTTGGTGCTTACGTTATCACAAATTGTTTTGTAAAAACTCTCTTTGCATATTATTCATTCTCCTTGCATACTGTGTTCATTTGCATACCTTAGTCTCAAGATCAGTGGGACGTTGATATCAAGGATGATTGGAAGATAGACTTGTTTAGATATTGTGTTGATTGAAAAGAAAGTTAGATAAGTTGTAAATCAAGTTAGCTGCGTTGCTAGTGAATGTGATTGTTATGAACATCACTACTTGTTTACTGTAACTCATTGATTCATAGTGGATTTATTTTCTCGTGTTGGCTACGTCACAAGCCACGCAGTGAAGTTTCCTCAGTGGAGAGATTTACACTGCGTTAGCAATTGCTGTGTTGGCTTTGAAGTGCATTTCTTATTTATAAAGCAATTTCCGTTTAGCTATATACACATATCACCTTAAACAGTTTGTTCTATCTGGTATTTTCATTTCGCATCAGAGCGGGTTCTAGAACTTTCTAGTAATCCCATGGAAGATGGAACATTCGCGTGATAGAGCTGCAGGAGGATCTGTTAATAGTCCTCCATGGTTTGATAGGGGTTGTGAAAAATACACGCAGTAGAAGATCTTCATGAAATCCTACCTCTTTGCACAAGACGAGCATGTATGGAACATTGTTGAAAACAGATGGAAGACATCGCTGGTTTCAAGCAAAAGTGAAAGATCCTTCATAAGCATTCCAAAGCCAAGGAAGGTTGGACAAATGAAGAGGTACATGATCTTCAAGCGGATTTCAAGGCAAAAAATAGTATCTTCACAGCTTTATATGAACGAGAAAAATTGAGGATTAGTCACTGTGATACTGCCAAGCAGGCATGTGATCTCCTTCAGACAACCTATGAAGGCAACAACAAGGTACCAGCTCAAAAACTGTAAAGTTTGATCTATGAGTTTGAAACCATGACCATGGGGGATGATGAGACAGTAGACAATTTTCATGGTAGAATTCTGGAAATTTCTGGTCAGTATTGTAGCTTGGGAACACAGTTTGAGGATGACAAACTGGTCAAGAAAATATTAAGAGCCTTGCTTGAAAAGTTTCATTCCAAGGTTACCAGTATTGAGGATTCATTTGACATTGATATATATATATATATATATATATATATATATATATATATATCCCCTTGATGAGCTTATCGGGAATCTCAAAACCTATGAGATGAGGTTGAAACCTGAGAAGAAAAATAAGGGTGTTGCTTTCAAGGCAGTGAAATGAGTAGAACAGGAAGAAGAAACACTAGATCTTGCTCTATTGACAAAGGAATTTAAAAGATTCCTCAAAAGCAAGAACTCTTCTAGGAATCCTAATGTCCCCAGGAAAAATTCATATAACGGCAGTAGTGACTACAATGGCAAGAATGGAAAAGGAGGCTTCAAGGGAACACATTCAGGGAAAACCAAGTGCTACGAATGTGGTGGCTACGGTCATATCTCTATTGACTGTGGTAATAGGAAGCAAGGGAATGGCAACAACAAATCTCTTCTTTCAACGTGGAGTGATGATGAATCTCAAGAAGTGGAAAATGTGGCCTTTATATCGTCACTTCTACCTGACTTTGAGAGTGACGAGGCATTTTCTGATGATGAAACAAATATCCGCTGCAAACAACTCTACAAGGCCTCGAAGGCAAAGTTAATTAGAAACTTGAGTCTGGAGAAGGAAATTGAATTTCTAAGGGCTAAGAAAGAAAAGATGGAGCACATGTTAGAAACGTCACAATCTATGTGGGAACTGGAAAGAAGCAGGCTTATGAACGAGTTGGCAAACTTGCAAGGTGACTAGGGTTCTTCAACTTGGAAGGCTGAAAAGGCTGAGTGCTTAAATAGGATTAAAATGCTGGAGCTGGATGTTAGGGGAAAACAGACTTTAAATATGGATTTGTTGGCTAAAAATGAGTCATTGCAGGATGAGTTAAGATCGATTCAAGAAAAGTTCACAAAATTTGAGGTTAGCTCTGGCGCTATGTCTAAATTACTTGGGTCAGGAAAATTCCCTCATGATACTTGTGGACTGGGATACATTGGAAAGGATTCCAAGGGTACAAAGTTCGTAAGAGCATCAAGACCACTTGTGGATAAGGAAGAAGCTTCCGTTGATGATGACATCACAATTTTAAAGGAAGATTAGCCAACGTTTACTCGACAGGTAAAAGTTGACCAAGAGACTTCCACTGGTCAAAACAGGTATTCAAATCTAGAACTTTTATTCCAATTGGTCATCACTGTGGTAAGATAGTCCATATCACACCTAGGTGTAATGTAAGACTGTTAAATTTACAGGTTTCTTAAGAAAAATATAATATTGAATCATTACAGTGTGAACTTAGAGAACAGAAGAAACTCATTAATAATCTAATTGAAATGTTCTCTAAGAAAGACTTCCAAATTGGAAGAGGTTTATGTGGAACAACCTCCAGGTTTCAAAGATCCACATCACTTGAACTTTGTCTAGCGACTCAAGAAAGCCTTATATGGTCTAAAGCAAGCTTCTCGAGCCTGGTATGAGAGGCTTTCTGCTCATCTTGTGGGAAAAGGTTATACTAGAGGGTCAATTGATAAAACTTTATTTGTAAAACAAGTAAAAAATGACAATATCATTGCCCAAGTGTATGTTGATGTCATTGTTTTTGGTTCCACATCTAAATATCTTGTCAAGGAATTCCAATCTGTCATGGAAAGTGAATTTGAAATGAGCATGTGTGGTGAACTAACCTTTTTCCTTGGATTGCAAGTAAAACAACTTGATACATGTCTATTTCTTTCTCAAACCAAGTATGCTGAGAACCTCGTTAAGAAATTTGGCCTTGACTCGAAGAAAGTAGTGAACAATCCCATGAGCACCACTGCAAAGTTGAGTGACGATCAGGATGGAAAAATAGTTGATCTCACACTTTATAGAAGCATGATTGGTAGTTTACTGTATCTCATTGCAAGTGGACCCGATATCTCCTATAGTGTTGGAGTGTGTGCTCATTTCCAAGCTAATCCCAAGGAATCACACTTGGACGCTGTCAAAAAGATCATCCGATACATTTCAGGTACAGTCAGTTGTGGTATATTCTATACCTTTGATACTAATACAGAAGTTGCAGGGTACTCGGATGCTGACTGGGGATGAAATTTGAAGGACAAAAAACCACTTCTGGTGGCTGTTTCTTTGTCGAAAACAACCTTGTTGTCTGGCACAGCAAGAAACAAAATTATATTTCATTGTCTACTGCTGAGGCTGAATACGTTGCTGCTGGCAGCTGTTGTACTCAAATGCTTTGGATGAAGCAAATGCTCAAGGATTATGGGTTTTCTCAAGGTAAGTTGTCCATCTTCTGTGACAACACAAGTGCTATAAATATTACCAAGAATCCTGTTCAACACTCTAGAACTAAGCACATTGATCTCAGATATCACTTCATTAGAGATTTAGTTGAACAAAAACTTCTTGAGTTGATCTTTGTCCCTACAGATAGTCAACTTGCTGATCTCTTCAGTAAGCCACTTGACACAGCTAGGTTTGAGTTTTTAAGGAATGCCAATGGAATATGTTCAAAGTATTGAGGCATCCTACTCACTGTCCAACCCTTCGTGAGAAAATTATGAACTTAGTGCACTTTGACCACTGTCCTTAGGGGATTGAACATGTTTTCTGTTTTGTATCATTTATGACCATCTTATTCAGGACATTGCGTATGTACTTTCGCTTAGCACCTTAATCAGTGAGACTTTATTTGCACAATCACTTATAACTGTATGTGGTGGCATGTTACATGTTTCTTATTTAGAGGTTATAGGTGAAACAGGTGATCTGACTCAAATGCTCAAATGCTTCATGTCCCTCTTCTCAAAGTAATCAGGTCCTAGTTGTGGTGAACTTTCTAGGATTTGTAAGAAACAAGAATGGAAAATTGTTGACCTCCTCTCAAAGTAATCAGGTCCTAGTTGTGGTGAACTTTCTAGGATTTGTAAGAAACAAGAATGGAAAATTGTTGACCTCCTCTCAAAGTAATCAGGTCCTGGTTGTGGTGAACTTTCCTGGGTTTGTTAGAAACGAGTTGGTTAGGTAATCTATGAACTCAAATTGTCAAAATACAGGCAGCAACTCGAGACCCTCTCGATAGAGCATCCTTGTTATGTTTGGTACCCTAAGATCGTCTGGTCTAGGAGTTACTGAGAGGTGTCTTGCTATATGAGTTCTTGCTTTTCCATGTGACAAAATAAAAATTTATATATGGATGAGTTACACTCTCACTACAGGAACAATGTTTCCTCCCTATGTTAAGAGATCTCCTGAGCAACAATACCAGTCTTCAGATCCCTTTCTTCATCTATTTTCTCGTTATTTAAACATGCTTTCAAGCTCCATTTACAGGTTATGCTCACATTGAACACAGGTCTTCTGATTAAGGTCTACCCATGAGTGGCATTTCTCTTTCTTAATAGAATACATCATGGTTGATTCTTTGAGATATGTTCCTTCCCCTTCCTGATATGTGCCCTCTGTGCTATAACTATGCAATGTTTTCTCATTCAATGTTGTGACGAAATGTTCGGGGTCTCATTCCATATTGCAGGTCCTGGTGTCTTTATTCACCAAGTCTCTCTCCTTATTTGACACTTGTGTACATCTAATTTCCTTATGGATTAGGCATACATTTAGGGGGAGAATTCTTTTTGCATCCGTGTTTCTTGGGCTTAACTTGTCATAAATTTTCTCCTTCTTGGAGAAGCCATGTTGAACCGACTTGTCCCTTAAATTTCTCTAACCCTACCGGTTCCCTATATCACACATGTATTCTCTCTCTCGGATTTCACTAGGGTTTGTCTAAGTGTGCAGGCTTCAAATCGCTTCTTCTTCTCATCATGGTTCTCACAAAGCTCACTACCCGTATTGGCGGCAACCAACGCCAACCTCCTCTCTCTCTCTCTCTCTCTCTCTCAGTAGGCCGCTAGGCTGCCTCTCGTGCCGGTATTACTCATCCAGGGGACCCTTTTCCCTCTAGGGAACGTAGCCAGAGCCCTCCTCATCTTCCTTGTCGGTTTCCTCAGCTGCATGAAGGGGAATCCTCCATCCCTCCAGCTCTTCGCGCTTCTTAGCCTGCAGTCACTCTGGAAAGCATTGCAACATCTCTCAATGATATGCTCTCTCATCTTCGTGATGGCATCATGGTGACTGATTGGAGGGTTACCTGCATGATCGATTATATCGCTGATATGAATTTCTCGTTGATCCGCTGCCACATTGCCCTGAATAACTTTGCTATAGGTCCAGAACCTGCAAAGCCATCCTCCAGGGTTTCCTCGAAGGGAGGCGATACCGCGCCCGACATCTTAAGCCCCCAGAGGCCTTGCTAGCGGTGATCTCGGACCCTCTACCATGGCTGCAAGAGAGATGGTTGCTCAGTGTGATAGTGACGACATCGATGATTGGCTTGCTGAGGAGACCTATGACTGGATCACCAAGCTCCAGGAGGAAAAGTGAAGGGCCTTCCCATTCAAGGGGGGAGAGATAGTTTTTAATTTTTCTTTATTTTATTTTGTTCTGTGTTTTATCTTTCTTTGGACAATTTGTTTATTTTTGGTGTGTAAGTGCATAAGCACAAACTACTTGGGATGCTTATTATTATTATTATTATTATTTTTAATTTTACTTGGATATGGAAAAGGATGGAAACTGATTCCTCAATCTAAGTAGCACTGCTAGGTTCATCACTTTGTTATTAAACCTGTGTTTGGCTGTTTCATGATTCTCTATTGAAGAATGTTATGCAGGTTCAAAGAAAGAAAGATTGTGTGTTGAATGAGAATGTTCAAAGGGGGAGATTGTAAGTATGTTGTGATATTCTCATTCAACACACACGCATTTCCAAAGTCACTAGGAAATCAGAAGTTGCACAAGACCAGGAGAGGACTTCTCTAACATTCTCGGTGGTCCAAGGAAGAATAAAGAAATGTGCAGAACATGCATGAAGAGAAAATCAAGGAGAATCACTCTCACTGATCTTGAGTTAAAGGTGGTATTCATTTCATATCATTTTACACGATTTAAAATTGATATGCATATCGGTTAAATTCATTTGATATACATATTTGCATCAAAAGGTTTTCAATATGTATATCAGATAGAGATCGAGTTTGCATATAGTTACTAAGTATTCATTATTTATTGAAATAAGCTTTTAAACCTTTCCTTATCTTATTCGATTTGATACAGAGGTTTGATTGAGGGGGAGTCTTGCTCCTCTATAAAAGGTTTTGAAACTAATTCTAAGAGTAGAGTTTTTGGAGTATTTGTGTAGTATTTCTCTTTCGTGCTTAAGTTATCACAAATTGTTTTGTAAAAACTCTCTTTGCATATTATTCATTCTCCTTATTGCACATTGTGTTCATTTGCATACCTTAGTCTCAAGATCAGTGGGACGTTGATATCAAGGATGATTGGAAGATAGACTTGTTTAGATATTGTGTTGATTGAAAAGAAAGTTAGATTAGTTGTAAATCAAGTTAGCTGTGTTGCTAGTGAATGTGATTGTTATGAACATCACTACTTGTTTACTGTAAACTCATTGATTCATAGTGGATTTATTTTCTCGTGTTGGCTACGTCACAAGCCATGCAGTAAAGTTTCCTCAGTGGAGAGGTTTACATTGCGTTATCAATTGCTGTGTTGGCTTTGAATTGCATTTCTTATTTATAAAGCAATTTCAGTTGAGCTATATACACAAATCACCTTAAACAGTTTGTTCTATCTGGTATTTTCATAACATAAACAAACTATTTAAAGTTAGTGAATTATGACATGTTGGTTATTAATTTAACTAATATCGTGGAGCTCATAGGTTCAATTTTGACTAGTTTATGGCGTGGGTAGGGTTTAGAGTGGGATGGGAATCATATTCATAAAAGAGATAAGAGAGAGAGAGAGAGAGAGAGAGAGAGAGAGAGAGAGGCTAAACTTTATGAACCATATATATGCATGTTTTCAATTATGACACGATCTATTAACATGACTCAAAACATGCATGAAATAAGATGAGTTGAAGATATTTGTTTATGTGTGAGTCAACCCACCAAACTACGATTATTAAACGGGTGGATTTAGGGTCAAGTCGCCAACTCGCAAATGACCTACTTAATTAACCTGTTTGTTTTCTTAGAGCATTTTTAGCAGACTCTCTAGTTTGGCTCCTTAGCTAGCATGTTTAGTTTTTTATTATTATCTATTTTAGTAGCATTATAACCTTTTAGCTATCTCGTTTTTAAATATAGAGAGCGAGATGAGGCTCTCTATAATTCAAAACATTCATTTTAAATTATTTTATGTAATTTATAAATACATTTAAACTATTTAATCTTCATTTAAAAAATAATATAAATTCAAAACTAGCTAAAATAGATAGCATTGATGCAGACATATATAAATCTAAAGTGGCTAGCTAAAATGACTTTTTAGCTAATTTGACTAAAAAATGGCTTGCATTGCTAAAGATGCTCTTAGACTATATTAGAATATAAAAAATTGTAAGTGTATATATGTTTATATGCTTGTATGCTATTTTTTCTGCTTCTAGTGTAGGTCATACACAAAATTTACCGTGTTGGGTCAAGTCACTTGTTTAACTAGCGAATGGGGTTTAAATTTAGATTCTCTGACACGTTTAATAATTTGGTAGGATTTTGAGTTTACATGTTTGATATATATACACGATCTAAATCTAACAAACATAACATGTCTTATTGATAGTCTATAAGGATTAGGTGATCAAATATCACTTTATAGTTAATACATGTCATGACACAAAATTTTCGTAGTATAATGAATATTACTAATAGATATCTTCCAAAAGGTAATTCGATCAAAACTTACGCCACAATAGCAAAGTTTGATGCTCTAATAGCAAAGTAGACAATTGATCTGTCACCATGAACGACAATAGTGATCAGGCCATGGCTGAGGCCCATAAATGCGTACATATATAGACACAGTTTATCTGTGTCTTTTGCAAGTCAGATTTAGCATGGGACAATTTTCTAATTTTGGTAACATGGTCACATGCCCTAGTTTTTAGTTTTTTTTTACAGAGGGATGATAGTTTGGAATGGCTCCAACAAACTTAATCTCCTAATTGTATACTTTGTTAATACATACAAAGTTCCTTTCAAATATTCCTGTGCATTCGGCGGGCCCTGTGCATTCGGCGGGCAGTAGTGCCGTCCGTTGGCACACCCTATGCGACGAACTTTCATGGACGGTGGCAACAAGCTAGAGCTAGTCATCAACAACACCCTATAAATTAGCAGCAGTTTAACTCAATTTAGCAAGCAAACTCATCTAGCTCATCATCTCAAAACCACCAATCGCTTAGGCAATCACAAGTATGGCCTCTTCCCAGCTTTTCATTATCCTGGCCATTCTAGCAATCGTTGCCCCTTCAGTTTTGGCAACAGATTATGTTGTTGGTGATGACAAAGGTTGGACAACTAACTTTGATTACCAAGCTTGGGCTCGGGGAAAGATGTTCGTTGTTGGCGACAACCTTGGTAAATAATTCACGAGCTCTCTTTACAGACTTGCAATATTATTTCTGTGGGCTGGGAACTAACTGATTCAAAAAAATTTTGATTTTTTTTTGCTGTTGTGCAGTTTTTCACTATCCAGAAGGAGTGCACAATGTACTCAAAGTGAACGGCACTGGGTTTCAACAATGTGCAGGTCCTGCCAGCACTGCGCCATTAACAAGTGGTCATGATGTGATAACCCTAGCAAACCCAGGGAGGAAGTGGTACATTTGTGGTGCTCCTAACCATTGTGCTGCTGGGGGACAGAAGCTTGCCATCACTGTAATGCCATCGTCGTTTGCTCCTAGCCCAAGCCCTCTCTCCGCAAAATACGTCGCTTCTAGCCCTAGCCCCACCCCTGGATGCTGAAACTAGCTCCAACTAGTGTGCTCCAACTAGTGTTAATGGATTAAGATAAGGACGGATATATGATCGATTGTTATAGTAATATAGTTATTGCATTCTTTGGATAGTCATAGCTTAATAACGGATTGACGATTGTTTCCGAGTACCTAATTTTTTTTTTCAGTTATTACCTATGAGTGTGATCAATCAGTTTTGTGATACTACAGCTAGATGATATATTTCTGAAATGTTTGAATCTAGAATTTCTTGTGCGGAAGTTTAATTAAGATTCTTCTTTTTACCATTATTAAAGATGAATATGTACGTGTTCATATATATAGTTGATAATCTGAAGTAAGTAAAAGAAATTTATGCACATCCCTTACGAGTCTTGGTGACCGGCTCTAAATTATCACTCATAATCCACATAAATTTTCTTAGACATCCCCTTGATCGAAGTACTTGAATTATTAATGATTTGATTTTTTTTTAATTTACAAAATAAACTATATATAAAGTATGGACCATATATATGACAGACTGTCATTTCTGACACGATCCAATAACATTACTTAAAACATACACAAAATTCAATTGCATGCTAACCTACGTACGCGATTATTAAGTGACTTAAGGTCAAATTGCCAACTCATAAATAAGTGACCTACTTTACTCGTTTACTTCCTTAGACTACGTCAAAATCAAGAAATTTCAAGTGTTCATATGCTTGTATGGTGTTTTTTTTGTACTTTTAGTGTAAGTCATACACAAAAATGTGTAGTGATAGATTTTATGAAGTCATATGTAATACAATTTTATAACCTAAATTTGGTTAAATGGGTCACCCGATCTCCTTTGTGTGTGTGTGTCTAAACAGTCAACTGTGATTATATGGCACAACTTTTAGCAAACGGATTATGTGAGTCAGGCTGGGTAACTCATCATTTAACAAACGAGTTTCGTTTCAGTTTAGATTCTCCATTTCGAGTTATTTACATATTTCTACACGTTTAATATATTGCCATGATCCGAATCCTACACAACATGACATGTTTCATTGACAATCCTATATGAACTAGGTGGCCGAATATATATCTTGATACAATCATGAAAATGACTCTCGCAATATGGTCGTTTTACGAATACTGCTAATAGATATCATTTCCAAGTAGGAAATTTGATCAAAAGTTTTCACCACATATAGACAAGTTTTTAGAATTCATCTATTGCTAATTGGTTAGAATTTGTTGCTCCAAATATCAAAGTAGAAAATTGATCCGTCGACAATAGTGATCTGGCCATGAACGGGGCTCATATGTGCTACATTCCTACACATCACTCGATAGAATTTATCTGTATTTTTCATAAGTCGCACACATACGAAGTTCTTCACTTCTTTGTCGATAGTATAGTAAATCACATATCGGGAATTCCTGAGGCTTTGAATTTCTAAGCCTCTCCAAATTCAAGTTGAAAAGCAATCAACCACCCCTTTAACCATATGCTGACATTCTCTTCATCTAATTTTCTTTTTGAGTGTCAATTGTACATATTAACATAGATTATTTTTCCAACAGTAAAATCATAAGGCAGGCCAAAGAAAATTACCCATGGAACTCGGTCAGACATCCCATTTCGTGAATGACTACAACAAAACTAAACTTTCTTGCGGTCTTGATTTGTTCATAGTGTTGTATTTAACTCTTCAGTCTATTCATGCCATTCGGCAAGGCAACGCCGTCCGTGTACACACCCTATGCCACACTAACCTTTACTATGCCCGACTCTACAAAACCACCCTATAAATGGCAAGCATTTGAATTCATTTTCACAATCAAACGCAAACCGATCTAGCTCATCATCTCAAAACAACCAACTTTATAGAAGACCCTAATTAACTCTACTAGCTAATCCCACACTAGCAATGGCCTCTTCTCAGCTCTTCGTTATCCTTGCCATCCTAGCCATTTTCGCCCCTTCAATCCTGGCTACAGATTACGTCGTTGGTGACGAGAAAGGTTGGACTACTAACTTCGATTACCAGGCTTGGGCTCAGGGAAAGATGTTCGTTGTTGGCGACAACCTTGGTATGCATATTAACAAGCACAAACTTACACCCATGCAACATCTTTTAATCTTTGTTTTGGGAACTAATTTCAGTTTTCTGATTCTTTTATCTTATGCAGTATTCAATTACCCCAAAGGAGTCCACAACGTGTACAAAGTGAACGGCACCGGGTTTCAACAGTGTGCAGCTCCTGTCGGCGCTGCGCCATTAACAAGTGGTAATGATGTGATCAACCTTGCAACCCCAGGAAGAAAATGGTACATTTGTGGTGTTGCTAAGCATTGTGCTGATGGGGGACAGAAGCTCGTCATCACTGTCATGCCGTCGACTGCTCCAAGCCCTAGCCCCGTTGCTCCTGGCCCAAGCTCCCTCTCTGCATCATCCACTGCTCCTAGCCCTAGCCCCACCGCAGGATGCAGCTAGTAGAACTGTTAATGCAGCAAAGTATGGGCAGCTGGTGATTACTTTCGGATATTGTTCTTGAGTATTTGGTTTTTCCAGTTAATAATAAGTATTAGCAATTTTGTGACACAGAATTGATCTCTACATCCATTTATAAATTGTCGGGTGCTTTAGAGGAAAAATAAAAAACTACAGGCAAATATAAAATTACACAGGAGGGATTGGATGTGGATAGGCAATTATCTGGAATATCCAATCGAAATCTTATTCACATAACTAGTTATTGGTCTAATGATACATCTCATGTGGGAAGAGGTCCAAAGTTGTAAACACCCACTCTCCCTTTAATAAAAGGGTTAACTACAAAGCACTACCAGACAACAGATTTTTTTGACAACTAAGTCCACAACTTTTCCCACTATACAATTAAGGACAGACACTATTATCCTTTTACCTTCTTTGTTTTTTACACAGTATCAGCTTCTTATTATACTGTTCTAGACTAAACACAGTATCAGCCTAAGGACTAGCCTTCAACATGCCACAATTTCGCCTAACGACTTCCTGTCTAAACGGCTACTAACAGGGCGGAATCACTGCTGCCTTAGTATTGGTAAAGGGTTCAGTCTATATAGTAAAACAAAAACACTGCTACTGCTTACTAACTGCTACTGTTGCCTAAACATAAAAAAAAAAAAAACAGTAAAATATTTTTGTGACAGAGTACTGGGCACAAACTGAATTTATTTATTCAAACATAAATACAGGTACTGAACCCAGAGCCTCACTCTTGGGCAAACAGCTAAAAGCTGTTTAGCTACTCATAACTGGTTTACACATACTTACTTGTAATAGAAAGCACACTTCATCAACTGACTGCTATTTCTTCTTAGCTTATAACTATGAACTGATCTTAGAGATTTTTGAATATAGAACTGATGTTCCTCTTTTTTCGAATGCCTTCTAAGAGAAGCTAAAGCTCCTTATATAGGGAGCGGAACTCAAATTACAATTCAAAACAACAAAATGTACAGTACGACTCCGTGATTTCCTGCTTTCCTTAGTGCTCCTGTTGGTGGAGGTCGGCCGAGGAAAAGCAGATTCATTCGGGTGAAATGTTTTTCACCTGCTTTTTGAAAAGCAAAAGTTGCTTTTGGAAAAAGTCCAAAAGAACTTTCGGTGTTTTCTACACCTGCTGCTTCACATGTTCTCGTCGGTTTCTAAATTGTGACCAAGGACAAACGAGTCGTTATCTGCCTGGGCCATCCTTACTGTTGTTGCATTATCTTCGACATCTGTATCAACATACATTTTGTAGTGGTTGTCTATTTCAAGTTTTTCCACCCATCTTAAGCATGCCAGTGTCGAATCTATCTCCTTTCTGGTAAGAGATAGGAATAAGTCACTGCTGACTACGTCAGGATGATCGTAAGCAGTGATAATGATTTTTTCTCCTACTGCCAGGAAGGTGTTGTTGACATCTTCAGAGATGATCTTCTTGATATATTCTAGAGTCATGGCCTTCATCCACGGGATGCTTGAGTTTGGCTGGCCATTGTACCCTACACAGGCTGGTTGAAGATATTTCCTTTGAATAATTCTTACATAATGATAAGGAGGAATATATTCAACTTCACCGTTTGCCTTTTGGATCCATTCTGGAGGAGTGGATCTGAACTTTAGTCGAAGCATACAGTCATTCTTTCTGATATTTTTGACTGTGTTGACAATGATAGGCGGCAAACCTTTTAGATCATCATTTGTTTTAGTCCACAGATTATGGACAAAACCATTTTCAACAAGCCAGAGCTTGTGTTCTTGAGGATGTTCACTCTGAACATTAACCAGGTATCTTCCAACATAAGGACCCGAAACAATAAAGAGAGTTGGAGGAACCAGGTCTTCTGGATTATGTCTTCCTATCAGACTATGGAATTTATGCCAGTCTGATTCATTAAGTGCCATGACAGGAACCCTAGCACTTTCTGGACTTTCCAGGAAGAGAATTTTTTTCTTTCCTTACAGCACTCTGCTGTGTATGACTTTCTTCAAATTGTGGTCTGGCATTCTCATATAGTTCTTCAGCTAGTGCAAAGAGTGCCGGGAACAGTAGACCACTGCTTCTTTCTTGAAAGGCAAATAAGAGATTATCCAGGATTGCCTTCTGCTGATAAGCTAGTCTCATGCCAGTTCTGAACACAGGAGTATCAAAAGTTCTTAATTCATAATTAAAAACATTTATGACTCCAGTTGGAGTTAGTCTGCTTTTTGGCAAAGCAGCAGCCATCAACGGTCTTGATGAGCCTTTACCGTCTGCCGTTTGAGACGGGCTAGCCAATCCTTTACCCTGGGATTGATCAGTTGCGGCCAAGCCCTTTGGACTTAGCAGAAACCTTTTAAGAACCTTTTCTTTGGTTTCCATAGGATCTTCTTGAGGTTCATGTTCTTTCCCAGTTCTTCTGTTTCTGGGATTACGACCTTCGTCGTCTTCTCTCTGGCTGAACATTGCCATTTCTCTGGTCAATGCGTCTGGAAGATAATTCTTGTTTCCTGCAATTAATTCAACATTATAATCATATTGGTTAAGAAATAATTGCCAGTTTGCTAATCTTCCTCTATCAGCAGCTTTGTCAAGTTTGAAATTTTTGAAATTCTTTACTCTGGCACAATCGGTGCGGATAGTAAAGGGTTTTCCAAGAAAAGCCGGAGAATTTAAAATCGTTTTCTTGACAGCTAAAATTTCTTTTTCCCCTGTGGGATAATTCAGTTCTGCAGGGCTGAACTTGCCACTACAAAATTTACAAATCTTTTCGATGTTAGTTCCAGGCGTTTTTGCAAGAACTACACCGGACCAGTAATTATCACTCGCATCTGTTTGGAGGATAATTTCATCATTCTCTTCTGGTTGTTGAAGAGGAGGGAGGTTTTTGCAGAGATTTTTTATCTGCTTCACGATCTTTTCGTCATCTTCTGTGAAGTTCCATTTTCTTTTGGAACTAGTCTTAGGGGATAACATTGCTGTTAACCCTGAGATTTTAGGGATGAAATCTCTCCCATAGTTTATGACACCAAGGAATCTCTCTAGACTCTTAGCATCAGAAATTTTGTCTGGAAACTTCCAGATCTTTTCAAGGATATGAGGTTGAAGCTTTATGACTCCATTCTTGATGTTTATCCCTAGGAAATCTACTTCATCAAGGATAAAGAAGATTTTCTTTTCTCCTAGGATAATCCCATGCTGAACTATCAGCTTTGTTACCTCATGGAGGTGCTTCATGTGTTCTTCTCGGTTCTTGGAGAAGACTAGGATGTCATCTATGTAGACGACGCAGAACTCCGCCACATGCTTGAAGATGTTGTCCATCTTTCTTTGGAATATTGAGGGAGCTTGCTTTAGACCAAAAGGCATTACCAGCCATTCGTAATGACCTTGTGGTGTTCCAAATGCAGTGAGAGGTATACTCTCAGGATGCATCTTGACCTGCCAGAAACCCGACTTTGCATCGAATTTCGAAAAGACTTTGGCTCCTCTGAGCTGGTTGATCAGTACTCGTACCTGAGCAATTTGATAACCGTCTTTGACAGTCTTCTTGTTGACATCTCGGTAGTCAATCACCATTCTAGCTTTGCCTCGTAGGTGTTCTGCATGATTTCTTACATAGAATGCTGGAGCATGATGAGGGCTACTGGAAGGTTGAATTAATCTCTTTTTCAGGAGATCTTCAATATCACTTCTGAATTCTTTCAGGTCTTCCTCTTTGTACTGAGGAATGGCTTTGACATGGCAGATAGCGTTCATGTCATGCAATCTCAATTCATAGACCACTGGGTCTTTTTCCCAAAACTTCTGGGGATTTGTATCCACATTCTGCTCTAGTAGTTTCTTGATTTTTTCAAGGGTGGGAATTTGTTGAGACTCAAGCTTGTTCTGAAAGTGCTTGAGGTTATGCTCATGGATGAAACTGGCTTCTTCATCTTCACTAGTTTCTTCTTCTTCTTCAGATTCTTCAACAAGCAATTCTTCTTGTTGCTTGATTTGGAGTATGGGTTCAAATTTGGGTTTGTAGGGGGTAAGATCACCACTATTCTGTTGCAATCTCTGATAGTGAGTAGTAAAACCGGGACCTACCACACTGAATGCATGTGTGAGTCGGTCTGCCCAGAACACCCGTTCTCCTTTCCTGAAGCCTATCGCTTCTTCATTCTGAATGAATCGTTGTTGGAGAATAAAGTCATTTCCCAACAAGAAATCAGATCCTTGGCCTTCAGATTGCCAAACATTCTGGATGAGAAATGTTCCGCCACCAATGGTGATATGAACATTCTTTGCTACCTTTTTCATGGTGAGATGGCTCCCATCAAATGTAACACCAGTAGCAGATTTTTTCTTATCTTCTTTCCAGAGTTCCTCTGGAATTGTAAATCTCTTTGCAACAGTAAATCCCGATTCATTATCTACAAAAGCATGTAGATGATATTTCCTGTGATCAGGGAACTTGAGTCCAATCTCTATATAGTTGCTGTATCTACTTGTAGAGACGACTTTTGATTGTTGAGGCTCATTTTTCTGAGCTTGTTCCTTGGGAATGAATGGTTTGCATTCTTCTGGAACATTTTCCTGTGTGGGTGATTTATCAATTCCATCATCCCAGTTTGTAGGACTTATCTCTTTGATTTCTAGATCATTGAACCATGATGGAGGGTCATACCTGACTTTATAATCAAACTTGCCAGATGGTTGGCCAAGTAGATCCCAGGTGTTGGTAACCTCCTTTTTTCGTTCTAAGAGATGAACCGTTTCTGGTGGTTTCACCAGTTCTAACTTTTCTGGTATTTCGACCAGTTCAATATCTTCATCGATGTTTTCTTCACCGATGATTTCTTCCTTTCTTTCTGAGGAAGATGGAGGAGAAGGTTCCATAATTTTTTGGAACAGAGTTTCTACCTCTTTTCCTTCTTCTTTCTCCTTTTGTTCAGAGAAATATTCTTCATATTCTTGCTCAACCAATTGGCTGACAAGGCCATTCTTGGTTTTTCTTCTTGCTTCAGCTATGAAGCATTCTTTGTGATAAGTCTTCTTAGACTCTTCACAAAACATAGGGAGACCATTCTTTTCGTGACAAAAACAGTAGTCACAAACGAATGTACCAGGGTTCACCTGATAAGAAGACATTAAGGATTCTGTCTTACTTTCTTCCCAGTTTTTGATTTTCAATACATTCATTTGTCTGGCTTCGAAGTACTCTACTTCAGAATCTATCTCAGACTCATCTGATGAAGTTTCTTCTTCAGACCAGGCAGAATAAACTGACTCGTCATCTTCATCATCAGAATAGGCTATTTCGTAGCCTTTCAAGTTTGCTACCTCTACTATTTGCTCATATTCTTCAAAGAGAGCTTTAGTAGAACTTTTACCCTTTTCTGGGCATTCATTGGCATAGTGCCCTTCAGCTTTGCACAACCAACATCTGCAAGCTTTCTTGCTAGGTTGTTTATGCTGATGAGTATTCTTCTTTTTCTTGAAGAATTTCTTTTTAGGATCTTCATCCTTCTGTTTCTTGTAATTGGAACTTCTCTTGAATTTCCAATTCTTCTTTGGATTACTCTTTTTGAATTTTTTAGAGTAATATTTTTCTTTTCTTTTTCTGTGGAACTTGGATTCATGACATCCCCAGTTTGTGGGCATATCCAATATTCCGTAACAGAAATTTTCAACTCCTCTGAGTTGCTTCTTGGCCATCTTAGCTCTAAGATTGGCTTTGCATTGCTCTTTCAGTAATTGCCGGATTCTGTCGGCAATTCCTCCAACTGAAAATCTTTCAATTGGTTTTTCAGCTATGCTTTCTCTCACAGCTGTTCTCCATGGTTCAGGGAGTTTTCTGTGCAACAGATTAACTAGATAAGTATTCTCTAGTTCACCAATTGTACAGAAATATTCTTGGAATTCATTCAAGTATTCTTCGAAATATCTCATGTCACAGATTTTGAGAGCATAGATATTCGATTTTGCCGATTCTTTGGCTTTTTAACTCAAATTTGAGAGATCTCCACAGAACTGATCGTACAGGGGTACTGCAAAATCATACGGAGACTTTGAAGTCTTGATTTCTTCCAGCCACTCTTTTCCTCTGGCTGTTTCCTTGAAAGAGAAGTAATACTTTTTTGCTACCCCGGTGAGAGTAGTTTCAAAGTACATCTGAAGATCAGGAGCTTCAAATTTTCCAAGGGTAAGAGCAGAGGCCATCATTAGGCTGTCTACCCATTGGTCAAGAGTTTTTCTCTTGTCAAGAGCTTTATCCAGATCTAGCCAAATTCCATAATTGGAAATTGGTACTCTGGGTATCTTGTCCTCTGGGACAAATCTTTGAGAATTTCTTTCTCCATTTCTGCCCGTAGGGGCCTTCTGTATAGGGAGTTTGACTTTTCCCTTTTCTCGAACGATGGAAGTCTTGGAGCTTTCTCCTTCTTCCATTTCAATATCTTGATATGGAAAGACTTTTCTCGTCTTTCTGATTTTGAATTTTTTCATTTCTTCGATTAGTTTTTCTAATCGTTCAAGATTTTCACAATTCTCAGCTTCTTCATAAAGATCATAGAGCCTCTTAGCTCTGAGCATATGGACTGGTCTGTTTAGATCAGCTTCCAGTTCTTCTTCTGATATTGGCTCTTCAACAGTGGGTTTTGTACCACTGACACTAGCTTCTCTAGTGCTGTAGCTTCTTCTCAGAAGATTGCTGTTTATCCTGAGGTTCTCAGGACAGACGTCGCTTTTCCTGTGATTGTCGAAGTTGAGGCTGATTTCTCCAGTTCTTCTACTCTCGTAGATTTTTGCTTTTGCTCTTTCTGGTTGCTTTTTTGGACATGATAATTTCCATTCAGGGGGAAATGTTACTTCATTCCAAGTAACTTTGTGGATTTGCTGTGAATGGTTCTTCTGATTGGTGAGGAATCCAGTAGTAAGACCTGGGATATTTGTAATCCTCGTCTTAGGGGCTACTGTGGTGCTCATCAATTTATAGTATATCCTGTAAACTATTGCCAGTTCTTGCATATCTTCTTTCATAGATATGTCATCTGTCTTGACTCTCAGTCTGAGACAGTGAGCTGCATCTTTCAAGCTGGTGGTGAAGTTGGGGAAGCAGTTGAAATATGCTACTTGGTCGCATAAGGATGCTTCAAGTGTTCCCAACAGACTAGCTTGGAAGTCTGTTAACCTGTTGTCCTGTAGAACACATAGGACTGAACAGTTTATACCTTCACGAGCAAGCAAGTTTATGCCTACTTGGACTGCTCCAATATGCATAAATTGATATTTTTTTTCTTGTGCTCTGGAAACTTCTGCTGGAGTGATTAGTAGAAGATCAGTCTCTCCACCTGCCGTTGCTGGGGTTGTAATCTTCAGTAATTTGAAATAATGGCTATCTAGTAAATCAAATTTTCCTCTTTTGTAGATCTGTTTGAAATCTAACTTTGGGATTGAGGAATTTTTTACTTCCTGTTCAATCTCATTGAACTCAAATTCTTCAGCATTTAGGAGTTGTACTCCTTTCTTTTTCCCAAAGATGCTTAACATCTTCATTTCTCTTTTTCCGGGTTTTCATACCGGATACTAGTAGAACTAGTTGAAGGATCCAGAAAAATCATGTTTGGAACAGGATTCTTGTCTGGCCTTTCTAATGGTTTGAATCCATTAGCTTTCTTTTTTACTGTAGGCACTTTTTTGTCCTTCAGTATATTTTTCATAGAATCCAGCGTTTTTTGCTGTTCAGTAATTTTCTTACTGACGACTGTCAGCTTTTCTTCTTCCGTTTTTGGAAGTTTCTTAATATAATCCAGTTTGTTTTCCAATCTTTCCAATTGGTGGATTATAGTAGGTAATTTTTCTAGATGATCTTGACATCTAGATAATTCTAGTAACGGCTTCTGATATTTCTCATCAGAAGATTTCAGTAGAGAATTTATTTTCTCTAGTAACAATTCTGACATTGTCCCCATTAAGGAGGGGTTCTCCTTTGAGCTATTTTTACAAGCTCTGATACCAGTGAGGTGCGGATCTAACCAATGCTCAAATAATCCAGAGGTTTTTGTTCTATTTCTAGAACATATAAAAGATTATCAATATCTTCCTCTAGTTTATAGATTCTAGTTTGGAGTCTATAAATAATATCCCAGTAGTTGGGAGTATTTCTGTTGAGATTATCTCTAAAGAGTTTCAATTTTCTCAACTTTTCTCTTTCTGTTTTTAATTCTTTGCTAGTATTTTTACAAATAGCAAGTAACTCTAATCTGTCAACAATCGAAATTATGAATAGTAAAATAACTGTTTACCTTCGAGTATAGAGGATGAGTTTATACCTGCAAATGTTTAGATAAACAAATTCAAAGCATGGGCCCACTACGTTCCGTCAATTTTCTTTTTACTGATAGGAAAGATAAAAACTTTGAAGAGAAAGTAAAACTTGCTAAAGACAAAATGTCCTTAAGTGTCTAAAAACAAATGTAGTGGAGTTTTTTGTGTTTTGGAGTTTGGTCAAGGAGGTGAGTGTAGTTTCCACTTAATAAAAACAAGAAGATACGTATAACATCGAAATCAACATATAATACAAGACTATATAAACCCCACTCCTAACACCTACGAAAGCATATGAGGGACCCTTTGGAGGATTATCTTGACTTTTGAAATACCCTTGAAATTGATAGGATTATCTTGACTTTTGAAATACCCTTGAAATTGATAGGATTATCAATCAGACTCGCTCCTTAATTTGGGGATCAACTACCAGTCTAGTAATATGAGCCAAAAACATAACAGGCCTCAAGTAATAGAACATGGATCCAGATTTGGCTCATGTGTTTCCGTTCCTTAGTGGAATAATAGAGCTCAATCTGAAAGAGTCAAAACTCATCCTTCGAGTTCTCAGTTCCTTGATAGAGAATGCTGGATAGCAGCACTGGATAGAGAATGCTTCAACCACCACCAACCAAACCTAGTGCAATTAGATTGATGCCGATAGGGCATGGAATAAAGGCATGGAATAAAACATACCACATGGCACATGCTTATTGTGATTGACAACAATACATTTGTATCCCCCAAACTACAGCAGTCTACCAAGTACATTCAAGAAGGTGGTCTTGGATTCCTGGTGGGATATAAACTTCATGTACACCATGTACTTAATGATGGACCAGCTTAATTGTGGTGGCTATATAACAGACAAGAAAGCTATATCTATCAAGAACAGCCGGGAATGCCTCGTCAACATCTCAAATAAGAATCATATTTATAGTTGAAACCCATATGAAAATGGGTAAAACACAGAATTTTGATAGACGGCATTAGCAATAGGCTGTTTCTCCATTGCTTGATCTTCTGATCTGAATAATTTTCTTGACAATCCATGAACTCATTTTAGGAATTTAACTGCCAAATCCAACCAAAAGTAAACCTTTTGCACTGAATTATATTCACAGGGACTGAAAAACCTGAATGTGAATTCATTCAATTTTGACAAAACCTTAATGGCAGAAATATGATTCCAAAGACAATGTCCAAATCCTTAAACAAGCTAAAAGTCACGCAAGCAATCTCAATTTAGACAACCAGCTAAACTAGAGTTTTTCTGTGATCTACTCTTGCATTCTGATCGGTTATCCTAAGCCAAAAAAAGAAAATCAGAAGAACAAAAGGAGAAGAAAAATTAGCAACAATTCCTATAGGTTAATGGTGACTGCAATTTCATCAGCAAAGCATTATTGGCTAGCAATAATTCAGTAAAATCTATATTATTCAGTCACATCAGATGAGAAATATGGGAAAAGATACTTTTGAATATGTGAATAAGTTGAAATGCCTACTGTGCATACTCTAAAACATAAAAAATGTATAATAGTTCAGATGCGGTGATACCCTATGGCATTAGTATAACATATATCACGGTCCTAATCAGTGATGCTCATCAATATACTTGCCTGATATCTATCTAATAAATGTATAACAGTTCAGAGATGGTCATACTTGCATTAGTATGACATATATCACGGTCCTAATCAGTGATCTGATATATGACACTATTGGTGCTCATCAATCTACTTGCCTGATATCTATCTAATACTCCAAACCTTCAATCCCCATTCTCCACGCACAAGGAGAGGTTGCAACTTTAGGTTTCTATCCTGCTCTATATCTTGGACTATCCACGGATAATAGTAATGTACCCCTAGTTACACTCAGTCACTCATTCCAAATAACAGATTGCATGGATAGCACAGCCCCCTGTATTCTTATTTTCCCATTTCTGCAAGATAAGCACTTTAGAAGGTGCCCTCTAAACTAGTTCGAAGAGTTACAAAACCATGACGTAATCATGATGCAAAACAAACAATCCAATGCACATATATATAACGAAAAACAAAAAAGCATACATAACTGCAAAAGAATCAGCAGCGAAAACAAAAAACGGGGAAGATCTTGAGTTCTTAAAATTGAATTGGAAGAGATATTTTCCTCCCCAACAAAGTACACTAAGATTGATATCAGAATTGTATGAGTCCAATTGCAGGGTATTTCATAAAGTTACACACGGGGTAAAGTGAAAGAGAAAACATACATATTCTCTGCTATACCCTATCAACAACAATTAAAAGAAAAAAAAGCAGACAAAGAGCATATCTTTTCTCCCTTTCTCCACCATCCTATACACTCCCATTCGCATCTTACTTTGATCCAATTTCTCTTCCTTTGATCCCATAAATCAAATTAATAAGGAATGGAACAACAATTAAAAAATAAAAGTAAAAATAAAAACAAATTTGTACCCGAATTTCTGGTGGTAGAGTCAAAATGAATGTGTGAAAAATCTTTATTCTTTCTTTGTGTCAATGAGTTGTAACTTTGGATCTCTTCTTGGCCTCGCTGTAAAGCACCACGCCCATGATGGTCACCGCGAACCCGGTCATCCCCATCACCGTCACGGGGTTCCGGAATATCAAAACCGACACCACGGCCGCCACGGCCGCCTTGGCATTTCCAAGCACCTGCAGCGTCAACGCGCTTGTGTGCTTGGTCACCAAGAAATTGGTCAAGTTGACCAGGTAGGCCACGGTGGCGTTCCCGAGCAACAAGAACACAATGTACGGGTCCCCCTCGCCTTCTCTATCGTCTTCGCCGCCACGTTGCCCTCGATGTAGAGAGTAAACGGCAGCAAAATGCAGGCCGCCATCGGCGCCATGTAGAGCAGCAAGTTCATCGAGTGGAGCTTCTCGGAGTCGTTGGTCAGCAAAATCCCCTGCACCACGGACTTCAACGCCCGGCCGGCCGTCGACCCGACGCAGACCAGAAACCCGAAAAGATGGAACAGCGGCTCGCTGTTGCTGGCCAGGACGATTCCGAACACTACGGGGAGTAGGGCGCCGTAAACTTCGGCGGATTCCTTCTTACAGGTGATTATGCAAGCGAAAATCGCAGTGAAGAACGGCGTGGTGGCGCCGATGGCCTGGTTGAACGAGACCGGGAGGTAGCGGAGGGAGGTGTTGCCGCAGACGACGGAGAAGCAGAAGATGGCGCTGAGGGCGAGGATCTTGAAGAACTGGCGGCGGGAGACGATGTGCTGGCGTGGCACGAGCTCGAGGAAGTGGATGGCCACGTAGCTGTAGACGGCGCACGAGATCATGTGGAGCATTGTGAGGAAGATAGGGTAGCGGTAGCCGTAGTAGCTGAGGAGGTACTTGTTCAGGAGGAGGACTCCGATGTTGGACAAGTACCAGGAGGCGATGATGGCCGCCGTGGATAGAGTCGGGGAGAGGAACGATCCGTAGTTGTTGTAGCTAGTGCCGTTGCGGACGTCGCCTGGGGGAGTCGCGGGGATGTCGACGGCGAGGTCGGGGGAGGAGGAGGTGGTGGTGCTGTCCAGCCGGGGGTTGCTCATACGACGCGTCGTCCATGTCTGCGCTTCCACCATTTCAGGGGCAGAACGGGAATATTGCTATGGAAACCTCCCCCCCCGAGCAGTGTGAGGCCTCGGTCTCAGATCTGAGTGGATGACGAGGACGACTGGGGGATAATGAAAGAGTGGATCTGATCGGACGGAGGAGATTGAGATTTGGGGGAGGAGGAATGGGCGGAGCCGTCGGATGGAGAATGGAGGGGAATAAAGATTGCGGATTAATGGAGTCATTGGGAAGCGTGCTTTTATTGGTGAGGAGGGTGAGTTGGAGTGTCGGTGTTCTTTTCTCGTTGGTGTACTGTGGTTTTCTCCCCATAACTGTTTAGCTGGCGACGCGGTTTTTTTACTGTTTTACGAGGGGGAACTTAATCTTGAGACAGTCACAAGTTCACACGTGGGATGGCACGTGTGGTGTTTCACCCAATCACAATGTGTTTATTGATTCTCTCTCTGTCTCTTGTTTACAAAATCGTATATCTTGGAAGATCAGGAAAATTTTTTTTTTTTTTTTTTTTAAAGGTCCTACTATAGTCAATGGTGGTCAAAGGACTCGAATTGAATTTATTAGTCGAAACTCAAAACCATAACATTCTAGTTACCAAAATAGCAAGGAAGGCTTTATGTGGTGTAGCTGTGTAGAGAACTAGAGAAGAGATTTTGGGAGGGAGCTGGCCGTCATGGCCGGAAGAAATCTAATTATCTATTATGAGTTTTTTTATGCAAGTTGGGTACTGTTTTTTATTTGCTTTGTAAGGATTTTTTTACAAGGCCACCTAAACCTCTATCTTTATGGTTGTAATTGACCAAACATACAAAAGAATAATACAACCTCCCAAATATGGAGGAAATTGCCGGATAATGGGATCCATTGCCTCAAAGCTCAAATATGGTCCATCCAACTTTAAATATTAGGGGAGTTGCTATATTGGCCATGGGCTCGACTTGGTTTGGTTTCTTAGGCTGATCAGCCTGCTTCACTAGACTCACAATGAGAAATTTGATACGAGTAACTGAGAATTGCGTTGCAAGTTATTCATGAAGCTAATATATCATGCAGGCAAGTCCATTCAGACCAGAGAGAACTAATCGAGTTGAAGAAAACATGACATGTATGATGGTAACAAAGCCAAAACGAATCCTAAACAAGCAACCCAACGTGTCTGGCCTGGTGTCCAAAGCAAGAGCCAAAATCTCTGATGGAGCCCCATGAATTCCTTCACCAACCAAACAATTAAGTCTCTATCTTTTAGAACCATCTCCTATCAACCAGCCAAAGCCTATTTAGTTACAATGTAGTACGTACCCTCTTCATGATGAGAAGCTTCTTCCACATGCTTCGATTTGTTGATATGTGAATGTGCTTCTCACAGTACTTCGCACCCGGAAGAGCTTCTTTGCGACTTTTTCTTGCAGTTTAACACAGCTGCAAGAAAAAACTGCCCAAGAATTAAACCCATCAGAGATTAATCAGGACGATCTCTGCAATCTGTTTTCCGGATTTTGAAGCGACATATTTATAGACACCACCGTGGTTTTGTGTGGCCACTGTTGGTTTTGGGTGTGGTTACTCCACGCGTACATCCCACCTTCTTGTGAGAGTTCGTTGAATAACCTGTTGTAAAATGGAAGTTACAAAAAACGGTTCAACTTCAAATTTTAGCTCACATACCTAATAACATTATTTGGTCTAACGAGATGCACACTTTGTAAGTGAAAGGTCCTAACTCCTAAATATAACTCACAAATTGATTGTTGTATGTTATCGGTTGTAATTTATTCAATTAATTTACATTTCTATTATATAAAAACTCATAACTCACATACACAAGAAAAACATGTAAAATATTGAGTGTTGACCATAGAAATGATTTGATTTTATAGGAGAAATAATCAAATGGCTTACGAGTTGCAGTTGCTTCCAGGCAACAGTTTTTTTTATTTTTTTTTATCAAACAATCCGAATCGATAGAGTCACAGATCAAACAAACTACTGTACAACATTATTAGAGAACAAATTTAGAAACAAAGACAAGAGGAGTACCGCTGTTCTTAACTTCTTTTTGTTGGCAAAGACATTCTTACTTTATACAAAACACCGTAGACACCACCGTAGTTACTCCAAACGACCGTTGGTTTTGGGTGTTGTTACTCCACACATGTAGATCCCACCTACTTGTGAGAGTTAGTCGAATGTACACAAAAACTACTCCTTTAAACATGTTGTAAAATAGAAGTTACAAAAAAACAGTCTTAACATTAAATCGTAACCCACATATCTGGCAACATTGTTTGGTCCAAAGGGATGCACACTTTGTAAGTGGGAAGTCATAAATTTAACTCACGGATTGATTGTTATATGACAGAGTAGCTAAATTTAATTTTTAGCTATATTTAACTATTTTTGAAGCAAAATTCAACTCCAACAGACTAGCTATAGCTTAGCTATATTTAACTTTAGCTAAATTGGCTAGCTATATTTAGCTAGAGAATCCTACATAGCTAAAGCAAAAGTTATATTTCTCTCTCCTCTTTTGTCCACATGTCAGTTTACGATTCGATGAAACATAATATATCACTTACAAATAGCTATCATTGATGGAGCAACATTGTTAAATCAATAGCTATATTTCACAAATTTAGCTAAATTTAACTAAAAAATAAATTCTACTGTTGGAGATGCTCTTATCAGTTCTAATTTATTCAATTAGTTTACGTTTCTACTAAATACAAAATCGCAAAGCACATACATAAGAAAAACATGTAAAATGTTGAGTGTTGACCATAGAACTGATTTGATTTTATAGGAGGAATAATCAAATGGCCTACGAGTTTCAGTTGCTTCCGGGCAACAAATTTCTCTTTTCCAAACAATCCAAATCTACAGAGTCACAAATCAAACAAACTACTGTAATGTTGTAAATATTATTATCTATGTGGCTGTCCGCGTAAATACTCATTAGTTATGTACTTTGATGTAAACTCTACCTCTATATAAAGGAGGCTAATGAGACTGAATGAGAACTTCCTCCCAACTATTCTCTCTTTATCTTCTCTCTACTTTATAATACGTTATCAACACACTTTGCTTTTTTTTTTTTAAACTCCATGATGATCTATGAGTTTATAGTGCAACGTTGCTGCTCTTAACTATAACTCATGATCTATGAGTTTATTTAATCTATATCAATTATGCATATTAGGGTTTATGAAGATATACGGCATCATATCAATGCTCGCTAATTACTCAATGGCACGGGGCACTGTTACTTATATATGTTATGTGATTGCTTTCGCTAAAGTCCATTATGAGATATTGATATATAGGAATCATAGCCCACAACATCATGATGTTGCATGTATGCCGTTTTGTTGCATTACACTACCATATAGGATTAATTCCAATTGCCCAGACATTTAATCATCAATTTTGATATCATTGTTTCAAATTGGTTATTGGGGTTTTTCTTCATTTTTATATTTCAATTTCGTCTGCCATGTGTATGTGCTTCTGCAATCCATGGCTTCTCCTCCCTACTGGGTCTCTATTGGATATTGAGTTTTATTGGATAATCATGATTTGTTTTTATTTCCTATACATCTAAAAAAATTGGCAGTGACCATAAATTGCAGTTTACATTTATTGGTCAACATTGTTTCTGCAGAGAAGATTTAACATTTATTGGCTCAGGCAAGGCTGAAGAAAGAGGGAGTTTGGTGGTTTTGTGTATCCAAATTCCAAACCAATATACACATATATATGATTAGTGCATATTTCAGCCTTTCGATTAAAAGAATTTAAGATCGAGACTTGAAGTCTCTCCATTCAATTACAGAGGGCCTGAAGTTCCTCAAGAGTTACATGATCAAAATTGCTACATGAAGTTTCTCAGTTCCTGTACAATTAACAAGGACCAGAAGTTCCTTAGAGTTATACAATGATCGAAATCGCAAGTTACTTGAACCATGATCATATGGGGGCCTGAAGTTCCTCAAGGGTAATGAAATGTAAATTAGAAAATTGTGACATGAAGTTTTTCATAGCTTATGCAATTAATGAGGGCCAGAAGATCCTCGATCGACGTTTATTAAACATATATGAAATCACATGTTTCTTGATCCCTAATTATATGAGGGCATGCAATCCCTCTACTTCTTCGTTATGTTTTGGCATGACCAATTGGGTTTCCTCCTCCTTGTCACTTTGAAAGTCAAACGAAATTTAGAGTTTGCAGTTCGAAGTTGGAAATTTAATCAAAGCCAGAAGCTTGTGACTACATCTCTATATAAAGAGAATTTGAGGTTCACCACAAGATATACTTTAGTTGACAAGACCCGCCCCAGATTTCACCCTGAAACCCGAGTTGGCCCTACGGGGCCCACCTTAGAGGTAACTCTACCGAGAATTGGCCGAGTCACCCCTAAAGTGAACTACCCAAAACTATTAACTCACAAAATATCATAGCCAAATGAAGAAGTGCGGAAGCTATTCGTCAGCTATGCCTCGAAACACAGACGCCAGACCTCAACTAATAACGCCTGCAAACTGGGCATTAGAAACCGAAAGGCCCAGGGGAAAGTAGACGAAAAACGTTAGCGTGAGTGGACAAAAATAAACAATTTAAAAGAAGAAGGATTTCATACTTTCCCACATTTATTTCATTAAAAACCGATGCATGCACAAAATGGTAAAACACTTTTAGCTTTAAATCCAAGGATTTCAAAACGGTAAACCGACTAGCTAGTCACAACATTCGAAAAATACATCATAAAACCGAAATCTCGTTTCTCAAGAAGAATAAGATCAGCCCCGCTGGCTACAGTGAAAATTGGACTAGCCCCGCTAGTCAAGCAACGATAAGATATGGGGAAGAGGTATCACCATACGAAAGAAGGGAGCCTCCCAGGCTCGGGTCGGAGTGTCCCACACTCTGGAGCATCCCATGCTCTGCTCTTACTCACCCACGAACACATAGTAAGCAGGGAGGAGTACTAATAGGTTAGCTAGCAATAAAATATAGCGACCCAGGTATGGTGGGTAAAAACCATTAAAATCCAGTAGATCTCAAAGGCTTCCCCATAAGTCCCGCGAATAAAGAAAACATGAGTACGATTCCCAACCGTACCCAGAAATTCTCGTAAAAAGTCACATAAGTCAACAGCGTGTCCCACACGCTAAAAGAATAATTAGATTATTAGCAAGGCATTCCCAATGACAAAACCGAAAGTCGATAAACAAATAGGAAATAACTTCATCGAAATCCCATTTCGAAAATCTTTCCAAAAATCTCAAATCAACGAATTTTAACATAAATCACAATTTCAAAATCGAGCATAACAACTTTAATTCGAAAATCCAATTGACATAGTAATAAAATATTTAAATCCGTTTAATATGCTCGATAAATTAAAACAATGATTTAAGTCACTAATTCATTTCCCAAAACAAATCAAGACAAATCAACAATTGCATGCATCCATACTTAAAAGCAAAGGTCCACTCACAGTACTATTGGGCGACCACACAAACGAGTTCCTTCATCTAGCCGTAGCTCGCAACATTGCCCTGTACACAAGTACACTTCCATAAACCACAATTCGAATAAATAATTACTAACCTAAACAAAACCCGGAAATCCCTATCTCCATTACTTCTCGGATTCAACCCAAATCTCTCCCACAACACCAATTCCTCAATTAACATATTCCACAATGAAAACGAGGGAAATCTAACGGCCGGATTTCCGACAATTCAATCACACAACTCCGAACTTCGGAAATTCACAAACAATTCCAAACTCCTCCAAAATTCACCAAACTTCACAAACAAGCTCTACAATATTTATACAATTTAATGGGCTAAAAACTGAAATTAAAACACTGCCCTACATGCCTCCACGCGCCACCAACAGTGGCAGTGAGTGGGCCCCACGCGCCGGCGGCCACCACCTCCGATGGCCACCAAATTTTAGCAGCACCACCTACTCAACAGACCCAACATTTTTCACAACTACAACAAGTTCCAATTTTACATTGAAGGGCTCCAATTTGGCCGGTGAAATTTTTCCAGAAAAAACCCAAGAACCGTAGAAATTGCAATCGTTAATTCGACCTCTACACTGTAAATTGAAATGAAAGACCTTAGGGGAAATGATCATTGGCAAAAACCGAACCTTCGACGCCGGTTTGGTGGCCGGAGACGGCCGGAATAGCCGGAAATGGACGAAAACTCCAAACTACAACTGTGAAGAACTTTGCTTCGATCCGAGGTTTCTCGGCCAAATCGTCACAATCCAAGGCCGCTAGGGTGCAGGGAGGAAGGAGGCGCTCTTGTGGTGGCCGGAAGGCGTGGAATCGAAGGGAGGAAGGAGAACCCAAAGGGAAGAGGGAAAAGTCGGGGGAGAGGAGAGAGAAGAGCCGGTAGGTTTCCAAAAATGGAAACTTACTAGAGTAACTTGGCTATTTATAGAAACTTACCACATAAACAGTAACTTTAGTATTTCGCTTATAACTTTCGCATACGAACTCCAATTTTTACGTACCACATATCCACGTGCTCGGTTTAACGTCCTCTACAACTTTTATGAAGAACATTTTCTCAAATTTTGATCCGAACAAAAAGTCAACTTTTAGGGCCACTAAAAGTGCTGAAATGACAATAAAAGTGAAAATAAAGATCGTTTACCGTCCAAATGACTAGTAAACCGGTGAATTCTGGTTCGGAACGTTACATTAGTTCTTGTGAATTTGTAAGGAAAAAAAAACACAGTATCATATGAAGTTAACCATACCAGAAGTTCTGTATGTTTTCTTCATCCACGAAACCGGAAGTTTCTAGTGTTAATTAATTTATTTATTTTTCTTCCCCGCAATTTTTCTATTTTGTTATGTACATTCATTACAGTACTTATCTTTTAAAATTCTTTGTTATTCATATGGGGCAGCAGCTCTATATCTCATACATACATATTTCGAGTATACTAGAAGTTCAAAATATCATAGAGTAGAACGCGAAGTTCTAATAGTAAAAAAAAATTCGAACCTGAAGCTTCGATTACGTGATTTATTTTAACTCTATGTCCACTTCGAACCAGAAATTTTGAGTGAATTTTCATATGTTAGTTGATACGGTTTTTTTTTTTCGCTTACCTAAAGCTTGCTTACTATTATCTTATAAGTGTACAAGAAGTTTACTCCACCTTAGAACCTGGAGTCCTAATTGTGCAGACTTAAACCTTAAGTTTCGAGTGGATAATGGACAATTTATGATTAAGTTTTAATTGAGGTTGCCTGAAACTTTGAGGGGATTATTTTGACACTTTGAGGGAATTATTTTGACACCAATTTTCAAGTAAGCAGACAATCAACTGTTAGTTATTCATTTAACTAACGAGTACAACGAGTATAACCTTTGAATTCAGGTATGTCATTTTTTTTATTAATATCATTTTTTTTCTCATCATAAGTCTTGAGAAAGTGATCCACTAAACCCAAATTCATGATCGTGAATTTTGTAATTAATAGAGATCGGAACCTTCAGTTTCTAGATCCTTAATTACATGTGGACCTGAACTTCCTCAATGATCATACTGACTAGATGAGCACCTGAAGTTTCTCACTTATAAGTTATGGTCATGAAGTTTAAACTCGACATTTCGAGTATTCATTTTGGCCAGAAGTTCAAAATATTTGATGTTAATCTACATCAAACAACAATACAATAATTGAACGCCACCTTTTACTTGTATAACACGGACCAGAAGCTTCGTGTATATCCTATGAGATCGACTGTTCAATTCTTACAAATTTGATTTGTGTCACCTTCAAACTTATGTTTTGAGTGACTTTCAGGCAATGCAATTTTATCCATGGTGTCCAGAAAATATTATTAAGGCTTATGCTTATGAGGCTAATATAACAATCTTCTCATATCTTACATATCTGATTGATGGCTCCAAAAGAAGACATATTATTATCTCTTTGCATTCTGTGCCTCCAATATTACCAGAGATGTATAATCTCTCCCTCTCATGGATCTCATTGTATAGTAAGAAAGCCGATTGACATGGCTATACCATGAAATGCTACCAGAAGTGGATCATGACAAGAGAGAAATCAGAAGTCAATGTAAATATTGCCCTAACAACCACACATGTGAGGAAATTAAATATTGGGCGTGTGTCACCTATGGTACATTATATGATGGATGTTTATCAACCCATTTTCAAACTGGCACTAGTCAAATTAAATTGCATTGACTAATAAGAACATTTAGATTATCACACATCCCTGATGTCTTTTGCTTACAATAAGCAAAGTTGAAAGCACTATTGTGTTATTCCTCATATTTATTGTAACATGTTGAGTTCCTATTGAAACTAAATGTTTCTTAATCCGATTATCTAGGAACCTAATGTTACTTAAGAGGTTGTTATAAATTGAAAAAATTGAAACCTCAAGTTTCTTGGATCTCCAATTATATGTGGGCCTGAAGTCCCTCATCTTTACGACTACACATTTATATGTGACACAGAACTTGAGGTTCTCCACGTGATAAAGTTACCTTCTGTTATGAATTGTAGCCTTTAACTTGAAATTTCGAGTAAATCATTTTGCCAGCAGTTCAAAATGAATTTGGCCTATTGTAATTATCAATATTCTACAGTTGATGTTTACTAAAGGTAAGGTAACAGTTATATCAAGAGTTGTAGATCTTGATTTATGGCTCCGTATGAGCTACTATCATGTTATCGAATTTGAAATATTGTTGCACTAAGTGCCTCATATATAGTGGGATAAGACTTTTTGCTATCTCATATATATTGTGTCAAGGTTTTACAGTAAATTGAAGCATATAATGTTATGAACCAGAAGTTTATTGAACCAAATACATTATTTCAGCCTGACCGGTTACGTCATCTTTGTCTACCATGTTGCATGGAATAATCACTTACAAGTTTTGATGCTACTAACCTTACTCACAAGCAAATTGTTTATCTACCGCATATTTGCGACTTGTCACTTTAATGAGACTATCCTCCTGCCATAAGGGGGAGAAAGAATGTTCCTGAAGAACAACATGATTTGGTGTGAGATGTTTATCCACTGTCTCATTTTGATTTTGGGAAATAACTAATCTAGTGATTTGATAAAAGGTAGTGACAAAATTTTATGCTAAATGCAAAGGCATCTGCTTAGGTTAAAGTCCCTGAGACCAATCATATTAATATAAATGATCTACACCCCATTTGACCTGTGGGATGCATGTATATCCAAGTGACATAGTTCTCTCCTGAAGAGAATGTCATTAAACATCGTCAAAGTTCCTGATATGGCTACACATACAAAGGTTGTAAGTATGTCATTAGTGAATGATGTCTTGGTAATACAATAATAAATCAATATGGTTGATGTTCATGAATTACTAATGTTTTTTTACCTAAAACTTGGTTTGGGTTCACCACCAGCCAATGAACATCTTCACTCCAAAGAAAGTGATAGATCATTAAATACATTTTTTGCACATGATCATAATAAGACAGTCTTCCCGCCGTTAGGGGGAGGAAAGACTACTGTCATTTGAATAACGGCGTGAATTTGTGTGAATCATATCCACGAGGTCTAAAGTTTTAAGCTCTCAAAAAGGGAAGATCATACAAGCCATATAGTGCTCTACATGAGATTATAAGTAAAATGAATGATCTACATTCTACATAATTCATCTGTGAGAGATGATTGTCCTGGAAGTGATAACGTATGCCCCAGAAGTGGCATGGGTACCCAATATTAATAAGGTTATTATAGCTAATACATGCAGATATGAATGTGTGGGATCTATGATCGTTGATCATCGATGATAATTTACATATGGTAGCTACCAAAAACCACTAAGGGCTGTATTTATGTTATACCACGTTTCATTATAAATGTCGACAAAGTATAGTATTGGCCAAATTGGAAAGAGGCAATTCCAATGAAATTGAATATTTGAAACGTGATGGAATTCTTCGACCTTTAACCCTACATATGGTACGAAAGGATATTTGTCAAAAGTGAAGATAAATCACTATGACACAATGTCTATTTATAAAGACATGAGATTATGAATACCTTCCCTTATATGAATGACAATTTTCTATAAGTACAGTGTCACATATAGCTGTTATATTGACGGGAGATTTATGGCACGTTGTCATCATATATTATGAAGATCTTAAAGACAAATTGCTAAAAGAAAAATCTCAAAAGTTAAAGTGTCATTATAAGCGTATTGCTTATTAAATCCTCAAGGGATTCAAATACATGAATAATTCAAATGCAAGTCCATGAAAGGTTGAAAGAGCCTGAAGCCCACTCATAGAATCAAAAAGTCTTAAGCTAGCTCATATATATGTACTCATTCATTTATAGTTAACGTGACCCAAATTGCCTCGATGAGTACTATGACAAGACTACGAAATTGAATTCGAATTATGATTATAGTGTTGCAACATATTTTAACTTTCGCAAAGTTATGAATTACTTAGAGCTCTCAAAGAGCTTATATGAGACATATCAAAACGTAAAGATATTGATGTGTATGGCTGGGTATGCCATGATGATATTTCAATGTTTTAAACTATATAAAGCTAAATGTGTCAATTTCTTTAAATCATTTAGCTATTACCTTGTGCATGAATTTGAGCATATGAGATTGTTTCTAATCTTATCATATGAGGTACGGCTTATTGAAAATAGTCTAGTTTTGTTGGTATTGCTTAAACTTTGCGGGTGTGAAAATTTGCGAGCCCCTATATGCAAAACACACATGGTCTCACTTCAGTGATAGACAAATCAAACCACTGTACATGGTACATGGAACTTATCGCATACAAAATTGAGGCTTGCTATAATCAGGGGAGATTCTCATCAGAGGGAGCATCCAGAAGTATACTACTTATGACATATACACGTTGTGCTCTTTTTGTCCTTCAACCAGGGTTATTTTTGTCTTACTGGATTTTTGTTACTTGGCAAAGTTTGTAACGAGGCAACAATAAGTGCATCCAATACCATCATTCATTGGTGGACATCTAAGGGGGGGTGTTGTAAATATTATTATCTATGTGGTTGTCCACGTAAATACTCATTAGTTATGTACTTTGATATAAACTCTACCTCTATATAAAGGAGGCTGATGAGACTGAATGAGAACACTTCTACTTTCTCCCAACTATTCTCTCCTTATCTTCTCTCTACTTTATAATATGTAAAACATTATTAGAGAATAAAAAGAGAAACAAAGACAGGAATATACCTCTGTTTCTTAACTTCTTTTGTTGGCAAATACATCCTTACTTTATTCAAAACAAAATACTTCTACAATAATTTTCACAGAGGGATAGGGATAGCTCTCAAGGGTTTAGCCATCTCTAAGGTGACTCCAAATTGTCATCCATATATGTTCATGTTCTCTGGTGTAACTCCATCTTCAAGCTTCCAAACAAATGAATGGATAAGAGATCCCAACATTAAGTGCAACATTCTCATTGCCAACGGCAATCCAGGACACATTCTATATCCGGCGCCAAATGAAATAAACTCAAAATTCCTTCCTCTTAGATCAACTAGAAATTGTGCCCGCACTTTACTGCGGGTTTTGGAACTACAATGATATTATTTAAGGACTAAATTCAAAAGCCTATAAAATATAGTTAACATGGTCATTATATCAACAACTATAAAACATCTTATTTATAAGTTGCAGCTTCATGCTAAGAAACGAAAACATTCAAGAAAAGTAGACCTATATTGCTTTAGAGATACTACCATCATGAACAACAAATCTAGCAAGACATACCATGGGTTGCCCGACTACTCCATCTAGAAACATTGAAACTTGTTAATGTGTAATTGATAATTTTCTCTAATTAGCTATTGGTTTAATGATATCTTTATCCATAGCAACAGATTAAGTCACCAGTTTGGTTTTGACGCTAAAAGAGATTGTTAATTTTGTCACTTCCTTGGCATGCATACCACATTCTTATCTTGTACATGGTATTTGAACAACTGGAGAACTTAAACACATCCTACACTTGAACAATTTTGAAACAAAATTTCTGTGTAGAGTGAATGAAGGTAGATGAACACTCACTTTGCTATAAGACATAGAAGATGTCAAAGAGAATGAATTTGTAATAAGATATCAAGGAAAGTTTTGATCATGCATGCCTATATCCAAAATATACACACACCGACAGTTTTGTGCTGAAGGAATTAAACTACATCTTATTTTAGTTTTTTCTCATCTTCTCATTGAGCACATTGCAAGAGAAAAATAATTGACTGATGTTTCCTCCCATTTCATACTCTGGTCTCTAAAATTGCAAGAACATATTTAATAGTTCTGTGGTCAAAAACAGACCCTTCTCTTCTCAGCCCTGACTCCCTGAGCTCCAGTAAAATGGAGTAATTTGGTGCTGAATCATATGATTAAGCTCCTTCAAGGCTTTCCTAAAAAAAACACTGCAAATAAGTTTGTGCTTTCTATTAGAATACTCATAATGCAAAATCATCTAAAGAATCATCTCACCAGATCCAAAAAAAAAAAATCATCTCAGTCAGAACCCATCTGCTTCTGACAAACTTCTTTTCCTGGGTGAACTAATTATACTTATGTGATTTCTATCCAAACAGGTAAAGTAACCTATTGTAATTTCCAATTAATGGCTTGGATTGACACATTCCAGAAGTAACCAAAACTTCCCCATTTGAGACTGGTACTTTTGATCTCTCTCTCTCCGTCTTCTTTTCCTTCTTTCCCCGTTTTTTCTCTCTCTCTTTCTCAACATTTGAGTAAGTTTCCTCAAATTACTTCTTTAATTCAAACATTAAATACAAAACCCATAAACATGCAAGAAAGCAAATAACCCACACCTGAAACACAAATCTTCTGAAACAGTAATCACTTGAATCATAAACAGTAATAAGAAACAAAACCTGCAAGCAAAATCAATCACAACCCAATATCAAAAACAGCATATATTCCATTTTGAAGCATCCAATTCTTGACTCATTAAATACAAAACCCATAAACAGCTTCAATCAGAAAATTTCAGATCAAAAAAATATCGTCCACTTGTTTTCTCTTCAAGCAAGCAAGAGTTTCTAATCTCTCTTCTTCTTCTTTTCTTCTTCCCCCATTCTCTTCTCCCTCTTTTTCTCTGTGCATTCCACAAACAACAAAAATCCCAAAAGAAAAAAGATTTTTATCAGGTCTAATGAAATAGAAACCCAAACTCTATCAAAAGAAACCCAAACTCTATCAAGCTCTCATCAACCTGATAATCTGAAAGAGTTAACGTTATCAAGAAGAAAACTCTATCAAGCTTTGATCAATCACTAAACCCGATAAACTGGAACAGCAAATGTTGTTGTGGATAGAGGATTCTGTCGGTGTAGATGGAGATTTCTAGATTGGTGTAGATGGAGACTTTTGTCATATATACCGAGGGTGAAGCGCATATAATCCCTCTAGAGCACTGTGTGTGAAATCTGGAATTATCACCAAGCTTCCTTTTGTCTGGATTTGAACTGTTTGGTAGTATATCATCTTCACTTGATTTTTTTATTCGGCTCGGCTATGAACAGTTAACTGACTTTTTATATATAGTAAATTTCAGACCCCAAGAACCTATTCGGCTTGAATGAATATGGGTCATCCCATAGGGTTGGGTCCCTGCCAATGGCCCATACGTTCACAAG
This sequence comes from Rosa chinensis, assembly GCF_002994745.2. NCBI lineage: Eukaryota > Viridiplantae > Streptophyta > Magnoliopsida > Rosales > Rosaceae > Rosa > Rosa chinensis. The sequence continues at coordinate 18,094,153 of NC_037094.1, read as the reverse complement.
CACTTGTGCGCCGTTTGGGATTGTCAAGCCTTCAATTTCTACTTTTAACTCGGCTTTTCGGGGAAGTAAGAAAGGACCTTGGTGCAAACGAAAAGTTTCTTTGATAATGGCTTGCAAGTAAGGTAGTCTAGCAATATCCAATTCCTCGACTGGATTGCCTTTGCCAATTACTTCGCAAAGTTCTAATTGTGCTTTTTGTAGAATTACTGTAAATCTGTATATAATTAGGATTTTATTTAATTAGGATATCCTATAATTATGGAAAGATTGTTTCCTATTAGAGTTAGACTACTCATTTGTACTTGTATATATACCCTCATTGTGTGATGAATAGAATTATCGAATTAACCCTGAATTGAAGTATTCTTTTCTACTTGGTATCAGAGCAGGTTCAATCCTTTGAACTTGCACTACATCCTTTGAATCCTGAATCTTGAATCCCGAAGAACACCACAAACCGCTGCGTACCACCACCGTTGAAATCAAACCATCTTGTATTTCAAACCACCATCACCTTATCTTTTTTTTGGACAAAAGAAACAAAAAAAAAAACTTTTCTTTTTCCGAAACATTCATATCCATCTTGAAACCCTTGAAAATCCAATCCTGCGAAAATCCTGAATTCCTCAATGATGCAATCAGAGAAACAGGCTATGGGGCATTCCGTAACTACCGAATTTTCTGTTATGGCTCAACGCAAACAGGGTCCTCCTCCAGGCTTCTCAGGACCTTCTCCACACCGTCCTCTAGGTAAACCAAATCCATATGCAAACAAAAGGTGCATTATCTGTGGGGAATTAGGTCATAGCAAGGAGCGGTGCTATGAAGTGATTGGTTACCCGACCTGATTGGTGGGACTTCACTAAGAAACTGAGAAAGAATCTGGGCAAGGCCGCTATTGCTACTAAAGAGGAAGTTTACCTAGACAATGCCCCCGCTAATGTAGCGCAATCAGGTATGAAGGGTAAGGTTACTTTTAATAGTACATGGATAATTGATACAGGTGCATCTGACCATATGACCAATGACCCAAGTCTTGTGAAAAACCTCCCCTCAAGATGTTGTCTCTACTGCTGATGGTACTCCAACTCCAGTCACCAGATAAGGTTCTATTGCTTTATCTGATACCTTAACCCTTGAATCTGTCTTAGTTGTTCCATCACTAGCTTATAATCTCCTGTCTGTTAGTCAAGTTATTTTAGCTCTTGCATGTATTGTGACATTCTATCCGTCTTTCTGTGTGTTTCAGGACATTCTGACTCGACGGATTCTTGGTTATGGTGTTAGAAGGGGGAAATTATACTATCTGGATCTGACAGAGAATGGAAAGAAATAGAAGCATCTTTTGGGACAGGCTAATCAGATCAACGGGGTAGAGAATGCGAAGGAAGCTGTATGGTTATGGCATTGCCATTTACGTCATCTATCTTTTCGTTATCTTAAGAAGCTACAACCTCAATTGTTTTCAGTTGTTAGTGATTTGGATTTCCACTGTGACATCTGTGAACTGGCCAAGAGTCACCGTATTTCGTATTCACCAAGTCTTAATAAAAGTCCTATTCCTTTTATGAAGATTCACTCCGATGTCGAGGGTCTTGTGAAAATTCCTTCTCTTTCTGGAGCTCGGTATTTCGTAACGTTTATTGATGATTGCACTCGCATGACATGGGTGTCATTACTAAAGAATAAGTGTGATGTATTTGGAATGTTTGCCGAATTTCACAAAATGGTGACAACTCAGTATCAACAATCCATCAGAGTGTTTCAGTCTGACAATGGTGGAGAGTTTGTGAATGGCCCTATGATTGAGTTTTGCCGGTCACATGGAATTCGTTATCAAACCTCCAATTCTTATACTCCTCAACAGAATGGTTTAGCAGAACGGAAGAACAGGCAGTTAATGGAAGTTGTTCGTGCTTCCTTGTTTGGCATGAATGTACCTCGGTCCTATTGGGGAGAAGCAGTAAAATCAGCAGCATATCTTATCAATCGTACTCCTTCACGGGTGATTGAGTTTCAGAATCCTCATCAGAAGCTTCATACACTTTTGACCATCCCTTCTATGCCTAATTTGGAGCCCCAAGTATTTGGGTGCATAGCCTATGTTCATATTCCCAAGCCTCAACGCAACAAGCTTGATCCTCGTGCCCGTAAGTGTATCTTTGTTGGTTATGCTAACTTCCAGAAGGGTTATCGATGTTATGGTCCCCTTACTGGCACTCTACATGTCTCTCTTGATGTTGCTTTTCGTGAATCCGAGCCTTATTACTCAGGGGGAGTTTCTCAGTCTTCCCTTCAGGGGGAGAGAGGTTGTGAAGGGAATCCTCGTTCTATTATTGATTTTGATGTCTTTGAAGACTTGAAAAATTTGGAGGATAGATTTAAGGGTAGAAATTCGGAAACAGAAAATGCAGTTGCCGAACAGAGCATTGTGAATTCCGAAACAGACCATGCGACTGCAGAACGAAGTGTTGCGAATTCCAAAACAGATAATGCAACTGCCGAACAAAATGCTACTGCCGAATGAAGTGTTGCGAATTCCGAAACAGAAAATGTGACTGCCAAACAGAGTGTTGTGAATTCCGAAACAGAAAATGTAACTGCTGAACAGAGTGTTGTGAATTCCGAGATAGAAGAGATGACTTTTCTGGATAGCTTGAATAAAAATCAAGACGTATCTGAAGCTCACACACAAGATATTCCCCCTTCTGCATCACCAACTGAAGATCCCGGTTAGAATGATCCTCCTTAGGTACCCCTAAACTTTAATGAATCGTCTGGGTTAGAAAGTGTCGAACCTAGGAAATCACAAAGGGTTACCAAGGGAATTCCTAAGAAACAATATGAACCAGATATCAAAGCCAAAGCTAAATACCCTATAGCTAATTTTATGTCTAACCATAGGATTTCTGGGTCACATGCACTTGTTGTTTATCAATTATCTACTGTATCTATTCCTAGTAACGTGCAAGAAGCATTGAAGGATCCAAAAGGGACAAAGGAGATGAATGAAGAATTGGAAGCTCTTCAAAAGAATGCAACATGGGAGCTAGTACCTATGCCGGTTGGAAAGAAGACTGTGGGATGTCGTTGGGTATTTACTGTGAAGCTTAATGCAGATGGAACTATTACTAGATACAAGGCGAGGTTGGTTGCCAAAGGATATACACAAAGCTATGGGATTGATTATGAGGAGACTTTTGCACATGTAGCAAAGATTAATACTGTCCGGATTCAAATCTCACTTGCAGCAAACAAAGATTAGCCCTTGCACCAGTTTGATGTGTAGAATGCGTTTCTTAATGGGAATTTGGAGGAAGAAGTGTACATAGATGTGCCCCCAGGTGTTAAGAATTACCCAAGTGACGTTGGCAAGGTGTGTAAATTGAAGAAGTCTTTGTATGGCCTGAAGCAGTCTCCAAGAGCTTGGTTTGGAAGATTTTCAAAGTCCATGAAAGCCTTTGGGTACAGACAGAGCAATTCTGACCATACCTTGTTTATCAAATGCAAGAATGGTAAGATTACAGCTCTTATTGTGTATATTGATGACATGATTGTTACAGGGGATGATCCGAAAGAGATGAATGAATTGCAAAAGTATCTGTCAAAGGAGTTTGAAATGAAGGATTTGGGACAACTGAAGTATTTTCTGGGTATTGAAGTTGCAAGGTCTAAGAAGGGGATTTTGCTTTCACAAAGGAAGTATGTCATTGATTTACTTGCTGAAACAGGGATGCTGGACTGCAGACCAATGGAGACACCCATTGAGATGAATCACAGACTTGCTATTTATCCTGATCAAGTTCCAACTGATAAAGGGAGGTATCAACGTCTTGTAGGAAGGTTGATTTATCTTTCACATACTAGACCTGATATTGCTTATGCTGTGAGTGTTGTTAGTCAATTTATGCATTGTCCTAGTGAAGAGCATATGGATGCAGTCTTTCGTATTTTGAAGTACTTGAAGATGGCGCCAGGTAAAGGGTTACTGTTTCAGAAAAAAGATGAATTGGAAGTTGTTGGGTACACAGATGCAGATGGGCTGGTGATAAAACTGACAAGCGTTCTACATCTGGGTACTTCACTTTTGTTGGAGGGAACCTTGTCACTTGGCGTAGCAAAAAGCAAAAAGTTGTTGCCAGATCAAGTGCAGAAGCTGAGTTCCGAGGTATGGCACACGGAGTCTGTGAAATGTTGTGGATTCGTAATGTCTTGAAGACCTGGGTTACAAGCTTAAAAAGCCTATGAATTTGCATTGTGATAATACAGCTGCCATTGAGATTGCACATAATCCAGTTCAGCATGATAGAACAAAGTATGTGGAGGTTGACCCTCATTTTATTAAAGAAAATCTTGACAGAAATGTTATTTGCTTTCCATTTGTAAACTCAGAAGAGCAATTAGCTGATTTTCTTACTAAAGGAGTGTGCAGAAAGGTATTTAACAGCTTAATTGACAAGTTGTGCATGATAGACATCTATGCACCAACTTGAGGGGGAGTGTAGAATCGCTGTAAATCTGTATGTAATTAGAATTTTATTTAATTAGGATATCATGTAATTATGGAAAGATTGTTTCTTATTAGAGTTTGACTACTCCTTTGTACTCGTATATATACCCTCATTGTGGGATGAATAGAATTATCGAATTAACCCTGAATTGAAGTATTCTTTTCTACTCTTTTAACAGTACTGCAGGGTTGTGTTAAAGCTCTGCCATTGCCCATTGCAACATGATCGAAGTTGTACGTGTCTGACCCCTCGACAAATAGAACCTATCATCAAACATAATCAGTAAAGATCATACTGAACTGAGTACACTCGAGTATACTAACTGTATTGGATTAGACTGTAATATATCTTGCCTTGACCTAGAGCTCTTTAACATAACTGAGTGTTATATTTATATTTAGATCTCAGTCTTAGTACAATACAATCATGCATGTAGATCTCATTCACTCTTCTGAAAAGTCATTCTGAACACCAGGATAATTGCAGTCATTTTTGGAGGTACCATAAAATAGTTCTACACTTTTTTTTTTAGTATCATACAATTAAGAATAGATCACTCAATTATTATGGTAACCGAAGCAATTGAAAAAATGACAAGAATTTCAAGAAGATAATGGAAACTGACCAGTATTAGTTGATAGAGTTGATTTTTGTTGATCGCCCCACTGTTTTCTTCTGTAATGTTGAGAAGGGTATCCAACACATCATTCTTTGTTGCAGAGTCGGTCAATTTTCTCAACTCCAACCTTCACTCAACTATAGTGTGAATCAGATCTAAAATCTTTCCAAAATACTTTGTCATTCTCCTCCTTCTGCCATTAGGATCAATTTTCGTGACCAGTGGAAAATACTCCCCCAAGTTTGGTTTTCCAGCCTTTATCATAATATTATATTATTATGCACCATCTCCTTGAACTCCTTGGCCATTTTGGAACTCGGGTCTGCAAAATCAATCGAAAAAATTGTATTAGACAGCAAATTGAGTGTTGTGGTGAAAGCTGCCCTACCAAAGTCAACTACTTCACCACTAGGGCTGCTTTTATTGGGTCGCAAGTTTTGGTTAGCAACAAGCATCTTGTTAGTGTAAACTTAATCAAAATTTCACTTGTAATAAGAACACAAATATACAAGTATGATGAACAAAGTATAATGATATAGAAATTAAAATCGATTGATCTATTATGGCTTTCTCCTCTGAGTAGGGGTGGGCAAAAAAGCCAGTAAACCCGAAAATCAGACCGGCCGGCATAATAGATCTTCTCCTCTGAGTAGGGGTGGGCAAAAAAGCCAGTAAACCCGAAAAACCGGCCCGGCCAGACCTGTCCGGTTCAGGTTTTTTTTTTAATTTTTTTTTAAATTATTTGTAAGTTTTTACTGGCCCGGGCCCATATATATAAATTTCAGGCCAATCCTGGTTCTGGACTTTGAAATATATTAAAGCCCGTTGGGCCCAAATACTTTATTAAAATATCATAGATGTATATGTTTTTTTTATTATGTGTCATTAAAATATCAATTATCTATAACTTATTCCTTCTATGGGCCCGAGTACTTCTTTTTCTTTTTCTTCTTCCTCATCTTCATCTTCCTTCAGTTCGGCTAATTCCTCAATTTCCAGTCCCAGCCTAAATCCCAACGGACCCAGCCTCTCATCTCTTCTAAAAGAAGTAAAGTTTCTTCTTCCTCAGTAACCTCAGTTCCTCTTTCCCTTCCCTCTGATCCTCTTTAGCTTTCTATTTTCCAATTTCATCAGAACATCACCAATTCAATTATTCTGATTTAAATTCCATTGAAATTGAAACTAGGCTTTCCCGATTCTTCTTCTTTTTGCTCATTCACAGTCTCGTGCCTGGTGAGGATTCCTGTAACGGAATTTGGTTGGCGTTGTTTCGGGGAAGCGAAGGAAACGGATCGAGTCTTTGAGCGGGTGGAGGAGGTCGAGAGATGGTGGAGCGGGATGGTCTTTGATTGATGTTTTGGTTCGATGGTTCTGGAATGAGGGATTGATATTCAGGTGGCTAAGCTCCGGTGCTTGGAGATATGGTTGTCGGCGAGAGGGCTGGGCAAAAAAGCCCGTCAGCCAGGAAAAACCGGCCTGTTTGTCCAGGTCCAGGTTTAGCCCGGTCCCCGTTCTCTGAAACTACAAGCCCGACCCGAAGAAAGATAGCAGGTCCCGGTCCCGGTCCTTGTAAATCCAGTGCTGGTCTGGGACCGTGCCCAGCCCTACCTCTGAGCAATCATGTATGCAGTCTCTCAATGGGGCAGAATTTAATATAGTGCTTGCGATTGCTAGAGCAAGGACGTAAGACTCTTTTTATAGGCATTATAGGGCTTAGTACCTCCCATAGAGGATTCTAAGTCCTAGTTAATATAGGCATTCATCAACATGTCATGTACATCTGGGAGATATTTATGATACAAGTAATGGCCAAAATATGTATTGTATCCATCGTGAATAAGTACATAAACTAAAATATCATAACATTGCCCAATTATAGGGATAGCAATGGGGCGGGGATCACAATATCATCCCTATCCCTATGGTTATTCTCCACCCCCACCCCCATCCCCGCCTCAATCCCCAATAAAAATATATTAGGGATTCCCCGTCCCCATCCCCGCCCCAAATCCCTAATAAGAATTTAATAAATAAAATAATTTTTTTCTCATATTATCTTTTTAAAAATCAAAATCTACAACAAATAAAATTAAAACATGATTAAATTCATACATCATAATTTAGTTAGGGTTAGACAGAATGATAGGAACAGTGCCTTTTATATTGTAAAAGTGGAGAAATTTTTCTATCCTAGATTGTGTGATGGGCCAATAAAAATTTTCCATGTGGATATTGTCGCTGACTCAGATTGGTGTTGAAAACCAATTTGTCTAGAATATCCTTTCTCTTCTCTCTGCCCAGAGTTCTCTTTCCATTCTTTTTCTTCTCGAACCGCTCTACAATTCCTTAGGGAGAAACCAGAACCTTGAACATAATCACGGATCGACTTTGAATATCTTACGAGAAAAAAGGCCTTTTTAAATTTGCTTTTGAAGAACTATTCTTCCTGATTTGGTTTATATCCTTGAGCTTATGTCAAAAACCTCATGAATCTGATTTACATAACTATTATTTTGTTTCTAGAAAATCATTTCAATTTAAATGGGAAACTGTGCTCCAGAAGATTAATTAGACATAGTTGAATTATTATATTTAGAAACACTCAATGTTTTGTTGGAATTATGCATTCATCTAGGTTTGTAGACCTGGGTATTTTATCCAACTAAAGCTCAAAAGTTTGCAGAAACTGCGTTTCAATTGATCCACCCACCTAATTAATGTCATCTTCCATGCGTAATCTTGACTTCCTTGAATATGTTTGGTTTTTTTTCTTTTTTCTTTTTTTCCTTTGGTGAAGAATATGTTAATGGATATCAAAACTTCTCACTGGTTTTTTCTTATGAAGGGTTGATTGACAGAGTAGATTCACTTCTAATTGATTTATGGGTTTACGGTGGGTTGCTTCTTGATTTCGTCTTTTTTAAATTTAATGCTTCATGAGTTTCAGTTTGGTGGTTTCGCAGAGAGGTACCAACGAGGATGGAAGAAAATTTTATGGTGTTTGGAGAAAGATTGAAGGGAAGGGAGAAGAAGAGGGAACTAGGGAAGAGAGAGGGGTATTCAGAGAAATTGGTGTTCAATGTGGATTTGAGTTGGCAACAAATTCCACATGGAAGTTTTTCATTGGAACGTCACATATCCATCTGGTGCGACGGTAGGATGGAAAAATTTCTCGTAAAGTAAAGAAAATGTATATATTTATTATTTATATTATATAAAAAAAAACTAATATAAATATATATAATTAAAGTATATATAAATTAAATATATGTATATATTATAGGGGTGGGTTTGAGGATGGGGATCACAATACCATTCCCGCCCCATCCCCAATCTTAGATAGCGGGAATTGGGGATTCCCATCCCCATTCCCCACTTGTCCCCGAATCCTCCCCTCACTAGAGGCGGGTATCCAATGGAGCTCCGCCCCACTAGGAATTTTTGTTATCCCTACCCAACCTCCAACAGTAGAAATTGTTTTTCAGTTAAATTTAACTAAAGTTGTGAAATATAGCTATTAGTTTAACAATGTTGCTTCAGTAATGGTAACTATTTGTACATAATATACTATGTTTTACCAAATCGTAAACTGACATGTGGACAAAAGATGATAGAGAAATATAACTTTTGCTTTAGCTATATAGGATACTCTAGCTAAATATAGCTAGCCATTTTAGCTATAGTTAAATTTAACTTACCTATAGCTAGTCTGTTGAGTTGAATTTTGTATTAAAATAGTTATATATAGCTACTCTATTGGAGATGCCCTTACTTATCTGCAAGATATGTAGCTAAGTTGTTGCATTCGTTATTGAGTATTGATAAAATGATAAGTCCATTAAAAATCTTACAGTTGGCAAATAGCTGAGTGTTGCATATTTTTCTAAGGTTTCTCCAAACGGGAGAGACTGGGATCCATGGCAAGCCAACAGTGTGGTGATCATGGGCATAACTAAGTCAAGGGGGTTGGTTGGGCAATAACCCAACCCAAGTTTTGGTCGAAAATCTCTCAAGTATACCTATAGCACAATCTAATACCGAACTAAAACAGGTTACTTCTACTTCAAGAAAGGAAAAAAATTATGTGTGAATCAACCTTCGTCTTCCGTTTTCTTGGTTCTTTATTTGGGTTGGTTTAGATGGAGCCAAAAAGAGTAATTTGGTCTAAAGTTTTAACGTATTGGTGGAAATGAATTATGGTTGAGAAGACAAATCAACTCTTCTATCATTTCCACAATACACACACACTGATCAACCCTACTCTTGCTGCACTAGTTGTTGGGATTGTGATTGCTATCCCCATTTCAATGATACATACTCAACTCCTACACTTGTGTATAGTTGTACTAAAAATAAATTTTAGGCTTCGCCCAAAGAAAGAGATCTAAAAATGTAGCCCACCCAATTTTCAGATCCTAAATCCACCACTGGTGGTGATCAAGGGCTCAAATGGCATCGGGGATTGTTCGATTGGACAAGTATTGATCATGGGTTTGGAGGACCTGTTTGGCCATGGCTGTTGAAGAAACAACTAGGGAGGTTACTTTTCCAAGTTTTAGGGACATCAAAGGGCCATGGATTTGGGCAAGTTTGGCAAGAGATTTGTGAGAGGTTTGTCACCAAGTAGGAGAAGGTTTCCGAGGATTGGAAGCGGTTTTGGACCTGGTGGAAGCTTTTTGGAGGTGTTTTTGGCTCTTGAAATTGAGTAGAGGAGGGCTTGGATCAATGTCCAGATGAGGATAAGGCTAGGTAAACGAAAGCACTCCAGTCTCCAGCAGTACATCTCTCTGTCTTACCCTTCAGTAAAGAAAGAGGAAAAAGTATTGTCTCAGCAAATGAAATGGGAAGTTTGTACTTGGAATTTGGAAACATGCGTCTCTATATATAATAGTTAATAGTACGTAGAAAAATGAGTGAAGTTTATTGTTTAATAGACAAAGTACGTCGGTCCAGTACTCCAGTCTTTGCTCATGTTTTCGGTTTATTAGCTAGATTTTCACCAAAAATTTATGTGCATAAATATTACTTTTCATTCACTATTCTAATTCTAGATGTTACATTTAAATTATTATTACGAATTAAAAATATGAGAGTAATAGTAGGTGAATCACAAATTACATCCCTAGTAAGGTCATCTTTTTTTTGGATCTATTACTCTTGTTTTCAACCGTCATATCCCACCGTCAAACTTGAATTACTTTATTTGGGTCTTGCTCATTTTTCGACAAATGATTCTATCATAAATTAATGGAATATTCCTATGTGATTCTTTCTATTTAATTTTAGGTTATAGATTATTTAAGTGTTTTCATTAATTAAGACTTGAGGGTAGCCAATTTGACCATTTAAAAAAAAAAAACTGATTGTCACTTTAAAATTTACAGTTTGTATTTTCTTCATGTTCAAGAGATGTTATACTAAAAAGCTGAGAGGTGCCTTGATTGAGATAATGAATATTTTTTTGGATAATATTGAGGTAATGAATATTTTGCCTAATCCATTTTGCACTGATATTTTATCTCTTCATGTTCATATGGTTACAAATTTACAGTATACACATTAAACAAAAATCATGCTAAATATTTATGCACATAAATTTTTTGATGACAGTAAAGCTAGACGCATTAAATTAATAAATTATCTGATGAATTCTTAAGTATGGCTGCCCGTATACGACGTAACGACGACTCTCTCAGAAATATGTGGCCCCATCTCTTTGTGAGAGACTTCAGATGTGGAAGAAAGCTGCCCAAATAAAATGATAGCCCACATGTATGTATCTGGTAAAACAGAAAACACATGTCTAAAATGTTGTAGTAAGCAGCCACCATAGAAATTAATGACTGATTTTATTAGAGAAACAATCAGTTTCAGTTGCTTCTACTTTTCCATGCAAGAATTTTATTTTTTCCAGACAATCCGAGTCTACAGACCAAACTTATTATAATGTGCAGCACTAGAGAAAAAGAGAAACTGAGAAATTAGGGACAGGAACAGCAAAACAAAATACTAGTGCAACAATTTTCACAGAGGGATAGGGATAGCTCTCAAGGGTTTAGCCATCTCTAGGGTGAGTCCAAACTTATCATCCATGTTCATGTTCTCTGGTGTAACTCCACCTTCAAGCTTCCAAACAAAGGAATGGATAAGAGAACCCAACATTAAGTGCAACATTCTGATTGCCAATGGTAAGCCCGGACATATTCTCCTGCCGGCGCCAAATGGAATAAGTTCAAAATTCCGGCCTCTAACATCAAGTTCAGACCCCAAAAATCTCTCCGGCTTGAATGAATCCGGGTCGTCCCATATACTTGGGTCTCTGCCAATGGCCCATGCGTTAACAAGCACTTGTGCACCCTTTGGGACTGTGGAGCCTTCAATTTCTACATCTGATTCGGCTTTTCGGGGAAGTAGCAAAGGAACTGCAGGGTGCATACGAAATGTTTCTTTAATAATGGCTTGCAAGTAAGGAAGTCTAGTAATGTCTGATTCCTCAACTGGATTGCCTTTGCCAATTACTTCGTTAAGCTCTAATTGTGCTTTTGACAGAGCTTCAGGGTTGTGCAAGACCTCTGCCATTGCCCATTGGAATGTGGATGTTGTTGTGTCTGACCCTGCAACAAAAAGAACCTATCCAAACACATAACCAGTAAGCATTATATTGAACTGGACTAGACCAAAAATGTATTGCATTGAAAATAAAAGTAATATATCGTTGTGATGAACTTGAGCTCTTTAACATATCTCTGAGTGTCATATGAATTAGTACAATTAATAGCATTCTGTAGTTGTTATTCACACTTCTAGAAAATCATTCTACAGTGCAAAATTTAACATTTTATTATTTTCAAACACTCACAAAATAAGTGCAAAATGACTTTTTAGATGTGCGAATAACACTGTCATACATTACTATCTTAGGGTATCGTCTAGGGTACGTACCTTGATGTATGTCATACCCTTAAATGTTGACATGTGTCATTTTAAAAAATAAAATTTACCATATTAACAACACATTCTATCTTGTCATCTTGATATGTAATATATATATATATATATATATATATATATATTTTTTAGAATATCTTGATATGTAATATTGTTCAAAAATATGTAACAAATATTGTCAAAATAATAAATTACACCTAGTAGAACTAAAATTACGACTTATGACCACACTTATTGTGGTTATTGTAATTGAGTGGTCAAAGATGTAAATATCATAGTTGGACAACTTTTATCAAATGGAGAACCTCTTTATAATACTGAGTACTTACATATCTTTTGGTCTAATATCAATTTTATCATGTTTACAACACAAAAATTGTCGAAATTGTAAAATGGTTGATAATCTTGTAAATGATGTAGTGAATATTTAACTAATACTAATTCCATGAACCTAGGTTAGAAGGTTTTTGTTTTTAATAAGGAAAAAATGTAATTGTCAATTGATAATCAAACATTAATTGGTTAATGATAAAATTAATTAGTAATAAAGATTATTTAACTAATAGTAATTCGGTGAGCCTAGGTTAGAAGTTTTTTAAAAAAAATCTTTTTAAGGATTAAATTTTGTTTACTACCTTATACTTTCAAGGGTTCATCAGTTCAGTCCCTGCACTTCTAATTTAATCAGAAAAGTCCTTGCACTCTCCAATTTCATCAAATCGATCCAATCTATCACTATTCTGTCAATATTCGCTGTTAAAATGCTGACGTGGGACATTTTCATAGGAAAAATTCCCAAACTACCCATCGCTAGGCAGCCCGCCGATGTGTTAGTGTTGTGAATGCAGATGGGTAGTTTGAAAATTTTCCTAGAAAATTGACAGAGTGGTGACGGATTGGATTGATTTGATGAAATTAGAGAGTGCAAGGACTTTTCTGATTAAATTAGAAGTGTAGGGACTGAACTGATGAATCCTTGAAAGTACAGGGTAATAAGTAGAATTTAGTCTTTTTTTAAAAGAAAAAAAACGTAATTGTCAATTTATAATTAATAATCAAACAATAATTGGTTAAGGCCTAAACAGATTACCAAATTTTAAATATTTTGGACCATTGAATATATTACTAATTCAATGGTCTAAAATATTTAACAAAATAGGTTAATTCAATGGTCTAAAATATTTAACAAAATAGGTGTATGGCAAACACCCGGTTACTTAAGAAAATTCCACTATTTTAGAAGCTCAATTATTAGGAAACTAAAAGCAATTGAAAATGAAAAAGGTAATACAAACTGACCAGTATGAAATGATATAGTTGATTTTTGTTGAGCTCCTCACTGTTTTCTTCTGTAATAGTGAGAAGGGTATCCAACACATCGTTCTTTGTTGCAGATTCAGTCGATTTTCTCAGCTCCAACCTCTGCTGAACTATTGTTTCAACTAAATCTATTATCTTTCCAAAATACTTTATCATTCTCCTTCTTCTGCCATTAGGATCAATCTTCCTAAGCACAGGAAAATAGTCCCCCAAGTTTGGTTTTCCAGCCTCGATCATAATATTATGCATCATCTCCTTGAACTCCCTGGCCATTTTGGAACTCGGGTCTGCTAAATCAATTGAAAAAGTTGTATTAGAGAGCAAATTGAGTGTTGTGGTGAAAGCTGCCCTACCAAAGTCAACTGCTTCCCCACTCAGGCTGCTTTTATGGACTGATTCAAGGAGTTGCTCCACTTTTTTGCGTCGCAGGTTTTGGTTAGCATCAAGCATCTTGTTGGCAAATAGCTGAGTGTTGCATATTTTTCTTAGGTTTCTCCAGAGGGGTGAGACAGGGATCCATGGCAAGCCAACAATGTGGTGATCAAGGGCTCGAATGGAATCGGGGATTGTTCGGTTGGAGAAGAATTGATCATGGGTTTGCATGACTTGTTTGGCCATGGCTGATGAAGAAACAACTATGGAGGTTACCTGTCCAAGTTTTAGGGACATTAAAGGGCCATGAATTTGGGCAAGTTTGGCAAGAGATTTGTGAGGTTTGTCACCAAGTAGGAGAAGGTTTCCGAGGATTGGAAGCGGTTTTGGACCTGGTGGAAGCTTTTTGGAGGTGTTTTTGGCTCTTGAAATTGAGTAGAGGAGGGCTTGGATCAATGTCCAGGTGAGGATAAGGTAAACGAAAGCACTCCAGAAGTTCATCTCTCGTCTGATCCTTCAGCAGAGAGAGAGAGAGAGAGAGAGAGAGAGAGAGTGAGAGTGAGATCTGATCTCTCGTCTCAGCAGATGAAAATGAAAGTTGAGACTCGGAAGCATGTGACTCCATAATCCATATATATAGATATACATAAATGAGGACCAAGTAGTGAAGTCTTTGCTACTTTTTTCGGTGTATTAGCTGGTTTTTCATTTGTTTTTTTATCGATCTTATGGCTGGTTTATACGTTTCTGTCAGCAGTGGGAGACAAAAGATCACATCATATGAGAGGAATTTGAATACATAGAATGAAGACATCAGCCACATCATTTGTGAGGAATCTGAATACATAGAATCAAGTACACATCAGAATTCAGATGAATGTCCAGTTTTTTTTTTTTTTGGTCGTAGAAAGGAAATTTCATTAAGCCTCAAGGGCAAAGAAGAGAGAGTACAACTGAAAGTGAAACAGAGCTAGGAAGAAACAGAGCTAAAGAAAAACAAAACAACACTAAAGAGTATGACTAACAACAGGAAAGCAGAGAAACAGGACCCAACAGCCGTGGCATGATCAGGGAGGCCCAGGGAGGCCATCATTCCTCAAAATGGAAATCAGTGAGGTTGGTGGCCTGTTCGCCCACTCCAGGGAGCACAACCTCAATTTTGCAAGCTTCGCCGCGGCATCCGCCAGTTTACTCTCTGAAAACGGTCGATGATTCGTTATTGTTCTGATATTAGACTCTCGATCGGATCTTGTGAATTTTAATTATGAGTCATTAACCAGAGGACGTGTTTGATCAACCAAATCAAAGCATTGTGATTCGATCGTCTTCTATATATATATATTGATTATTTAAGTGAAGTCAATGAGGAAATCGAGATCTTGTAGCATACTTGTTCATTAATGAGTATAATATATAGTAATTAATTCATGGTGCGTGACATCGAAGCTACCTATTTGGAAAATCAGAGAGATGTGATAATGAATATTATCTGGTTCTAGCGTTTTACAGGAGATATATACTTGGGAAAAAGATACAAACAGTACCTAACCTTTGGCCCATTAGTAACTTTAGTACCTGACAAAAAAAAAATATCACTTTGGTACCTCAAGTTCGAACCACGACCCAACATTAGTATCTGGACCGTTAACTCCGCTTAACTCCGTTAAGGAGACTGCCAGCTGTCATATTTTAAAGGGTATTTTCGTCTATTTGTATCTTAATTAATTTTTTTTTTCTTTAAGCATTTTTTCCTCTCTCTCTCTCTCTCTCTCCTTTCTTATCTTCTTCTTCCCTCTCTGCAGAGCAACCTGCAGATTCCTCATCCTTCTACTCAATCTCTTCTTCTTTCTCTTCGTCCTTGTTCAGCCAAGTAAAACAGAGCTAGTGTCAATGTGAAGAAGAATTGAGAAACCCAATCCAGATCGGATATGTCCGAGCATAGCCCAACCACCACGCAGCCACGATCCCGTCACGATGCCGCCTCCGACCCCTCCACACAAATCCCTACCAGCGATCAGTCCTGCGAGGGACAACCCGAAACTCGACCGCCGCCGCAGTCTCCCCCTTCCTCAATGCACAAGCCACCGCCGCGATCTCCCCGATATGAATAAGAGGACGATCTCCCCTAAACCCTAAACCCAAATCTTTACATCCAAAGCCCCAACCTTTCCCCAATTCCCCGCCGTTCCCTCAAAATCAATTTCAAACGATGCTCTGCCTCGTCGTTTCGATCTCCTCCACATCAATTTCATGAATTTCTTCCTCTTCCCCTAACTCCCCAATTTCACCAGAACCCAGTTGCTTTGAAACACCAGCAACCATCCTCCTCCCCAATTTAGAGTTGAGTACCTTTGGGTTTTGGGTTGCTTTTCGCCGCGTTTTCTGACCTGGGTATCGACTTTCTTCGGCGAAATCGCCCCGATTTGTAGAAATTGGACTAAGAAAACAATTGCAGGGGCAATGATGAAGAAGACGATAGTGATGGGGATGTTAGGAGGTGGAGGCTTTCGTGATTAATTGGAGGGAAGACTAAGCAGTTGCGTCCTCATATCTAACTTTTTTCTTTTCTTCTTATTCATGCTTTCTGGATTTGGTTATTGTGTATGAATGTTTGAAGTTTTTTTATGCAAAGATTGCATCTTGGTTTGAGTATTTTTGGGTTGATTTTGATGGAATCAAAGCTTCCTTTGGAAGTCCGCCGATTGTTTATGTTCTAAGGCATCAATGGGTCTATTCGTGTGAGAAGGCCAAGCAGGAGTTGGATTATAGTCCTAGACACTTGAAGGAAGGATGAGGAATCTGCAGGTTGCTCTGCAGAGAGGGAAGAAGACGATAAGAAAGGAGAGAGAGAGAGAGAGAGAGAGAGGAAAAAATGCTTAAAGAAAAAAAAAATTAATTAAGATACAAATAGACGAAAATACCCTTTAAAATATGACAGCTGGCAGTCTCCTTAACGGAGTTAAGCGGAGTTAACGGTCCAGATACTAATGTTGGGTCGTGGTTCGAACTTGAGGTACCAAAGTGATATTTTTTTTTGTCAGGTACTAAAGTTACTAATGGGTCAAAGGTCAGGTACTGTTTGCATCTTTTTCCCTATATACTTTACGCACGAGGTAGGCAAGTAAGGAAAAACGTGCATCAGGTGTTTTGCTATATATATTGTTTTTCTCGAGACCTCCCAATATCGGATGCCTGGTGTGGCGGTTGCACCACCAAGGCACTAACGTCACCTCAGGGCTGGCCCTGTAAATGATGACTCTTTATAGATATAGATATAAATGGAATTTTTATCACTACTAGGGTCAAAATTTTCTTACACTAGACAAAATGATACATAACTTTCAAAAGTGATCAAAATGTTATCTAAATTTTTAAAAACAAATCAACATGATACATCGGTTTATTTTTTGTAACTTCTCTGTTAAAATTGATTACATGTGGTGCGGTGTTTTGTAGGGTTATAATAATATTTTACACAAGGGCCCTTTACACAAATACTGTTTTTCAATTATTTTTTATTTTACTTTGTTGATTGCTTCATCTTCAATCTCTACATCTCTATCTCTCCCCAACTTTATTTGTTTCTAAGATCAATGGTGGAATTGAAATTGAATGGAAGATTTTAATTTTGCAGAATAAAAAGATTGGGTTATAGATGGTTGATGGCCCTCTGACCACAAATTACTTCAATTTGTGGGCTTGATTTTGCATTTGTGCATCTCTATATTCTGTTTCGGATTCTAATTCTACAAAATTTTTGAATTTCAATTACAAAAAGCTCACAGATTGCAGAAGAACGAGGAAGAAGGAGAACAGAAAAAGCAAAAAAAGAAAGAATTAGAGGATAATATTGTCATTTCCAACTAAAAGTTGAGTGAAAAGTTGTATATAACTCTTAACTTTAACGGAGATGTGACGGAAAATGGACAGAGGTATAAAGTTGATCAATTTTTGTAAGTCTAGGTATCTCTTTGATCACTTTTAAAAGTTGGGTATCATTCTGTCCGGTGTAAGAAAGCTTTGACTCTAGTAGTGATAAAAGCTCATATAAATAACTCAAACTGAGAAATAAAAACAAAAAGAACTGGAGTCTTGCTAATATTTTTCTTTAAGTTACATTGCTAAGCTATTCCAAGAGCTTGATTTATAGAATAATGTTTTTATTTTTTATTTTTTTTATTTTTTATTTTTATTATTATTATTTTTTAAAACCCTTAGCCCACCCCACCCTTATATATGTCAATGAGAATCGAACCCATGACCTTTACAATGTTGGAATTATAATTTACCAACAGATCACAGCTCACCGACGCATTCCTTATAGAATAATGTTAGGTGAGCAAACTTTTTAAGTAAGCTATTCACAACTTTGAGTTATATTGGAACACATGTATTTGTTTGTGGGTCTGAGTCATGAATCATGACTCAATTGGTACGTCGTAGTTTGGTTTCAAACTTTCAATCATTTTATGATTTTCAACCGGTTAAGGATAGGCCACCAGGCTGTCTATACCATAATCTTACTCGAATTTTTTTTGGATTCGAAATAGCTTTAATCATCAATTAGCTTATCAAAAGGAACTGCCCCCAACTACTTCAATTACAAGGTAACTCAGCAAGTAAATCATAAATCCAAGGAGGTCTTACCTGAAAATTTTATAATTTAATTTATTAATAAAAAATACAACATTATTGGCCATTTCACTAAAAAAGTAAAAATCAAGGTTCGCAATTTCGGGTTTGATGTAGAACCATGCACGACGTGTCGTTTGCAAAACAAAAACATTTGGGCAACAAACACACGTGTGCGTAGAGCTCCCCGTTGGTTGTAGCAAGCTTGTTCAAGCTTCCATGTCGTTGATCACCAGAACCACACTCACACTCCCCAGAACACGCCTCGCCCTTCGATCCTTCACCTGCAAAACGTCATCCGACCCGCCACCGTTGATTCGCTCCCTCACTCTCCCGAGTCAGCTCGCCGCCGAGCCCGTCCAGATCGTCGCCGCCCCCCACATCTCCTCCTCCCAGTTCAGGCCAGTCACGCTTTTCCCTTCCTTGTTCTTCAGAAAAGTCTAAAACTTCGGATATGAACTGAACCCAAGTACTCATAATGATGGTAAAACGTTGCAGGAGCGCTATTGATTCGTCTTTGTTTAAGCAGTGGCTGAAGAACATGGAGAGTGAAAGTGGGATTCTACGCGACGGTTCTTTGGCTCTGAAACGAGTTCTAATTCAGGTGAACCAGTCCTTCTTTAAAGTGGTTGAATTGATTTGGTTTTGATAAGTTCATAGTCTTGGAACTGATCAGTTGGGTTATAATAGGGTGTGGATATGTTTGAAAAGAGGATTGGGTTTCTGAAGTTTGAAGCCGATGTGGTTGATAAAGAAACAGGGAAAAAGGTATCTAGTCATATACATACTTGTCTTTTATATTCTAATGGTATGTTTTGGTGGCCATAGTTGTTGATTTGTTTGTTGTGAAACTAAAACATATTTAGGTTCCAGGTATTGTGTTTGCACGCGGACCGGCTGTAGCTGTGCTTATACTTTTGGAATCGGAGGGCAAGGCTTATGCTGTTCTTACTGAACAGGTAGCTCTTCATTTCATTTTGGTGTTTTAGAGTATCTGTTATGACATTATGATGCTTTACTTAAATCGGAAAATCACGTTCATCCTAATTTCTATATTATCGCAAAAAGAAATTACGGCATTGTACTTCCATGTAATCAAACCCTATTAAAAATTGTTGCATATCGAAGGTTAGAGTACCTGTTGGAAGGATCATACTGGAGTTGCCTGCTGGAATGTTGGATGATGACAAGGGTGATTTTCTCGGCACCGCAATCCGTGAGGTCTCTCTCTCTCTCTCGTATGTATGTATCCTTCTTGTATTTTGGAAAGTTCACGTAATCAGCTGAAAATTAATTTAGATTCCTCGTAAACCACAAGCTATGGTTTTGGTTTATTAAAAAGATTATTGTTCCAATAATGTATGAATATGATGGTTGCTTGAGCCAAAAAAGACGGTGGTTGGTTATAGTTCAGTTGATAGCCATATCCATCATCACCACAAAACCATAAGCTTTTTAGTGATCAATAATATGCTTTTCCTCCGGCCTCTGTGTCTTGGAGAGTTTTATTACTTTATTTATTTTTCCTCTCTTTAACTTGGTACTGGTTTTCTCTTTTTTGTTTCGTCCATTCCTCAGAAAAACCAATCTAGTTTCTTTACAAGGTACTCTTGAGATTCATTACTGCTTGTTCTTGCTTATGCAAATATGCCTTGTTCAATACTTTTATTTTTCCAACTTGTCTTCGTATATTTCTATCGATCCTGAGTATGTTGCTTTTTAGAATCTCTTGAAATTTTATTTGTTTGACTATTTTCAGCTTCTTTTGATAATCAACAGTCGAGTACTAAGTGTAAGATGTAAGTTTTACAACTTTAACCTAAAGCTAAGTTACATTATTCTTATTATAACACTCCAGGTGGAAGAAGAGATTGGCATATGCCTAAAACAAGAAGACATGGTGGACCTCACAGCCTTCCTCGACCAATCTACTGGATGCAGAATATTTCCTTCTCCTGTAAGTTGGCCTTAATCCTTTTCTGGAATGACGATTGAAACTCAGAACCCTGAAGATCTCTTTTGTGTTACACCTACCAGTAAAAGATCACCTTTTTTGTTTTTTCATTATTAGGGAGGGTGTGATGAAGAACTCAGCCTCTATCTGTACAGAGGGCAGGTGGATAAAGAGCTTATTGATCAGCTGCAAGGTCAAGAAACAGGTCTTCGTGACCATGGAGAGCTGATTAGGGTTCGTGTGCTCCCATATGAAAAGCTCTGGCGCATGACAGCCGATGCAAAGGTTTTAACAGCCATTGCACTCTATGAAATGGCAAAAAGAGAAGGGCTCTTGCCCCCCCCTGAAAACATGAATTGCTAATTACCATGGTCACCATACGCTCTTTGTTGGGTTGCTGTTGATATTTGCAACTATTGAGCTAGTTGGTACAATATCCAGAGTTGATGTTCTTTTATCTTTATGGAGCTCTATGTAATTTTCTGCTGTTTTTACTCGAATGGTTTCTCCTATTCTTGGAGTGAGAGGGCAGTAAATTATAGTACCAGGATAAGCAACCAAAAATATCTGTATATTTGACGAGATGATCTGTCCATATTTATTCCTTTATCAAGTGAAAGAAATGCCTTATATTCTACATCGTAGAAGAAAAACAGAAACACGGAGCTTATGAACTCATGGATTCAAACTACTCCAAACCATGCCCTTTATTAGATCAAATAAGTCTTCTTTTCAACTGTGCACAGAGGATTCACCAAGTACAACAAATAAATATGAATCTTTTGGCTGTACAAGGTGCCTTCATTAAACCAGGCTATGACAACTACAGTTTGCTTAGGGTATTAAACCTTGCTCATGACAAAGTCTTTGTCACTTGATTCCCATATCGTGGTCCCATCACAAGTGCAAAGCTTCTTGTAGTTCTCACCTACTCCAGCGCTTCTAGCGATTACAGCAGCTGCGACACCCGAATCTGACTTGTCAGCAGTTCCATATACTGCTATTGACCTCCCAATAAGATCAGAAACTCTCAGCTTCTCTTTGACACCAGAGAAGAAAGCATTGCCATTCTCATCAGTATCCAATGTTCCCAGGTCACCAAGCGGCTGAAAATAATCCAGCATATCACTTAGAGAATGTCAAATTAAAGTCCTCATCAAGAAAAGCCAGTAAAGTACATAAAGTTCAATGAGTGAGATGATTAATGATGGAAACAATTTCATAGTAGATTCCTACATTGACAAAATAGGAGGTTTGGTTAACTGTTGAGAACAGAGACTATATTTTGCAGCACGGACTGAAGTGCAGTAGTATAATGTGCATGATGCTTTCATGAATCAAGTATTAACTTGGCTATTACCAAAAGTGAGGGAGGGGATGGGGGTGCGGTGGTGTGCAGAACATAATGCCTAAACTTTACTATTGTGCCTCCCATGAGAATAAAATGTAGACAATTCAACTACATGTTAACAGCCAAATATTCTATCCATTGATATGAGACTTCGAGAAGTCCAGGTATTTAGGGAAAATCTAAACAAACATAAAATTTGAAGAGAAGCTTGATGCTGAAACAAACCTCGTTTACACTTTCTGTAGATGGATTAAATACTTTTCCAGTGCTAGCAGCACCTTTTGTTAAATCACCAAATTCATTAATGGACCAACCATGTTTCCCAGGTGATAACCCACTAAAGCTAGCTTCAATCCTAGCCAACTCCATATTCACCTGAGCAAATCGAACCACACCAAAAACATCTGGACCTTTAAATTCAGCGACAGCAGCGGAAACCAAGAAATCTGTAGACCAAGATTAAATAAGAATTACATTAGCAAGCATTCTCAATAATACCGAGCAAGCATTCTTCTGCAGTTAAAACAGATGTTCAGATCATTTGAATGTTGTTGAAAATTTCCAACATCAGCTCATGTCAATTATTGCTCTTAGGCAAAACAAGAAAAAAGGTTCTAAAATATAGGTATTCATTGTGGCAATTGAGATCATTTGTATTCTACGTATAACCTAAAAGATGGTATTTTTTAACTTATTAACTCACTCAACTACCTAAAAAGTAGTCTTGTTGTTCACTTTTCACATTACTCAAAAGAAAAACTTGCTCAAATGAGAATCCTAATCCTTAACCAGAGTCATGCAAAAAGTACCAATGACAACAAATACTTACCCTAAATGGATGAGTCGATGACAAAGTAAGAAGAAAATGAAAACAACTTTGAACCTAAACTAAATGCAAGAAAAATGACCTAACCTTCTGGGATCCCCTGCCCAATTAATCTCGCTTTTCGACCTGTCTGCTCGAGAGCTTCAGTCATGGTCTTCAGAGGGGTTGCACCCAGAATCCTAACAACTTGGGTGTCGAGGTCCGCCTCTACACTTTTAACCCCTAAAGGAAAACCCCATTAAGCATAAGACAGTTGCTACAGATGAGAGGCAAAAGAGCATAAAATTCTAGTTTAATCCAGTAGCTCAAAGTCTCACCATCAACAACTTGTAACTTATTCTTGACAGCCTTAACACAACTCTCACATTTCATGTCTACCATGTACTCTGTCTGTTACCAATCAAAACCAACAGTTTAGATTTTCAGTAAAATCAGCACAACCCCTTAATTTTCATAACTAAAATCATCAACATAGGTAAATTTTTTCTAATGAAAACTTATAATCTACTCCATATCATAATCAAAGCTTCTCGATTGAAACATATGCGATTCAATATAGTTAAACCAAAAGAAAGTAAATTCTTGAAGGGTGGAACTTACCAGTAGCTCTGGCAATACAGCATCACTCTGCAGTTGAAAAGCAACAAAATTTCCAGAATCAGTAAAGAAGAGTTACGTACTTTAAGATTTACAACAGAACCCATCAATGAAATTTGAGTCAAATTAACGAATCAGATTAAACCCATCAAAGAATGAATAGAAAACAAAGAAGGGTGTGAGAATTTCAGTGAAACCTGAGAGGAGGGCTTCTGTTCCGATGTGGGCGCGTCCATGTGGAGAGCTGAGGGAGAGCTGGTGAGGCTTGTAGCGAGGAACAGAGGTTTTGGGTTTGGGGTGGAGGAGGAGGAGGAGAAAAAGGAGATGTTTTGGGATTTAGGGAATCGGAAAGATTGAGAGGAAGAAGAAGAAGAAGAAAGGGCAATGGCGGCGGGTAATAGAGAGGCAGCTATGGCACTAGTGGTGGCCACTGACCTCAGAAATGCCATTTGAGCTTGTTTTGCATTTGGACATTTGGTTTCGGTTGGTATTTCTCTGTTTCTTATTGACCTTCCAGACCCAACTGGAAACTACTTTGGCTGTGTTTTGGTTCACTATTTACCAATTACAATTGGTAACTTGGAAGAGTCTGGAATGAACCATAACATTTGTAGACCAACAGATGCCGTCTGCTTTTCCGTTACACTGACCGAGTCAACTCGCATAAGACAAGATAGATCAAACTGTAAAGTATGAAGTTACACAGGGGGCTTTTAGGGGAGAAGGAGAAGGCAGCTGCATCGAGGAGGAGATAAGGTTCCAAGACTAAAAACCCTTCTCCGTTGTCCTTCATTTCTACAAAACATAAAAATCCCCGTTGAAGAAAACACAAATTTGCAAACAAGAGGTCATTTTGAGAAGGGCGGTTCAAGCGAAATTGCGACCTGGAAAGGAAGCGACAGTCCGAGTTTCAGATGTTGCGAAATAGGACGAAATAAGGCAAAACTTTTGGTGAGGGTGGAATCAGGAATGGCGTGAAATCCCTAATCAAATCATCTTCCTCACACCGCCAAATGGATGCAGGTTTCTTTTCTCAACTTTACCCAATTGTTTTTCGTTTTACGTATTACAATGATTTACGTTCATCTCTATATTTCGCTTTTCGAATTCAATTATGCAGAAAAGGGCATAGTTGTGGGTGATTGATTATATTTGGTTTTTCTGGTTTCCCCCCTATTGAATTCCATTCCGGGGATTTATTCTAGTTGCATAGATTAGTTAACCTTTATTCAGATGCATAAACCAAGGCTTAATATTATTATTCATCCCCCATTTATGCTACATAGTTTGCCTTTCAACACAATTTCAGTTATTGTTTGCACCATAAAACTACATTGCCCTTGGATGCTATAATCTAGCAATAACAAAGAGGCTTTTCAGGCAATCCAACACACCTACAAATCAATTGAACTCAAATTTTTGGGGAGCATAAGCCAATTAGACTACAATGAGAAACCAAATGTAACATTGTACTAGGTAGCCTGCATTTCAGTCAAGTTCCCTGTCGGTGAAATTCTGACCATATTTTACCAATGAAGACATTGTGTTGGTTCAGATGGTGTTCGTCTTGTCATCTTAGCTTTACAGTAATGAGTCTTCTGCATAAGAGAATATGTTCCCTCTTCTTCTTCTTTCACGCTTTTGCACCTTCTTGTTTGGTTGCCGATGAGGAAAATTGAAACAGGGCGTTTTTGTGCTTAGAGTGCTTGTAGTATGAGGCTGGCGGGGATGGAGGACACGGCGGAGCTGCTGGAGAAGAAGCAAGCGTCGGAAATTTCGAAGATGAGCTTAGAGGAGGCACTCACTCTCGCTCGTGCTTTCAGCCATTACCTCAATTTGATGGGCGTTGCTGAAGTTCATCACAGGTCACTGAACGACTTGGGAAAAAAAAAATTGGGTTAAATTTCATATATCTCTTAGTGACATATTTTACAACCAATCGACTCTTGCTTGCTTCATCATCAGTAGTAGCAACTCTTAATCCCCAATCTATGAATTAACTCCTGCTTTCTTCATCATCTGTCAATTTGTTAGTCTATGGTTGGTGAATGAATTTTGGCAGGTAATGTTGTTTTTGATTTAGAGTTTCTGTCTGAATTGTCATAGTTTTGTTTGATTTGGAATGTAACTGGAATATTTTCAGCATTGTATTTCATTTTTGATTATCATGAATCTTTGCCTTTTGGTTTTTTATGATGTATTAGCTGATATACTTGATATGCTAAAACAAATTTTGAGGGGATCATGGATCATTTTGTGTTGCAGCTCTTCATGCTTTGTCAAACTTTCATTGTTTTTTTATTTATGTGAGTATAGTCAATCTTATTGACTAATTGGAGGTCCTGGATTATGTGTGGTTGCTACAGATAAGAGAGTTGGCTCTTTAATAGATGCATGTGCAATTATTACTTGATCCTTAGAACGCATAGAAGGTTCAAGTATTTCTTTCGGTCAGCATATTATTGGTGTTCCCATTTCTCTTGAATATATATATATATATATAGGTCAATATTCGTTATGGGTTTTACTTCTGTTTGTTATACCGAAGAGGTTGTGATTAACTTCTATGTTTTATTTTCCATGGTTCTGTTTGTTCTGTTGATTTTATATAGTGTTAGAAGGCATGTTTGGAAACACATTACAGTGGTTTAATACAAGTGTTAATGATATTTTGTTATGGTTTCTGCAATAGCTACTGAAATTGTTTCAGTTCATATTAGTTAGTAGTGAGCCACTCATAAACTTTTTTCAATAAATCATTTTCTTGAGATTCATTTTGTCACTTCATGTGTCCAACAATCCAGATAAACTCTGCTTTCAGTGCTTTGTACTGACAACTCAGAGGAATTTAGGTAGTGTGTTAAAATGTTTTAGACTGTATAGAGAAGCAGCACTGTAGAGTAATCAATGACTATGCAAAGCTGTTTGAGTTTTTATTTCTTATTTGTGTACTTTTGTTGTTCTTGGAATTCAAACAGAGCATGTGAGTTGTGAATTGTCTTTTCTAATTTAGTATTTCATATTTCGCATTGCTTAGGGTTTAGAATAGGAAGTGCTTTACTACATATTTAGCTTTACCAATGTGTACTGGTTTTGTCATGCTGCTGTAGAATATGTACTCCGTAGTGGATCTGATTCTGTTGGTCATGAACAAACTGAAATGTCTTGGGACTGCTATTAGTTTCTTCAAAATATTTTTAGTTTGAATTACTGTACATATATAATTAAACATGCTTTCAATTACTGTCTTCATATGCAAGTTCAATGTTTTACATTATGAGAAGGAGATTTTTTTGGTTTAAAGTATGAGAATGTGAGAATTTTGAAGTAGTTGTCTATTTGCTTATTATTTGCTGTGTTTACCTTGCGACAAATCAGCCATATTTGTTACTGTTGTGACAGAGTTTGTTTGTTGGAATGAAGAAGCAATCACCAGATGCACTTTCTTCTCATCCCTAGTAATATTTGTTCTTTCAAGCAATGGTAGATTTTCTACTCAAGAGTTTTAAACATGTATCTCATTATCTGGTTTACTAGGGGTTGAGGACATTATGTGGTCAGTATCTTCTAAAGTTGGTATTTTTTCCCCAAGTTTTCTTTTGAACGTTTGCCATTGTTGTCTTTTCAAAATAATGTTGATCCAATATGCTTACTTAGGACTACATGCATATAGCCACGCATATCGCCTGAGCGTAACTAATTAATACAGAGACTTAGAATATTCTTATTCTGGAATAAGCCTTGGCTGGCTAGCTATTCTTTGCATATGTCCTGACCTATAAGGAACCTTATTAAAAAAGGAATATGAGGTCTGCTAGCTCCTTCATATCAGCAGAAGTATTGTGTAGGCTTTGTTTCTTCAGTTTCT
Source organism: Rosa chinensis (assembly GCF_002994745.2). NCBI lineage: Eukaryota > Viridiplantae > Streptophyta > Magnoliopsida > Rosales > Rosaceae > Rosa > Rosa chinensis. Next base: position 18,067,155 of record NC_037094.1, on the reverse strand, counting down.
TTTTGGGTTTAGCTGTCTTCTTCCTGTGCAAAGCTTCTTAACTTTGCTTTGGATTTCCATTTTCATTTGTTTGTTTTATTGTGTTTAGTAACTTTTAAGGAGGTGAATCTCAACTGGATAATCTCATTAGGCACCAGAAGATTGTATCTTTCTGGCGAGTTCCTGTTATCTTATATTTCTCTTTTGTATCGGTATGTATTTGTATTTATATTTTCTGTGCTTATGGCTAGGGGATAAATCGAATAAGTGCTATCTTTGTTTATAGATTGACTATTTGAAATATGACTCAGTGAAAATGAGGGAGTTGGAAATTAGAAATCGGTATTGTAGACATGTGTCAATGAGCATACTTAAATTGTTTCAATTCACTATCATGCCTTATTTGAGTGACACATGAAATTTGCTTCTGTATAGACTATTTTTTATTACAAATTTCAGTTTATCATTTGGTGATTAACATTTTTAGCCTTTTGCCTATTTCTAGCCCTTGCAATTTGATTAATTTGCAATATATTTGCACAGGGTTGTTTCAGTAAGGATCAAAGAACTTGCAGTTTTATATCAATCACTTAATCTTCAGGTATATACCCCTTCCATTTATTTCTTTAGATTTTGATTCTTCTTAATGGCACAGGTGCGTAGACTGCATATAGCTGCATTAGGTGCTTTTGATTGATGAGACATGCACTAGAATCTGTATTGTGATGGTATTGCTCTGCTAATGAAAATTAGTTAGCTTGGATTTGATTGATTAGCATTAGAAACTTCATTTGCTATTGGGTTTTTAGTTTCAGTCTCTGCTTCTGACATTGAAGTATTGGGATCATAAATTCTTAATTTTTTGTAAAGAAACAAAGGAGAAGAAATCCTGGAAGGAGTTTGATTATGTAATCCAATAGCAGATATATGAATCTCTGGTTTCTGTGTATGAATGTTGTTTTCTATCAATCTGTAGCTTTGATCTTCAATTAATTGTGAGGACAACAAGCTTCTACAATACATTTTTAAGTTATAGATTATAATATTTAAGTACAACGTATTTGGTAATGTATGTTTGAAATTTGAATGTATGGCAATACATTCTAAGATTTCTAAACTGTGTCCTTACTATTGAATTAGTGCTTTCCCTGTGGTAAGATAAAGATCTTCATGCTGATGCAACTTTATTTCGCATCTTTTACATTGACTCATTTGCTCTTTTTTCATATTTCTTTTGTTTTTTGTTTTTGATAATCTCTTCTTATCGTGTGTTTCCTCCTGTTTTACAATGAAGGAATTCGATCTACATACTTTTGCTTGGTCGTTCTTAAAAACTTATTGATTCTTATGTATTCCTAAGGAACTTGATTGATGATCATTAATGTTAATCTTTCCTAGAACTTACCGACTTCTTTTTCTTTTTCTCCAATTATATATCCCCTCTTGGCTTCTTTGATCAAACCCTCAGTTTACCCTTCTACCTTCCTATTGTGCATTGAAAAAAAACAGTAACTGTGTTTTATTTTTTCACAGTGATAGGGAAGCTAACATTGAACCAGCAATGTCATCACATACGGTGCACAACCCAACAAGCAGAAAACTGACTGAAGCAGCATGTCATTGCAATTCTTGCTCCACTTTTTGTTTAGATATTACTGGAGCAAGCAATTTTTTGATAGGCTAACACGTTTTGTTTGTATACACCTAGACCAACTAGAACAACTACTTTTTGGAAAATATTCCAGCAACAACTGTAAATAAGTAAACCTTGGATAGCCTATTTTTTGAACACTCCACTATGATAAGATCATCCTTTGTTTTAGATGATCTGCAGTAATGAAAACAGTTCTATCATTTATACTCACCTTTTAAGTTTAAGAAGTAGGAAAAGACATTATGGTTATGTTTCACATCCCGCAGCAAAGCGTGGGCACCATTGCTAGTAATTTCTATTAACAACGCAGATCAAAAGGTGCAGAGCAGACGGTCCAGGCCAGATTTTTTGAAAAAAAAATTCTAATAAATTATTTATATATTTTTGAGAATATTGTACATAAATAACTTTTAAAATTCTGAAATTTCTAAAAATCATAATAAATAGCTCGGATGTTGGCAAAATCCTCATATGCCTAGTGATGTGGTATAACTTATATATATTAGGTATATTACAAAATTATACCTTCCATGAGCAACATGGGAGGAAATATAATTTATCAAAATCGACATTTGCATGATAAGAAGATATGGTTATGGTCAAAATTTCAGTTATTTTCTTGGTCGTTTGAGTCTTGATCTATTGGGTCAACTCTGAACCCTAAATACCACATAAAACTAATATGATTATAGTCGGTCCTTCGCAATTTATTTTTTCGATCTGTCAGCTCTCACACTGTCGTGGATATGAGATATATAAACTAATGTAAAAATTTCTAGAAGCTTATCTCGTCCTGGTATAGCTCCTCTTAGGGAAGTATAAGTGTATAAAGAGTTGACCGCTTTGTTTGATGTCGAATTGACGGCGGATCGGGTTAAGTGTTTTACACAATACTTATTGATACGCTATAAATATATGGGTAATCACAAATTTACCGATTTCCAGTTACGAATTTTTAGACCGCACAAAATTCTTATATGCCTAGTAATGTGGTCTAACTTATTTATTAGGTGTATTACAAAATTATATCTTCCAAGAACAACATGGTGAAGAAAATATAATTTATCAAAATTATCCATTGGATATTATCATGATAAGAATATATGGTTATGGTCAAAATTTCAGCTATTTTAGTCATCCTTTAGGTCTCGATCTACTGGGTCAACTATAAACCCTAAATATCACATAAAACTAATATGCTCATAACTGGTCCTTCGCAATTTATTTTTTCAATCTGTCAGCTCTCACACTGTCGTGGGTATGGGATATATAAACTAATGTAAAAATTTCTAGAAGTTTATCTCGTCCTGGTATAGCTTTCCTTAGGGAAGTATAAGTGCATAAAGAGTTGACCTCTTTGTTTGATGTCAAATTGACGGCGGATCGGGTTAATTTTTTTACACAATACCTATTAATACACTATAAATAGACGGGTAATCTCAAATTTACCAATTTCCAGTTACGAATTTTTAGATTGCAAAACATCTTTATATGCCTAATAATGTGGTCTAACTTGTTTCTTAGGCGTATTACAAAATTATACATTCCAAGAGCAACACAGTGGAGGAAATATAATTTATCAAAATTGGTCGTTGGATATTATCATGATAAGAAGATATGGATATGGTGAAAATTTCAGTTATTTTCATTGTCGTTTGGGTCTCGATCTGTTGGGTCAACTCTAAATCTTAAATACCACATAAAAACTAATATGCTCATAACCGGTCCTTTGCAATTTATTTTTTCGATATGTCAGCTCTCACACTCTCGTGGGTATAAGCTATATAAACTAATGTAAACACTTCTGAAAGTTTATCTCCTTCTGGTATAGCTGTCCTTAGGGAAGTATAAGTGTATAAAAAGTTGACCGCTTTGTTTGATATCGAAATGACAGCGGATCAGGTTAATTTTTGTACAGAATACTTATTAATACGCTGTAAATAGATGGGTAATCTCAAATTTACCAATTTTCAGTTATGAATTTTTAGATCGCACAAAATCCTTATATGCATAGTAATGTGATCTAACTTGTTTATTAGGTGTATTACAAAATTATACCTTCCAAGAGCAACATGGTGGAGGAAGTATAATTTATCAAAATTGACCTTTGGATGTTATCATGATAAGAAGATATAGCTATGGTCAAAATTTCAGTTATTTTCGTCGTCATTTGGGTCTCGATCTACTGGGTCAACTCTGAATCCTAAATACCACATAAAACTAATATGCTTATAGCCGGTCCTTCGCAATTTATTTTTTTCGATCTGTCAACTCTCACACTCTCGTGGATATAAGCTATATAAACTAATGTAAACACTTCTGAAAGTTTATCTCCTCATAGTATAGCTCCCCTTAGCGAAATATAAGTATATAAAGAGTTGATCGCTTTGTTTGATGTCGAAATGACTGTGGATCATGTTAATTTTTGTACAAAGTACCTATTAATACGCTGTAAATAGATGGGTAATCTCAAATTTATCGATTTTCAGTTATAGATTTTTGGATCTCCCAAAATCCTCATATGCCTAGTAATGGGGTCTACCTTGTTTATTAGGTTTATCACAAAATTATACCTTCTAAGAGCAACATGGTGGAGGAAATATAATTTATCAAAATTGGCCGTTGGATGTTATCATGATAAGAAGATACAGTCATGGTCAAAATTTCAGCTATTTTCGTCGTCGTTTGGGTCTCGATTTACTAGGTCGACTCTAAGCCCTAGGACCACATAAAACTAATATGCTCATAATTGGTCCTTCGCAATTTATTTTTTTGATCTGTCAGCTCTCACAATCTCGTGGGAATGGACTATATAAACTAATGTAAAATTTTCTAGAAGTTTATCTCCTCCAGGTATAGCTCCCCTTAGGAAAGTATAAGTGTATAAAGAGTTGACTATTTTGTCTGACGTTTTTTTGAATTGCGCAAGTGTTATTTATGAATAAACAAAATTTGGTATGCAAATTCAAAAATCTACCACCCTATAATAGCTTCCACCACTTCTCTTCATTTTCCTATCCACTTCACATGTCACTGTAGCAGTGGAAGCATATGCCATACGCCGTTGTGGCCCAATTATTTCAATGACAATGACGATTCGGGAAAAAAAAAATGCATGCCAATGTTTCAATGACAAAAAGGGAATAAAGCTTGTACGAAAGGGAATGATACATTTTAATTTTTCTCATAAATGTTATACAAGGAATGAAGCTTCTACGAAAGTTTACAAGATAATTGAGTTTTACAAGGTAGTTATCTTTCTCTACTACATAGGGTTCAAACTTTTACAAGGATCTTCCTCGTTCTACTTCAAGTACCAATTACTTTAGTACATTTGCTTGTGCCTCCTGCAAGAGCAACAAGTTTCGTATGAAAAATATGCATTTTCTCATATAACAAACAGTCTAAATTTCAATCAGATTAGATCAGAAAGTCTACCAAAGTCTTTTACCATCTTCAGCCTGGAAGTTTATCCAGCTTTTTGTATATGTCCTTTCAGTTTAATCAACTGTTTTTGAAAGCAGACAACATAATCAATTGGTATTCAATTCAACAAATAGTAATTGAAGTCTCATTTTCTTCTTCAGCTTCCTTTATTTATGAAATACATAAATTTCACAGAATTAAACAGTTGCTGATGAGCATAACCATTGTTCATGCAATTTTTCCTGTAGATTTTTATCACAATCTCATCCTAGGAGCCAAGACATCCTAGAATAAAAAATTGACCTGGAGAGGGAAATAAAAGAAAACATACACTAGACACAATTATCCTTCAAGCCACAATTACCAGGAAAAGATCATGGTTAAATCAGATTCATGATGCAGGGGCAATTACCATAAGAATGAGACCGTAAACTATAGTCCAACATCAATTGCAGATCGGTGGGTCCCACGCCGTTAGATTCCTTCTTCACTTGCCGGATAACTCATGCGCCGGATTTAACCGTGTTCTACCTGGACCTTGGTCCATATTAGAATACAGTGATCCAGAGCTTTTGTGTGCGTGCATGGTGGAATTGGCAGACCACAATGCCATGCAGTCTTTCATGGGGAAATAATATGGAGCTCAAGGAGGTGATGAGATTGAGCAGTGTAATTGAATGGTTGGGTGAAGCTGAATTTCAAATGAAAAAAGACATAATATACTTAGAAAGTTTCCATGCATTCAAAATTAGGTACAAATCATAAAATCCAAAGAACAAAGTATACTGGTAGCATCTTGATCAGAGCCGAGTCTTCTAGCCGTCCCGGTCAGGCATTCAAATTTAGGTACAGATCATAAAATTCCAAGAACAAAGTAGACTGGTAGCATCTTGTTGGATAATCAAAGCCGAGTCTTACACTAAACAAAGCACATTGATACAGATTATCAGTAAACAATAAGATTACATAGTTGAAAGTTTCTTGTTTTACATGTCAAACCTCTTCAATAGTGTCCATGTGCTCGTTCAAAAGCTCCTCTTCAATAATAGGCTCCAAGTGCTTGCTCAAAAGCTGGCTGAGAAAAGACAACAAATTAAACACACAACTCTTAAAAATTGGGTGAACGAATAGCATTTTACTGGAGATAGAAAATCAAGATGAAGTGATTACCTGACCGGGATGGCTAGAAGACTCAGCTCTGATCACCATCCAATAGGATAAGGAGACCAAAGCCTTATCTGACCAATTTATGCAGGTTCAGGCCGTCTTTAAACATGTCATCTGTCAATCTTTTGCCTATCAACATCTCAAATAGCAGGATTTCATAGCTATAGATGTCGCCACTTGTTGACACCTCCATTCCTATGCTATACTCTGAACTTCATTTCCAAATGTACAAAATAATAAGTATACAGCCTATAAACTATCATGTTTGTGAGCATCCCCACCTGAAGTCTTCGTCTCTTAATGATTAGACTGGGCCAAATCTAGGACCTAGATGCATTCTTTGACAACCCAAAGATCACATTCTAGATCAATAGATCACCTTCTAGCATATTTATGTATGCAACATGAAAAAGAAAAAAAAGAACAGCAAGCTTTAATAGTTCTAGCAAGCTTTGACAACAGAACAGCAATATAGTTGGATGTCAAATAGGGACATTCATAAACACATTGGGCTTCTCCCAACCTACTATAAAATCCCTCTATAATATAGTGTCCTCTTCAAATAACTTCTATCATAATCAGACCCTCAAAATCTATAGTCACAACTGAAATACATCATTTCAGGTTATTAGAAGAAAAGAAGCTCAAACCTTACTCTTTGATACTTCCAGCTACACTCTTGCCAAGTCTTTCTTTGAGATAAATTCAGTTTTCCACGGCCTTAGATCACAAAAAGAAAAAAGAAATAAAATATAAATTAGTAAAAAGAACTATAAATCTAAAACCACCACATTGAATAGCACAAGCCATTTAAGTAAAACATGCCAATAATTTGAAACCAGATCATGGTCATTGAAATAGTGCAAGTACCTGTTGTCATGCAATGAGAGAAGCCTAAGCATTTCTAACCATCATATAATGAATTCTAAATCTTTTAGAAACCCACACATGACAGAGACAACAATAGGAAATTGAAGTGAACAAAAATTTTAACAAAGTTTTCAACTTAGTCATCGATTCAAGAACAAATAACACTACAAAGAATGATATAGATATTTGGAAAATACCACTCCAGCACAATAGCAAGCTTTAAAAAGAGAACAAACAACAAAACTGAAGTAGTCTTATACTGTCTTGCACCAAATCCTGCCCACCATATAGACAAGCACCCAGACCAATAATTTTGCAGCTGTTCTGTTTCATTTGCATATTGGCTATTCAAGCATTGGCATAAAACACAATCAATTACCGCTGCCTAAGAATGTGCTGTCTCATCTACCAAAAATAATAAAGCAACTTCTCCAAAATCAAAGAAGCAACCAACAAATAATGCGTAGAATGCCAAGTAGTTGTTTATATCCAGCCAAATCGTTCAAGCATGAAGCATGATCAGAGTAAGTAATATGAAACAAAGCCAAAAGACAGTCTCAAGATTTGGGACCTTCTCAAAATCTATTGAACCTAGATCGTTTCCTATATCAATCCCATCACGATAGTTCTCCATTGACACGACAGTAAAACTAATAACAGATGCCGCCTTTTCTGATACATCACAATTACTGTAAGATCAACAATTAAACAAACAGTAGCAGTAAATGCTTTTGGCCCGACTTGTAATTCACAATGAACAAGTGTACATGAATTTAGAGCAAAAGAAAACACTAACATGTACAGTGATGGTTTGGGATATAATGCTTCACCATTTCCATCTCTTAACCTAGGATTAGAAGAAGTAAATCAATCAAGTAACAGTGACTACAATCAAGACAGGACGATAAACAATGACTCGAAAAGGCCAGAAATGAAGACTTAGAACGCTTAATACCTCCGGTGCTCTTCAACTCTTTGTAAACAAACCAATTGGGTTCCTGAAATTCTAAGACCGTCCGTTCGCAAATAGGCTTTGCATTGTTTGAGATTCAAAGAATCTAAATTACTCCCTTCTGCAAAACACAATGATCAATTTAGGGTTTAAGGTCCTTAATCGAGCAAACAAAACTCAAATTCCGATGATAATCAATTCGAATTGTTGAAAGTAGAAATGTTGAGAAAATCAAAACGAGAAAGAGAGAAAAACCATTGAGGAAGCGAATTCAGAGAGACTTTGTTGCAGAGAAACCACATCAATGATGAGGTCGCTCGATTCGCAAATTGGTCCGACTCGTAATTCACTTCCGACCCCGTCTGAAGCCCGGGAGAGGAGCTGCCAAACGCCCAAACCAGATAAGTTTTCGCGGTTTTGACGAAGAAGATGCCAACCCAGTTGTAAACCTCATCCCAGATTTGCCAAAATACCAGAAACCCCTCTTCGTTTTACCATCACGGCACAGAAATTACTCTTAACAGACCCTTACCAGTCAACAAAAAGTAATCAAGTTTTGAGGATCTTAACTGGCCACGTCAGTGGGACCCATTTGGTCTACAAGTGTTTTGGTTCATTCCAGCCTACTCCTGGTAACTTTTGCCAACTGATTACCAAGGCAATTTTGGTTAAAGAGGACCAGAACAGAAGAACAAGGCTGAGAAACTAGCTAACAGGTCCATGAGAAGGTCCAACACCTAATCTTCTAACGTAGCCCCATCAAGAGTTTTAACAAAAGCAGTTAAAGCACTAGGAGCATGGACAGAAGGAGTATCAAATTCAATGACACTACAAGCATATCAATGCTATTCTTTGCCAGACCTAAAAAAATGCTATCCTTTGCGATGCGATCTGCCACCATATTGCATTCTAACACTTTAAATTTCAGAGTGAATATCTAAAATTTTTATATTGGCAAAATGAAAGGAAAAGAAAAAGAGCGAATTATGTAGAAGTGTCACGAGGTTATCTTTTAAATTTTATGTGTTATTTAAAATTCACATGTGTCATGAGTCTAGTATTTATAGAATATGAGAAATACTGAAATTATTGAACGAATTCAGATGTATTCTTTTTTGCTTTTCTACTTTGAAAAATTATTTTAAAAAAATCGTTACATATTTCAATATACCATAAATTGAAACACATTCTAAACATCAAATTTTACCAATGGTGAGATCAAGAAACATGACAATTTGATTAAAATGGGGCTTTACATGGTTTGACACCTTAGGAGGTGCCATGGGGGAATTTGTGGAAGACAATAGCATGGCATGCTAAAAGCATGTTATACCTTGTTAACTTTTTTCTTGAAACTCTCTTGTACCATAAGCTCAATATTCGCAAAGCATGATTTTTAGAATGTTTTCTAATTGATGGAACACCAATACTTCTAATGATTTTTTTTAATGAATTTTATTGTTTTTTAACTTTGAAAAATCGTTTAAAAACTTTGCTTTGAGATTTTTGAGTTTTGTCAATTCGAGAAGTGTTTCAAAATCATCATTTGAGGGTGGAAAAATTTTGGTGAGAAAATATGATTTGGAGAATGGATTTTTTATTTTTTATATTTCCTATTTTTATAACAAATTTATGGTTTAATTCCACGAAGTTATGAATTGTAGTTAATTTATAATTTTATTATTTATGATGTGCATCTAAATTGTTTCCTCAAGTTAATGTAGTATCAAGATTGGTGTAGTGTGCTGGTCGAAAGGCCTAGTCTGAAAACCTTAGGTCTAGCATTCGAATCTTAGTTCCATCCTGTGGCCAGCAGATTTGAGGGACCCTTTAGGTTTGTGCGTCTGCAGTGCAGTGGATTAGTTTGGTTTTCGCCGCAATGACGATACATGTGCTGAGATACCACTGCATGAGTGTGTGAGTTACTAACCTAACGTCCCAATCAAAAAAGATTGGGATCACAACCAAATTATCAGATCAAATGCATGGTGTCACGGGCCGAACTTTGCAATGCGCAAAGCGGACCGTGCGGCACTTGCTAGCAAGCAAGTCAGCCAAGTGAGTACCTTGCAAGGAACAATGAAAGCCACACGATATTAAAATAGTGCTAGTGACAAGCAAGAACACAATTATATGAATGTTGGGGCAACCACGAAGAACAATGAATAATCGAAAGGAAAGATCAAAGAGCAATCTCACGGGGCACAGATGATTGAATAATTCCTCTTTTATTGATGGTAAGACGGTAAGGGAGGCAAAAGTACATGTGCTTACCTATACTAGTTCCGTAGTCCAAACTATGCCGACTAGGAACCCCTCCCTATAGAGCATATCGGCCTTACACGAACTTGGCAGGAGGAAACATGAAAAAGGCCGAGGAGACTAATTGCTAAATAAAATAAATTACATAATTTGTAAATTACCAAAACAACCTTAGCACGCAAGCAAACCAACCAAAGGCTTAACTAATGACCCTGGACAAGGTTGCTTGCGGCATTACAAGTGCGGCCCCTAACATCCTCCCCCACTTAAGCTGTCGGCGCTCTCGACGACTGCCTTGATCTTGAAGTCTTCAATCTTCTGCTGGAACTTCTTCTTCAGGACGTCAGCATTCTCCCAACTAGTTTCTTCATCTCCCAGACTCTTCCACTTGACCAGGAACTGCTGGCATGGGCGCCTTGACACTCGGATCACTCTCTCTGCTAGAATCTCCTCCACTTCTTTCGGCTTTGGTGGTCTGATGTCGACGTGCTCCCGAACAGGCTGGTTGCGTGCTTGATCTTCACAGTCTGGCTGGTGCGGCTTGAGGTTGCTGACGTGGAAGACGGGGTGAACTCTCATCCAGGCGGGAATATCGACTTTGTAGGAGCACTTCCCCACTTTAGCAATGATGGGGAGCGGTCCTTCATACTTCCTGAATAGTCGTTTGTCTCTGGAGCGCAGGAACCTGAGTTGTTCCGGAAGCAGCTTGACAAGGACCATGTCCCCTGCCTGAAACTCCCTGGGCTTGCGGCCTTGATCTGCCCACTTCTTCATCCTCCCCGCCGCTTTCTCTAGATAGGCTTGAGCGATCTCGGCATTAGTCTTCCACTCTTTTGTGAAGTTGAAAGCACGCGGATTCGCCCCTTTGTAGACTTCTTGCACCGTATGCGGCAAGAGAGGCTGTTGGCCAGTGACAATTTCAAAAGCACTCTTGTTGGTGGATGAGCTCTTCTTCGAGTTGAAACAAAATTGTGCAACATCGAGCAATTGCGCCCAATTCTGTTGGTTGGCATGAACGAAATGGCGCAAGTACTCCTCCAACATCCCGTTGAACCTTTCTGTTTGCCCATCAGTCTGTGGGTGATAACTTGAAGATATGTTGAGCTCAGACCCGAGCAACTTGAATAGCTCGGTCCAGAATGTTCCCGTGAACCTAGTGTCTCGATCGCTGACTATGTTCTGAGGCACACCCCAATACTTTACAACATGCTTGAAGAAGAGGCTTGCTGTGTCTTCCGCCGAACAGTACTTTGGAGTTGGCACAAAGGTGGCATACTTTGAAAACCTGTCAACCACAACCAGGATGCCTGATAAGTCTCCCACCTTCGGGAGGTTAGTAATAAAGTCAAGGGAGACACTCTCCCACGGGCGAGTAGGAATAGACAGCGGTTCCAACAGCCCTGGAGTCTTTTGGCGCTCAATCTTGTCTTGCTGGCATGTCAGGCAAGTCTTGGTGTATTCCGTGACATCGTCTCGCATCTGGGGCCAATAGTATCCCTGCTTGAGGAGTGCATGGGTCCTCTGCCATCCAGGGTGACCTGCCCACAGGGTGTCGTGACACTCCCTCATAAGCATTCTTCGCAGTCCGTCAGCTCGCGGAACAAACACTCGTCCTCCTTTGGCCATCAATATGCCATCCTCCATCCAAAACCGACGGCTCTTCCCTTCCTTCACCATTTTCATGAGGGATTGCGCCACGGAATCCTTCTCCAGACTCTCCTTGATACGTTGCTTGATGTCTGTGGCAATGATGCTGCTCGACAAAGTGGCCAACACCTTGAGGGTGGCAAGATCAGCCTTGCGACTTAGAGCATCAGCAACTTGGTTTGTGTGCCCAGCCTTGTGTTCGAAATGGAAGTCGAACTCAGCGAGAAACTCTTGCCATCGAGCTTGCTTTGGAGTTAACTTCGGCTGGGTCAGGAAGTGGCTGACGGCTGAATTGTCTGTCTTCACAAGGAACTTTGACCCCAGCAAATAGTGTCGCCACGTCCTCAAACAGTGAATTACGGCTAGCAACTCCTTCTCCTGAGCCGCGTACCTCCTCTCAGCTTCCGAGAGTTTATGACTTTCATACGCAACAGGGTGCCCTTGTTGCAGCAGGACTCCTCCTAAGGCGAAGTCAGAAGCATCTGTCTGGACTTCAAATGGCTGGTTCATGTCGGGTAAGGCAAGGACCGGATCTTCCATCACGGCCTTCTTCAAATCTTGAAAGGCCTTCTCACAATTACTACTCCAGTCCCATGTCACCCCTTTCTTCAAGAGTTCAGTTAAGGGGGTCGTCTTCTTTGAGTAATTCTCAATGAAACGTCTGTAGTAATTGGCCAGCCCAAGAAAAGAACGTAGCTCTTTCACATTCTTGGGGTTTCTCCACTCCTTTATGGCTTCCACTTTCTCCATATCCATCCTGATTTGACCCCTTTCAATAATGTGACCTAAAAACTTGATGGTCACTTGCGCGAAGGAGCACTTTTCGCGCTTGACATACAACTGGTTGTCCCGCAATCGTTGGAACACCAACTTCAAGTGCTCTACGTGTTCTTCTAGGGTAGAGCTGTACACCACTATGTCATCCAGGTACACTACCACGAACTTATCTAAGTACTCGTGGAAGACTTGGTTCATCAAAGTGCAGAATGTGGCTGGCGCATTGGTCAACCCGAACGGCATCACCAGGAACTCAAAGGCGCCATAACGGGTGACGCACGTTGTCTTGGGTTCATCTCCTTCTGCAATGCGAACTTGATAGTACCCCGAGCGGAGGTCTAGCTTTGTGAAATATTTGGCACCACTGAGTTGGTCAAACAGATCTGCAATCAGAGGGATCGGGTACTTGTTGCGCACCGTGACTTTGTTGAGAGCCCGATAGTCCACACACAGTCTCCAACTTCCATCGTGCTTCCTTTGAAACAGCACAGGTGCACCAAAGGGGGCTTTAGATGGCCTAATGAATCCCGCCTTGAGCAGGTCTTCGAGCTGCTTTCGAAGTTCCGCCAGTTCTGGGGGCGCCATTCTGTAAGGTGCCTTTGCAGGTGGTTTGGCCCCCGGAAGCAGTTCGATCTCATGGTCCACACTCCTCCTTGGAGGCAATTCTTTGGGAAGTTCAGGAGGCATCACATCTACAAAGCTCTCCAATACCCCTTCAATCTCCTTCGGAATCACTTCTCCTTTAGTCTCATCCTTTATCAAAGGAACTGCTACATAGGTAGGCTCATGACGCTTCACGCCTTTCTTGAACTGGAGGGCGGACAAGAGACGGGGTTCACTTGGTTGCTCGATTCTTGCCGGAACCACACACGGCCTTTCTCCCATAATAAGTAAGTGTTGGGCACTAGGAATGGGAATAGCTTTGTTCGCCAACAAGAACTCCATCCCCAATATGACATCAAAGTCGTCCATCTGGACAACTACGAGGTCCGTCTTCCCTTGCCAGTGACCCAACTTGAGTGATACCCCTCGAGATAGTCCAGTTGTAGGTGAGGCCTTAGAGTTCACAGCTTTCATGCGGCCAACATCCTTCTCCAATTTCAGCCCCAACCTCCGTGCTTCAGGTTCTGACACAAAGTTGTGAGTGGCCCCTGTGTCAACCATCACGCTCTTGGCTACCTTTCCATTAATACTACCATCTATGAACATCAAGCCTTTAGCCTGGGACTTCTTAGGTGATTGTGGTCGCTTCTCCACCGCACCCAAGAATCTTAGAGCTCCCATGTGACCAGGTTCCTCCTCTGGCTCTTGCTGATCTTCCATTTCTTTCGAGTGAATATGAGCCTGTAGGGCAGAGAGGGCGGTCTTATGGGGGCACTCATTCACTCTATGCGGTCCTTTGCATAAGAAGCATGCTAGTGGCCTTGGAGCATAGCCTGAGGGATTAAAGGGTCGAGGGGTGAAGACCCCTGTCGAGGCAACAGGCTTGGACGTTGCCGTGTCCCTCGTATTCACTACTCTCCTGTCCCCTCCTCCTGAGTTGGAAAACTTGGACTCCGCTCCCCCACTTCTACTCGGTCCAGGCCTTACATTTCTGTTGACATTCACATTCGAAAACGGCTGAGTCTTCCTAGTAGAGTTCTCTTCGAATGTGTAGTCAGTCAGCCTTTCAGCAGCAGCCTGTGCGGAGGCCAAATCTTGGACTCTCTGCCGCTGAAGTTCGGTCCTCGCCCATGGCTTTAAGCCTTCCAGGAAATAAAATAGCCGATCCTTCTCTGACATGTCCGGGATGTCAAGCATGAGCCCCGAGAACTTGTTTACAAAGTCTCGGATGTTGTTGGTGTGCTTGAGCTCCCTTAGCTGCCTTCTAGCAATGTACTCTACATTCTCGGGGAAGAATTGAGCTCTGAGCTCCTTCTTAAGATCCTCCCAGGTGTCAATGGTGCATACCCCTCTTTGTATGTCATTATACTTGGTCCTCCACCATAGTTTAGCATCTCCTGACAAATACATTGTCGCCATGTTCACCTTCACTTCTTCCGAGTCTGGCTTCACTGCTCGGAAGTATTGCTCCATATCAAATAAGTAATTCTCAAGCTCCTTGGCGTCTCGCGCCCCTCCAAAAGCTTGAGGTTCTGGTATCTTTACCTTCCTGTAGTCCGTCACAGGTTGGTTTCCCATCGCACGGATGGTTAGGTTGAGCTTGGTATTCATCTCCACCAGCTCGTTTCTAAAAGCATCAATGGTGACTCGGACATCTTCTGCCATATTGTCCACGGCCACCTGGAGTGTGTCAAGGGCATCACTCATCGCCCCCATTTGCTCGTTCGGAACAGGAGCTTCTTCCTCATTTCTCTCCCTTCCGCTACCTCGAGCTTTCCAATTTTCAAGGGCCACAACTCGGTCCTTCAGGTTCTCCACCTCTATCATCCGCGCCGCCAACTCATCTAGGTCGACGCGGTCCAACACATTAGTGATATCAATCAACCTATCCGGCACTCCCGCAAGTTCTCCGAGTTGTTGGTCATACCAATCGAATCTTTGTTGGTTTGTCATCTTCCCCGTCATCGTAGTGAGCTTCTTGAGCCGAGTTGGCTCTGATACCAACTGTCACGGGCCGAACTTTGCAATGCGCAAAGCGGACCGTGCGGCACTTGCTAGCAAGCAAGTCAGCCAAGTGAGTACCTTGCAAGGAACAATGAAAGCCACACGATATTAAAATAGTGCTAGTGACAAGCAAGAACACAATTATATGAATGTTGGGGCAACCACGAAGAACAATGAATAATCGAAAGGAAAGATCAAAGAGCAATCTCACGGGGCACAGATGATTGAATAATTCCTCTTTTATTGATGGTAAGACGGTAAGGGAGGCAAAAGTACATGTGCTTACCTATACTAGTTCCGTAGTCCAAACTATGCCGACTAGGAACCCCTCCCTATAGAGCATATCGGCCTTACACGAACTTGGCAGGAGGAAACATGAAAAAGGCCGAGGAGACTAATTGCTAAATAAAATAAATTACATAATTTGTAAATTACCAAAACAACCTTAGCACGCAAGCAAACCAACCAAAGGCTTAACTAATGACCCTGGACAAGGTTGCTTGCGGCATTACAAGTGCGGCCCCTAACACATGGGTATGTGAGTTACTAACCTAACTTCCTGGTCAAAAAAAGATTGGAATCACGACCAGATTACCAGATCAAATCCAAACTATAAAAGTCTACAGATGTAGTCTTACATATCCTACCTATATTACTTTTGTTTGTTTCATTAATAGTTTAATACATAGAATAAATCAATAATCATTAAAGTAATGATAAACCGCTACAAGTTTCTTGGCACTGGGCACCAGATTTAGCTCCAAAATTCTAACAAGTTGATATTGTATGTCATTATCATAATACATAAGGTCTTTCGCCGCAGGCCTGCCCGCATTGTTTAAAGTCCTGTATGTTAATGTCAAATCTCATTCATCTTATTCTCATTCAGTCATTTGGCAAACCGTTAACCAAGTCACAACAAGCAAATCTTTAATAATTCATAAACCTTGATCTTCTGCACTGAGATTGCTATATATGTAAGTACTTGAAATGGTAGACCAACACAAATCGACCTCACTTCAAGTTCTTCTCTTACTCGAAACTAAAGATGGAGAACAAAAGGAGTGTAGCAATTCGGTTTACTTATCTTCTTGGCCTCATTTTCATGTTTTAGTTATCACTACTCACTAGCAGTACTTACGGATGATAATGAGACTGTACCAGAGGGAGGAAGTAGCATGCTAACTTATATCGTTTGGGTACGAAAGCCCGCAGACGAATTTTCTGCACTACCTTCTCAAGATTTGGAGAGTTGGTATCAGACATTTCTGCCGGAAAGTACTATTGCAAGCTCAAACAAGCCCAGCTATCGGCTAATGGTTCACTCATACCGCAATGTGGCAACTGGCTTTGCAGCGAAACTGACACCCGAGGAAGTGAAAGCAATGGAAAAGAAAGATGGGTTCGTGCATGCTCATCCAGAGAGGCTTCTGCCTTTGCAAACTACTCATAGTCCCAACTTCTTGGGCTGCAACAAGGGTTCGGACTTTGAAAAGGGACTAATTGCAGGGAAGGTGTGATCATTGGAGTTTTGGATACTGGAATATCTCCAGATCATCCCTCATTTAGTGATGATGGAGTGCCACCTAGCTCCCCCGGCGAAATGGAAAGGCAAGTGCAAGTTCAATGGGACAGTGTGTAACAACAAGCTTATTGGTGCAAGAAATTTCCAAGGTGGGAAAGAAACAAAAGGAGTCTCTCCATTTGATGAAGAAGGCCATGGCACTCACACCTCCAGCACAGCTGCCAGAAACTTTGTGAAAGGTGCTAGCGTGTTTGGAATGGCAAATGGCACAGCCTCTGGCATTGCACCTTATGCTTACTTAGCCATGTACAAGGTCTGCATCGAGGCAGTTTGTGCCGAAAGTGACATGCTAGCAGCTCTTGACACTGCTGTTGAGGACGGCGTGGATGTGCTCTCACTGTCCATTAGTGATTCCTCAATTCCTTTCCATCAAGATGGGATTGCTATCGGCGCGTTTGGAGCAATTCAAAAGGGAATTTTTGTCAGCTGTTCAGCTGGAAACTCTGGCCCTTTCTTTAAGTCCATGTCGAATGAGGCCCCTTGGATTCTCACCGTTAGAGCAAGCACCATTGATAGAAAAATAAGCTCATCAGCACAGCTTGCTATGCTCGGTCCAGGTGACAGAAAAATTCCTGGGCTGGCTATGCTCGATCCTAAAATTTTTAGCACTTCACCATTGCTACCTCTTGTTTATCCAGGTGCAAATCCCAATAACCAAACTGAGTTCTGTCCCTCGGGATCTCTTGTAAATGTTGAAGGGTAAGTAGTGGTGTGTGAGAGAGGTGGAGGAGTGGGAAGAATTGCCGAAGGAGAAGAAGTGAAGAGAGCAGGAGGTGTTGCCATGATTCTAGTGAACCAAATCACGGATGACTATAGCACCTTAGCTGATGCTCATGTACTTCCAGCAACAAATGTTGGTTTTCAAGCAGGTTTGAGTATCAAAACCTATATTAACTCAACAACAACACCTATAGCCAAAGTCTATTCCCCACGCACTAAAATAGGAGATGCACCTTGCTCCGATGGTTGCTTAGAAGAATTGCTGATGGAATTGCAGTAGGCGCATTGGAAGAATGAAGCACAGCTAAACCATCCCACATTTTGTATCTATATAGAGTCTGGTGGTAAGCCTCAGAATTACACAAGAACCTTGACCAATGTTGGCCCAGCTAATTCAACTTACAAATTGGCTCCCCTGAGACTACATAAAATGGACATCACTGTGCTACCTGAGGAGCTTACATTTACAGAGATCAACTAGAAATTGGCATACCGTGTGGTGTTTGCCTCACAAGACGGAGCTGGGAAAGATGGTATACCATTTTCTCAGGGGTATTTAAGTTGGGTGTCTCATCAGCATTCTGTCACCAGCCAAATATCTGTGGTCTTTGACTTTGAGTAAAACTTCGACATTGTTTGGCTTTTGAAGCACAAAGGTGAAGCGGCTCAGCTGAAAAGCTAACATTGCATTTTATTCCATGTCAAGCAACTGAATCACCACAATTGGTTTTAATTTGGAATAAAATACAATAAAAGGTATTAGTATTATCTTTACTAAGGTCTGCTCACTTAAGGGACAGTTTTTAAGAGACTGTGAGGGACAAGTGAATCTGACGGTTGAAAATAAATGCACAGTTTTAAGTTGTTATAATTTCTGCGTTTATATTTAATACATGTGGTTAAGATTCACTTGTTCCTCACAGTCTCTTAAAACTATCCCTTAGGTGAGCAAATCTGTATCTTTACTTGTTAAAGTGCAATTTAAGACAAAAACAAGACAAATTCACCAACGTATTTACCAACTAAAACAAGACAAATTCACCATCGTTGCCTTACGGCCCTTACCAACTATTAAAGTGCAATTTAAGACAAACAAGACAAATTCACCAACTATAGAAAAAGAAGGAAGGCATAGGTGGGAAAAAAAACCAGGCAACTATTCGATTGTGCATTGCATTTTTTAGTGCATCCATGAAATCAAAAACTCAGCATATGATTTTTCTTGAATGAGATCACAACATAAAAGAGAATCATGTGGACAACTTACATGAATGATTGAATTGCATCATACATAAGTGAACTTTATTTCTCAAGTGTGATGAAAAGTACTTAATCCTGTGGACACAATCTCAAAAGAAAATCTTCATATAACTACCCACTCTGTAGATAGCAGCAGGAAAAAGCAAATAGCAAAAATTTCACAATACATAAAACTAGAATGTAACTAATCAAATTCAAAACTATTATGGAGATTATCATCTGATAATTATTTCTCACAATATTATAGAAGGGGAATGGACCAGAACTAGTTCTCTATTAAAAGTTCAGTGAAAATTTGATCTCCTAGTCCTAATAACTCTAAATAGTCAAGTTACTCATGTAATTCACCACCTAAGAATAGATTATTATTGAAAAGCTTTAAAAGTATATTTAACCGAATTTCATTCAACATTACAAAATAAACACACAACATCATTAACAACATGCCTTTAACCACAAAAGTACATAATTGATTATATAAAATACTTCTAGTTTGTTTAGGTTTTTTTACCAATATCTTGATATTCCATCTATTGAACTGCCTGCTGGTTTTTGCTTCTCTCTGTTATCCTGGATGAAGGTTAGTTTTATCCTTTTTTTATCCTTTCTGGCTGCTGTAGATGAGTTTCACAGGCCAATATGCTTAAGCTTAACTTAAAGATCCTGTTCAACTAGTTTTTATATTGAGCCTAATCCTTTGCTTGGGTTGGCTCATTTCTTACAGAACATTTTCTAGGCATTTAGCCTAGAAATAAAAATTGTATGGGCTAAATACTGTTAGTACCATGTGGTTTAGGTCCAAAATCAATTTAGTCCATGAACTTCTAATTTCATCAAAAACACCATTGCACTTTCAATTTTGATATAATAGGTCCAATTTGTTAGTTTTCCGACAATTGAGTTATTTAACTTGTTAACGTGACTCATATATAGCTTATGTTTTATGATGTCGTATCGAGGTGGTCTGCATAATCAATTTAGGAGTGAGTCCTACTATTAAAAATAAATAGTTTTTCAACAAATAATCCAACTATAACTTGAATCCATAACAGAATATTAACGAATTGGACCTATTAGATCAAAATTGAAAGTGCATGAGTGTTTTTGATGAAATTAGAAGTTTAGGGACTGAATTGATTTTGGACCTAAACCACAGGATACTATCAGTATTTAGCCCAAATTGTATTGATACTAGGTATCAAAAACACTTGATTTTGAAAAGTGAGGGGGGGGGGGGGGGGGGGGGGGGGGTGGTAAGGAAGCTGAACATGAATCAAGTCAGAATGTAACCAATCAAATTCAAAACTATTATGGGATTATCATCTGATAATTATTTCTCAAAGTATGATTGAGGGGAATGGACCAGAACTAGTTCTCTATTAAAAGTTCAGGGAAAATTTTGAACTCCTAGTCCTAAACTCCTAATAACTCTACGTAGTCAAGGTACTCATGTAATTCACCATCTAAGAATAAGCATAAACATTCATAATAAATTATTATAAATATAAAAAAACATTAAAAGTGCCTTTAACCGCAAACGTACATAAGCGATTATATAAAATACTTCTAGTATGTTTACCAATATATATCTTAATATTCTATAATCTATATATTGAACTGCCTACTGGTTTTTGCTTCTGTCTGTTATCTAGGATGAAGGTTAATTAATTTTATCCTTTATGGCTGGTGTAAATGAGCTTTACAGGCCAATATGCTTCAGCTTAACTTGAAGCTCCTGCTCAACTAGTTTTTATATTGAGCAGAATCCTTTGCTTGGGCTGGCTCATTTCTTAGGGAACTTGAGGTTGAAAAGCCAAAAAAAGAAGAGAAACCAAAAGCTCAACATGAATCAAGTTCATAACCAGCAATTTGCCAAACTACAAATCCAGCTTGTTGGATATTCATTTTGGCATTGTCAATTGGTATCATTAAACTGCTGGCAGAGGAAACAAGCAGCATGCAAATCTATAGAATTTGGGTAAAACAGCCTGAACCGAAATTATTTTCAAAATCTGAAGATGTAGAGAGTTTTTCCCAAACCTCTTGCACACTTAGACCAGCTGAGAAAAACACAAATGATTAATGCGCACCAACATGTGGCTAGTGCGTTTGCAGCAAAACTGACACTGGAGGAAGTTAAAGAAATGGAGAAGAAAGATGGGTTTGTGTCCAAAAGGAATTCTTTGTTTCTTTGCACACAAAAAACAGTCCTAAACTTCTGGGGTTTGCAACAAGGATTGGGACCTTGGAAATTGTGTAGCATTGGAGTTACCAAAGCCATTAGATTCAAAAAAAAAAAGAAGACAGAATATTGTCCAAAAAAAGAAACAAAAACAGTTGTCTAAAAACAAATAAATGACATAGATACTTAACATGCAGAGAAGTGCAGTAAGTGCTAAAGGCAAAGAAGCTTGATGAATATTCAACTTTGACATTATCAATATTCCCAGCAGCAGATAAGAGACACTCAAGATTCAAGAACAAATTTTCAAGTAACATAGTTTGGCATAGGATCCATCGCTACTTTGTTCTTACTGTCTGAGCACGCCTTTCTTTCCAAACCTCCCACATTTCCATTCCGATTCCCATTTAGCAACTTGTTCAACATGTTGCAACAAAAGCCGACTTTCATGACCTCGAATCACCATTGGCTGCATAAGAAATGCCGGTAAATGAGCTTTCAGATTCTGTCCTCCACAATCTCTTGCTATCTATATATAGGAGCTTGAATGGTAAACTAACACCAACCAGGTTCACTTTCAACTTCTTCTTAGTCAAAAGATGGAGAACAAAAAGTGTGTAGTGATGCAGATCATATACCTTCTTGGCTTTAGTTGCATGTTTTACTTGTCACTAGCAGTTGCTGTCGAAAAAGTGGCAGTACTGGAACCACAAGGTGAGACAGATAGCATGCAAATTTATATAGTTTTGGTTGAAAGGCCACCCAGCAATTTCAATGCACAATCTGATCATGAAGATTTAGAGAGTTGGTACCAGTCATTTCTGCCCCAAACTATTGCAAACTCAAACCAGCTCATGAAGCCACGAATGGTTTATGCATACCACAATGTGGCCACAGGATTTGCAGCAAAGCTGACTGGGGAGGAAGTTGAAGAAATGGAGAAGAAAGATGGGTTTATCTACGCTCATCCAGAACGGAATCTGCAATTGCACACAACTCATAGTCCTAACTTCTTGGGGCTGCAACAAGGATTGGGACTTTGGAAAGGGTCTAATTATGGTGCAGGAATCATTATTGGAGTCTTGGATACTGGAATAACACCAGGTCATCCCTCATTCAGCGACGAAGGAGTGCCACCTCCTCCGGCTAAATGGAAAGGCAAGTGTGATTTCAATGGCACATTCTGCAACAACAAGCTTATTGGTGCCAGAAGTTTCCAGGGTGGGAACACTACCGGAGCTCCACCAGTTGACATTGCAGGCCATGGAACCCACACGTCGAGCACAGCTGGTGGAAATTTTGTGAAAGGTGCCAACGTGTTTGGAATGGCAAATGGAACAGCCTCTGGCATGGCACCTTATGCTCACTTGGCAATGTACCAAGTTTGTTCTGAACAGGGTTGTTCTGAAAGTGACATTCTAGCTGCTATTGACACTGCTATTGATGATGGCGTGGATGTGCTATCCATCTCACTTGGTGGTGGCTCAGCTACTTTTTATTGGGATTTTATTGCAATTGGTGCATTTGCAGCAATTCAGAAGGGAATTTTTGTCAGCTGTTCGGCTGGAAATGCAGGGCCTGACTACTCTACTACATCAAATGAGGCCCCATGGATTTTGACAGTTGGAGCAAGCTCCATTGACAGAAACATAAGAGCAATAGCACAGCTTGGAAATGGGCAAGAATATGACGGGGAATCAGTATTCCAGCCTAAAGATTTTAGTTCAAAACAGTTACCTCTTGTTTATGCAGGTGACCATAGCCATGATTCATCAGCTCTTTGCGATGTAGGGTCCCTTACAAATGTTGAAGGGAAAGTAGTGGTGTGTGAGCTAGGTGGCGGAATTGGAAGAATTGCAAAAGGGGTAGAAGTGAAAAGAGCTGGTGGTGTTGCCATGATTCTTGTCAACCCAGACTTTGCTGGCTATACCACCATAGCAGACGTTCACGTGCTTCCGGCAACACATGTAAGTTACTCTGCGGGGGTGAGTATCAAAACCTATATAAACTCAACCTCAACTCCTACAGCAACAATCTTGTTCAAAGGCACTGTCATTGGTGATCAGCTTGCTCCGAAGGTCTCTTTCTTTTCATCAAGAGGACCAAGCCTCGCAAGTCCTGGCATTTTGAAACCTGACATAATTGGTCCCGGTGTGAGCATCCTAGCTGCATGGCCTTTTTCGGTGGACAATGCCACAGAATCTAAAGCCACATTTAACATTATTTCCGGTACTTCAATGTCATGCCCTCACCTGAGTGGCATTGTAGCCTTACTCAAGAGCTCACACCCTGACTGGTCACCAGCTGCCATTAAGTCTGCCATCATGACAACTGCTGAAGTAAACAACCTCGCAGGCTCCGCCATAATGGATGAAACACTATTTGCAGCAGACCTCTTTGCCATTGGTGCAGGTCATGTTAACCCTTCAAAAGCAAATGACCCTGGGCTCATCTACGACACGCAACCAGATGACTACATTCCTTACATGTGTGGTTTGAACTACACAGACCAACAGATAGCAATAGTCACCCGGAAATTAGTGAAATGCTCTGAAGTAGGAGCCATACCCGAAGCACAGCTAAATTATCCCACATTTTCTCTCTTTATAGATCCTGCAGGGAAGCCTCAGCATTACACAAGAACAGTGAAGAATGTTGGCCCCGCTAAATCAACTTATGAATTAGCCGTTGTAAGTCCACATAACATAGACATCAGTGTGCAACCTGAGGAGCTCACATTCACAGAGGTTAACCAGACAATGACGTATCATGTGGTGTTTACCGCACAAAAAGGTGCTGCGAAGAATGGTATAAAATTTTCTCAGGGATATCTGAGCTGGGTCTCTCACCAGCATTCTGTTAGAAGCCAAATATCTGTGATCTTTGACACTTAATCAAACGACAACTTGGATATTGCTGAGGTTGTGATGCATCAGGAGCACGAAGGTGATGCGGCTCGCCCAAAAGCTAAGATCTGTTTTTTATTCTCTTTGAAGTAACTGAATCAGAATAATTGTTTTCAATATGGAGTTCAATGCAATAAAAGGTAATGATGTTTTATCTTCAGTTCTTTACTGGTTTTCAAAAACTACAACAAGAAAAGTTCACTAAGTACAGCAAAAGAAAGAAGGCAGTGTTTCCAAGAACATGAGAATAGGTAGGAAAAGAGCAAACCAGGCAACTTATCGACTGTGTCTTGTGTGTAGCTTGTGAGTGCAGCATTAAGTTAAAGCCTCAGCATATGACTTTCTTTGTTAAGATCACAACAGAATGAGAACCGGTGGACATGGATATGTAACATGTGGACAGAGTCTCACGAGAATAATCTTCAAATAATTACTGATACTGTTCGCTACTACCTGCAAAGACAGAAGCAAAAGGCAATGTTCAAGGTGAAGGGACCAGTACTGGTTCTCTATTAAAAGTTTAGTTAAACCTCTAAATCTAAGAAGCTCAAAACATTTATAATAAATTAGTATGAAGAAAGATTAGAAGTATATCCAATAGCTTTTCTTCAATACAAAAGAACTCCTTCAAAGACATATCTATCAGCAACATAGATTTAACCTCAAAGAAGATAATTCATTGCATATGACTTCTCTATTAATCTATTATTTCTACAAATATCAATACCTGTTGATATTTCCATGTCCTCAGTATTCTACCAATTGAATGCTGACTACTAAATACATGTTTTTTCTATCTCAGCCAAAAGTTTGTTTCTCGTTTTGGATTTTGCTTTTGTTTGTTATCAAGTATAAAACTTATATTCATCTTTTGTGGCAGGTTTAGATGAGTTTTACAGGCCAATATACTAAAGCTGAAACTGAACATGCTTGACTTTAGCCAAACAATTTCTTTTGCATTTGGGTCATTTCTATGGAGATTAATCAATTTAATTCAAAGGAGCAAAAAAGGGACCAAAATAAAACTCGTAACTCTAGCCATTTAGCCAACCACAAGTCCAGATTGTTGGATGCTCATTTTGGCATTAACAGTTTGTACCAGCAAGTAGATATAGAGATAACAGCTTGAGTCAAGGATATGAGCAGCAGCCAAATTATAGCAACAGATTAATGTAGCTAGTTTTTGTTCAGAATGAAATTGAACAGGAACAATCATCAGCTCTATCTCTAACTTACTGTTTGAACCGTACTTGAAATCAACAAAAGAATTAAATATAAACTAAATATCTTAGACATTGTTATTGAAATCATAGAAAGGGTTCTTTCTCTTCTATTGCTGAAAATAAGGTTGAAGTGATGAAATCAACGAATTTACGTTTTGCAAAATTCACACCCAAACATGTGAAATTCAAATTAGTAAAAACCCCAAAGCAATATAATTCAAAGAGAGAGAAATAAACAAATCTCCATTTTCTGAACAACAAATCCAAGGAAATGATAAAAAGTTAAAACTGGAAAATAGAAAAATAATAAGATGACATAATTTTGGATTCATTTTGACATTATCAATATATACCAGCTGTATACACAGCACCAAATAAAAGCTGAAGTCAAGAATAAAATAAACCTTTTGAGACGATGTATATATAACAAGAAAGCCAAGAAAATCTAGGCAAATTAATGTAGCAGTTTGACAGAAAGTGAATTGCATCTTTTAATATAACTGTAAGAATTAGCCAGCATTACCAAATCATGTATGCTAATTCCAAATCTCCTGCACTAATTTTCAACTCTAATGCCAGCCACTATTTGGAAACCTTGTCATCCAAGTGACAACAAGCCAACCCTGGTAACCTTGCATCATCAACAGCAATGCAAGAAATTCTGGCCATTAATATTGTTGCTTCAAACCCCACATTAGTTCCAACTCCATCTACTGCAAATCTGCAATCCATTATGAAGTACTCAAATGGTAGACTAACACAAACAACTTTCACTTTTGAAGTTCTTAATCATCAGAAGATGGATAACCAAAGGTTTGTAGCCCTGCAGATTATATAACTTGTTAGCTTGATATTTATCTTTTGTTTTATCACTAGCAGTTACTGATGAAGGCATGGGAGTGCTACAACGGCTTGAGTTCCATCTTTTGTTTTATCACTAGCACTGGCTCAACAGCTCACACCCTAACTGGTCGCCAGCTGCCATTAAGTCTGCAATCAAGACAACCGCCGATGTACTAAACCTCGGAGGCAAGCCCATTGTTGATGAAAGACATGCTCCAGCAGACATCTTTGCCACTGGTGCAGGCCATGTCAAACCTTCAAAAGCAAATGACCCTGGGCTCATCTACGACCTAACCCTGAAGATTACATCCCCTACTTGTGCGGTTTGAATTATACAGATGACCAGATACTGATGTTACCCAAGAAACAGTGAAATGCTCTCAAGTTGTAGCCATACCAGCAACACAGCTAAACTACCCTTCATTTACTATAATAATAATACTCGACCCAACTCAGTCTCAAGATTACACAAGGACGGTGACGAATGTTGGTCCAGCTAATTCCACTTACAAGTTGGATCTTTTGGTACCGAAAACAATAGGCATGACTGTGAGTCCTTCAGTGCTCACATTCACAGAGGTCAGCCAGACTATCACATACCATGTCAAGTTTGTCCCACAAAATGGTATGGGGAAGGATGGACCATTCCATCAGGGATATCTGAGATGGGTTTCTGATAAGCATTCTGTTACTAGCCCCATAGTGGTGAAGCACATTGATTGAATCTATCCAAATTATATTCAAACAAGTAATCGAAAGCTTGCAGAGAATTCAAGCTCAAAATAAGTACTGCTCGGATTATATTTTTCAAAACTTTGAAGCCCTTTAAATCAATAATGTCTCCATTTAGCCATTGTGACTATGAAATTATGAAATTTCACCATATCTCACATCCAGTTTCAATGTCATTGTAATCTGAAAAAGATACAAAATTTCATACTTGGTCTTTTTCGTAAGTTCACAGTCAAACTGAAAACGTTTCAAATGACAAAGACAAACTAAATTCAAGACAACAATACAGCTACAGTCAGATGAATTCTGCATACTATGAGACCCACAACAGAAAAATTGGAAACAAGAGAAAGAAAATAACTTTCCTACAGTTTCAACTGCCTTTCAAGGAGAGTAAAAGGGAATTATCAGACTGAAAATATCGAAAAATAAAGTAAAGAGAAAGAACTTTAGGCGTTACCCATCACTCCACTGACAACTCTAATGGTTAAAGATGTAAGCTTTGGCCGCCAATCCCCTCAACTGTAGCCCTGTAGAGAAGCTTCTCTCAATTTGCTTCATATAGCAGGCTAGCAGCTAAAAATAAAAATAAAAATAAAAAGGGCACAATCTTACCGACAAGAACTCGTCGGTAAGATTTTACATAAAACATTCATCGGAAATCCGTCGCCAACAGTTCCCTATCAAAATAAGAATAAATGACACACTTTCAAGTGTCTCGTTTAAGTGTCTTCCAAAAATATAGTAAAAGGAGAGTAGGAGACCACAAACGTTCGGCGGCAACAGTTCCATAAAAAATGTAATAAATAAAAATGACAGACTTGGACAATTTTAAGGGGGTGTATTGTATATGGAATTAGTGGAAGTTTTAAAGAAATCTATGGAATTTAAAAGTCTGGGTGTATTCAATATAGACTTTTAACAGTCCATGAAAGTCTTGAGGTATTCAATTAGGATTTTTAAAGACTTCATGAATTCTACCAAAATCTAGGGGTATTCAATTAGGACTTTTAAAAATGAATAAAAGTACAGAGGTATTCAAAATATCATTCATACTTATGGAATTAGAAAATCATGGATAATCATGGACTTTGTAGTGTTAACTATACATAACAAACTCCAATAATTTTCCAGCCTTCAGACCAAAGATTTCAAAAAGTCTATCAAAGTTTCCTCTTCAGAAAAGAAAAAAAAAATGTCTATCAAAGTTATTCTCTCTACACACGAAGAAGTTTGTCCTTCATCATCTCTCTTTCTTAATTTTTTGTCTTTTCTCTAATTTTTTATGATATCAACTTTTTTTGATACCCAACATGTTTTTTGTAGTTGTTGAATGTGATATTTGTTTTTTTGTTTTTGTTTTTTTTTTTCAATTGTGATACTTCGAACCCTAATAGCAATAAAAATGATTTATGAAATCCTAAAACTCAAATATTGTGGTCTAACCCTAAGACCTTGAACCATACTAAATTTTATCTTATTAATTAATTATTCTCATTAATTTGAATTTTATATTATGGTTCAAAAAAAGGTTGAACAATTGAATTTCAATTGATTGATTATAGATCAAGACATTGATCAATATTGCTACAATATATGTTAATTGGCGAAAACAAAATTGATGAAAATAATTAACCATAAACGTCAAGTGATCTATATTGTATATTTATGTTGTTGGGAGATTAGAAATGAGAACAAACTCGCTAGACAGACTAACAATCATTTATTTGAGTCAATTTCTATTAGAAGATACTGGAGCATTGAAGAGACAACAAGTTATTATTTTGTTTTGTGTTTGGGCTGCATTTGTTTTTTTTTTTTTTATATTTTGTACATTCTAGGAAATCTGTAGAAGTCATTCATAATAAAGTATATAGATTTTCATGAATCAATAAAAGTCTGTTGCTAAAATCAATGGTTTTAAGAAATCCATAACAGTCTATCGACTTTTTAAAGAGTCTATGGACTTTTCAAAAAGTCTGTCATTTAAAAAAAGTCTGCACAAATCCAAATACAATACACCCCCCTTAATGTCTCCTAAAAAAACATAAAAAGAGAAGCTAACAAATATTCATCCACAACAGCTCCCCATTATTTCTATTAAGTATGAGATATTTTGAGAGAGATTGACGAGAGAATTGTGTTTCATTATTGAGGATATGAGCCCTATATTAATGTTACAAGGAAAACTAATCTGAGTAGGACTAGAAATTTTAGAACCTTCTCTCCCAGGGACGGAGCCACTACAAGAGGTGTCTGAGCTGTAGCCCAAGGGAAAAATTGGGCTAAAAACTACCAAGTATGGGTATAGCCCAAATAAAAATAAATAAATAAAATACTAATGCTTTGCAATTGGGTTGCTGTTGTCGGTCCCGACTCCATACTCAGTAACTCAGATACTCTCACTCTCTCCCCAAGTTCAGAACTTCAGATCGATTTTGATTCTACCTTCCACTCTTCCAGAGTTCCAGGCTCCAGCCACCGAGCCACTTCCACTGCGGTCTGCATCTCTGGATTCTTTGCGACTCCTGCTCCTTGAACTCTTGAAGGCTTCAAATCTTTAATCCATGAATCTCATATTCTTAGGTAAACACCATATACCCAATACCCATGTTGAAGTGTTGTCTTGCTGATGATGTTTGATTGTTTGAATCGTGAATTTGTGATGTTTGGTGTTTAGGGTGAGGATCGTGAGGTCGTAATTCAGTAATTGGGAATTGGGAATGGCCGAATAGGTTGATGAATGATGACTTGATGTTGATAATTGGGAATGGGTAATGGGTTGATCTCGATAATTTGGAATGGGTTGATGTTGAATACTTGAATTGTTGATAATTGGGAAGTGTTGAATCGGTTGATGAATGGTGATGTGGTGTTTAATGTTTGGTGTCCAGATTCCACATAATTGGGATTTTAGTGATGTTTTTTTTTTAAGATAAATGATAATTGTTTATCTAAGCTTAGGCCATTTAACTTTGCATAATTGCATATTTACAGGTTGATTTGCCTTATTTTGACTCTGCCAGTTTCTACAGCAACAATAGAGAGAGCATTTTCATCTATGAACATCATAAAAAGCAAACTTCGAAATAAGATGGAAGATGACTTTCTTGATGATTTGATGGTTCTCTACATTGAAAAGAGTTTGCAAATAGTATTGATAATGATTCAGTAATTTCTGAATTTGAAGTTAGTGGGCCTCGGAGCGTACGGTTCAGTCTTTGGTTTCATGTCCCCCCCCCCCCCCCCCCCCCAATCCCCATTGTAGTTTTGAATAATAAAAGCGTGAGAATGAACCTCCCACTAGGCTCCAAACCTCAAAAAGAAAAAGAGTTATGCGCAAAATATTTGTTAGGCTAAAATTAGCCCAACCCTCCATACGATCCTGACTACGTCCCTGTTCTCTCCTATTACAACCATGAAACTAATCCAAGTTTGAATAAGCACACAAAACTGATTTTCCTTCAACACTCCCCCTTGTGCCACTCAAACTTGGTGGTGACGCTTCGTCCGTTGCCTCGTTAAAAACCTTGCTCGAGTGGAAAACCCTGTGGGATAAAAACAAGCTCGAGGAGGTGAAAAGAGTACAACACGTCCTTCATTTCTTCGAGATCGAACATGTAGACATCATAACCCCCTGATGTCGATATCTCCCCCTGATTGCTACAATCATGGGAGTTCGGCTAACCTTTTCAATCTGATGCTCTTCACATGTTTCTCAAAGGTGGATTTAGGTAACGACTTAGTGAATAAGTCCGCTACATTATCCTCTGATCGGATTTGATTCACTTCAATCTTTAGAAGTGATTGTTGTTGCTGATTATAAAAGAACTTAGACGATATATGCTTAGTGTTGTCGCCCTTGATGAAACCTAATTTTATTTGCTCAATACAAGCTGCATTATCCTCATAAATGCATGTAGGTTCATCCATGGTAGACTTCAAACCACAACTTCCTTGAATATGTCTAATTACAGACCTTAACCATATACATTCACGCACAGCGTCATGTAGAGCAATAATCTCTGCATGATTTGAGGAAGTAGCAATAAGGGTCTATTTTGTAGACCTCCAAGATATCGCAGTGCTTCCCATGGTAAAGACATAACCTATTTGGGAGCGACTTTTGTGAAGGTCAAAGAGGTACCCTGCATCAGCAAAACTCATCACAATATCATTGTCGTTTTGATGAAGTAGAGGAGGGTGAGGCCGGCCACCCTTGGTGGTGGCTGCGGCAATAATGTTGCCGGCCATGGCGTTTTGGACGATGGCTCTTGAGCTAATTTGGTCCGATATCATCCTTCCGTCATTCCTTTTCTCTTTGTAGGGATAGAATAGGCTCATATAAATCGCACTTCTTAGGTATCGAAAGATTGTCTTTACACCAATCCAATGACGACGAGTTGGCGCAGAGCTATGTCGAGCTAACAAGTTCACTGCAAAGGAGATGTCTGGTCTTGTGCATTGAGCTAAGTACAATAATGCGCCTCTTGCACTTAAATAGGGCACTTCGGCCTCTAATGATTCTTCGTCCTCATCCTTTGGAAGAAATAGATCTTTTCCGGGCTCAAGACTACGACCAATCATGGGAGTACTCACAGGCTTTGCTTTATCTTCATTAAAGCGCCTTAGAATTTTTTGAGTATATGCAGACTGATGGATCAAAATTCCATCACTACGGTGCTCGAGTTCTAAACCGAGACAAAACCGTTTTTTCCCAAGATCTTTCATCTCAAATTCGAATTTCAAATATTTAGCAGTTTCCTTTAACTCATCTAGAGTTCCAATTAGGTTCATGTCATCGACATAAACTGCTACGATTGCAAATCCGAAACTTGTTCTTTTAATGAACACGCATGAGCATATTTCATTATTAATATATCCCTTCCCAATCAAGTAGTCACTTAGGCTGTTATACCACATCCGTCCGGATTGTTTTAATCCATATAGTGAGCGTTTTAATTTTATTGAAAACGCGATCCTTGGTTTAGAGCCAATTGACTTAGGCAATTGAAGTCCATCTGAGACCTTCATATATATCTCTGAATCTAGATCCCCATAGAGATATGCTGTAACCACATCCATAAGCTGCAAATTTTTTTGGAAACTACCAAACTGACAAGGTAACGGAACGTTATAACATCCATTACGGGAGAATACGTCTCCTCGTAGTCGATTCCAGGCAATGACTAAAATATCGAGTATCGAGGATATATCGATGGTTTGGAAAATAGAAACTTCGACGGAAATATCAAGGATATATCGATATCGGTAAATAAGTGAGAAAAATGACAGAAAGTTGAAGAAAAACATGGAAATTTTAAATGAAACTTTTGGAGATGTTTGTTTTATCAATTATCTACTATATTTTACAAGAAAACCATGAATAAGCATTATTATATAGTGAGTTATAATAATTTAAAATGAAATAGTAAATGCTATATTGTTGAAGTTTTTTAAAAATTTACTTTAAACATGTTAATTTTTTTTCCCCTTTAAATGGAAGTTGTGAAACATGAAAGGTGGAACAAGCTAACAAATGTGTAAATGTGGCCCAATTTATAAGGGTAATTTTTGGAAAGTCGTTATAAAAATTTTGAATCGTTGGTAAATAAAAATATAGATAAAAAATAATAGTTGTAAGTTTGTTAGGTTCGTAGATAAAATATATGTATTACAAAGTTGGCAAACTGTATCAGACGCAAGCAGTGCAGAGTTGGTTAAGTCACTCTAGATGTATTGAACCCACCGAGGTTCGAACTTTGATGACTACAATTTGGCTTTTTAAATGGAATTATAGTCCAATTAAAAGTCAATCAAGTGTGACATGGCAAATTATCGCGATATTTTTCGAAATTATATCTATCGAAAAATACTTGGTACGCTGAGGAAATTATATCTATCAGTTCAAACTTTTCCTAGACATCACAATTACTCTTGAGTACGCCTAGTGAGAAAGAGTTATAACCACTGTCTTTGTTGATAGTTTCCAATTTTTTTGGATTTGGATTGAAACCAATGACGTTTATATGGTCAAATTTTTATGCTTACGAACGCTCTTAGTTCGTTAGAATTGATGCTCACAGACACTCTTAGTCCGAAGATTACGAACGCTCTTAGTTTGCATGTAGCGTGAATCCCCACGATTCCACTTTTAGCAAATCGAACCCATGTTACAGAAAAGTGGGATGTAGAAGAATGGATTTTGTAAGTCCCCAAAGAAAAGTAAATTTAAATTTCAAAAACGGAAACAGCTTACTTGTGATACTCATGAATTTTGGAACTTGAAATTCTCAATACACGCGCGTGTTGATGCAGACATATAGCATTGCAGGCATGTGATGCGCTTAAGGCAAGCGCATAATTTAACCCTGAAAATATCGTTAGTAGTATAAGTAAATAGGGATCGTTCTATTCCGGGGATTGAGGGTACACCTGTCATTGTCAAACAATTAAACAATTAAAATTAAAACAAAGTATAATATTCACAAAGATATTCACAAGTATAAACATTATTTACGAAAAAGGGGGGATTTTGTTTTTGGTTTTTTCGAAAATAAAACTAAGTTAACAAAATAATTAAAATGCAAAAACATAAAAAAATACGAATGGAGTGAGAGAACAAATATCAAAAACCGAAACATATGATTAAAATTGATTCAAACCCTAATATTGTTCATCTAAGTCATGAGAGAGGAGTTGATCATGTGAATCATTCGAAAGCAAATGAATTCCCAATTTTTTACTTTTAAAAGCTAATTAACCTAAGCGAAAGCACCTAGATCAATCCTATCAAACATGCATTCAAGCACTAGAAAGCTAGTTAATCACAACATGTTTAATGCATTACACATAGAGAAAGGCTATCAACTCAAGTGTACAACTTAGTATGGAAAAGTCCACCTAATTGCAATCCTCTTTAATTAAATTCGGTCTTTGCACAAAACCTTTACTACTTTGATTCAAGTTTACACAAAACGAAAAGTCGATTTCATGTTCTTAAACCTAGCACCATTCATATCAAAACCCTACGTGTTTGCAACCACATAAGATTAAAATACAAAAGTTATCTATAACGCAAATTTAATTAAACAAACCCACATAAGCAACTCTCGAAGAACAATAATATGAATCTGAAAATTCTCAATTAATCATAAAAATTCCAGAAATTAATATTTGTTCAAACACATGTGTCAACTAGTTCATAACCAACGAAATTCAAAGCAAAGGTTACAAAGGAGAATCGGATTACACCGTGGATGAAGATGAGATGGATGATAAACGTTGTGGGCTCTTGAATCTCGAAAGCAAGCTTCAAGGATGGATATGGATGGTGATGCTCACGGCTTCTCTTCTTCTTCCTTTGGCCTTGCTTGAACTCGTGGCTTGCTCTAGAGGGTGGAAAGGAAAATGGAAAGGAAATGGAGAGACAAGGAGATGGAATGGATGAAGAAATGTGTGTAGGAAATGGTGACTAGGGAAAATGGAGAGGAAATGGTGAGACAAGGAGATGAAATGGATGAAGGAATGTGTGTAGGAAATGGTGACTAGGGAAAATGGAGAGGAAATGGTGAGACAAGGAGATGAAATGGATGAAGGAATGTATTTTAGAGTGAGAGGAGAAGGTGTTTATATAGGGAAGAGAAAGAAGAGTGAAATTGGAAAAGATGGAGTAAATTAGTGTGAGTAATGATGGAGAAAACATGATGATTACACCCTAAAACATGGAATGTTTTTGGGTGATGATGATGGTGGATTAGTGTGAGAAATGATGGAGAAAACATGATGATTACACCCTAAAACATGGAATGTTTTTGGGTGATGATGATGGTGGATTAGTGTGAGAAATGATGGAGAAAACATGATGATTACACCCTAAAACATGGAATGTTTTTGGGTGATGATGATGATGGATTTCCTACTCATTTACTTCAATTTTATCTCCACCCGAAAGTTTAGATTCTGCCCAAGACTTCTTCATAACAAATATTCCCCCATGAATGTAGATTACCCTGGTAAAATTTCAGAATGTATTGCCATGTGGTTGGGCCGGAAATGCTGCTGGACCTCTTACAGGTCCAGTTTTCCAGTTTTGCTTCTGTAGAAAATTGGGCTGATTGTTTGAATGCCTTCCACTCATAGTTTACTCTGGCACTCTTCATAAGAAATGATCCTTGGGCTTTCTAGAATGAATCTGGAAAGTTTCAACTCATTTGAAGTTCGGATGGTTAGTCTGCCACTCCTCATTTCTTGTCTAGCTCGCTTTCTCATTGGCTCAATTTCTCCAAGACACGCTTTCTCAGGCCAAAATGCTCATTTTAGGGCCAAACAGCTCATTTCATCATCATCTACTCCAATGTACCTAAAAAATAGAAATTGAGTTAAAAATCGATTCGTTAAGGAATTAACTATAAGCAAAATGTGAGGAATTAACTATTAAAATACCGCATTAAAATGCTCCTATCAGCATGCTATCGATCCTGGATCGGGGATTGCAAACTATCTTTCAATCCCTGCTGTGTGGCCGATATAGGTCTGGCCAAGGTAAGCCGAGGAGTTGGCCGACGGATGGGTGTGCAGGGGCTCGTAGGTGCTGCAGGGGCAGGCACGCAGATGAGGCTAGCGTGGGCAAGGAGCTGCTGCAGTGATGCTTGAAGGTGGCAGCGGCAGTTTTCAAGGATTTTTGTTGAAATTCGGAGCAGATTTGCCTCTTAAACAGCTTTCACTTCGATTAGTGTACAGGTCTCAAAATAACTCCGATAAGCCTGAAATTCGGAGGTCAAATAGAAGAGACAGAGACGAACAACTTTGATGAAGGAAGAATTTTGATCTGAGGTCCCTATCAAGATGTTTCGGGGCTTGTAAGAAGGCTGACTTGCACAGTAACTAGCGTCTTGCTGTGCTGCAGGGGCAGTAGGAGGCACACGGGTGCGAAAGGGCTACAGGGGGAAGCAGGTGGTTGGGCTAGCGAGGGCTAGGTGCAGCGGTGATGAAGAAAATTTTCTGGTTTTTTGTTTTTGTTTTGTGGTTAAAGATCGTGTTGATAACGTGTTTAAGTATGAGATATTTTGAGAGAGATTGATGAGAGAATTGTGTTTCATTATTGAGGATAGGAGCCCTATATATAGGGATTTTAAAGTGCATGTTCTAATGTTACTAGGAAAACTAATCCGAGTAAGACTAGGAATTCTAGAACCTTCT
This sequence comes from Rosa chinensis, assembly GCF_002994745.2. Taxonomy (NCBI): domain Eukaryota; kingdom Viridiplantae; phylum Streptophyta; class Magnoliopsida; order Rosales; family Rosaceae; genus Rosa; species Rosa chinensis. Next base: position 18,031,162 of record NC_037094.1, on the reverse strand, counting down.
CTCCTATTACAACCATGAAACTAATCCTAGTTTGAATAGGCACACAAAGCTGATTTTCCTTCGACAAATAACAATTTTACCCGCAGATAGCTCTTCGGCAGGAAAGTAAAATAAAGACACTCGTTGCAGGTGTTAGTCATCGGCAAAAGCTTCTCATAAACAAAAACTAGGCATACTTCGGTGGACGTTCAAATCATTCGTGGAATTAATGATTGTTTTAGTTTGTGTTAGAATATTACAAGCTAATAGAAATTGGTCACTTATAATATAAATATAAATTTTAATTCTAATTCTAATGGTTTGATGAGTTTCATCTCGGTACAATTCAAGTTTAACCAACGGATCAATTTTGTTTGATTCTACTGTTCTGTTTAAACTGCATTTGATTTGTTTCGATTCAATACAATTCGTCGATTGTACGTTTGTTCCAAGCTGCCTACCCCTGCTAATAAGGGGGCGTGGTTCAAAGTTCAAGCCAAGCTCGAATTTACAAATCAAATTATACATACATCTAAAGCCGAAACACTATTCCTAGCACTGTTCATTCAAACTGTTCATTTAACAGTAAAATGGCGGTTCTGCCCTCGCTTTTTCTCACAATTTCAGGCTGCCATTGACCGAGGTATACCAGATGTTTCCATCGGTTTCTTCTTTCTTCTACGGACTGTTTCTTTTGTTCTCACTGCACTCCCTCTCCTCCCATCTCAGCGATTTCTATTCGGTATTCATCTTGAGCCGACGTCATCACTAGCGTGGTGCTTCAATCGATTTCTCAAGTTTGAGACTTTGTGCATGTGTGAGTTTTTGTTTTTTGTATTTTGTATTTGGATTGAGTCAGATTTCAATCGTGAGTTGTTGATAGGTATAATTTGGCTCAGTCTCAATTGGTGCTTGGATATGGTGTGAGACTAGCCAAATTGGCTCAGCATGTTACCAATTTGTTCTTATTTTGCGTCTCTCTTTGCTAAAACGAAATGCTGATGGGCGTTGTTTTATTGAAAGAGTAGGTCTACTGCTTGCCTTCTCAATTTTGGTGGCTGAGAGGGAAGAGTGTTGGTTCAGGGAGAGCGAGTAGAAAGAAAGCCATCCTTGACAGCCGCAGAGGGAGAGAGAGAGATATTCAAGAAGCGAAAATATGGGTTGCTCTTCTCAATCAAATTGTCAAGGTATAGACTCTCTGATCCATTCTGGGTTTTCATTGCATGTGCTTTGTAATCTCTATATTATTTGCGTTCTGGGTTCCTAGAGTGATTGGTTCTATGCTTTTCCGGATTTACCGTAAATTTTGGTTCTCTGTATATGAAATTTTGATGATACAGCATACTATATATGAATGGACAAAATGCTCAACTTCATCTCTATGAAAAGAACTTCCACAATGAAATGATTCTAATCTCATTTTTTTCCCGTCATGCCTGTACTATTATTCTAATCAAATTGTAAAGAATTCCCCCAAGTCCACTTTCCATGACTACTTAACTCATAATTTCCCTTGAAAAGACACTTCTTTCATGAAAACATTCACAGTTCCTAAAGTGTTGAAGGGTATACCAAAACAGAAATATACTCTTTTAGAGTCATCTAAAACTCATGTGATGCTCTAAAAAATTGAACATTTTTCTGATCAGTAAAAATGATCAGCTTAACTATTGGTTATGCCCTTTCTGGGTTTTGCATATGTTGTACATATGGACCTGCAGCAGTTACTATTTTGAAATTTGAAGGTGTACCAGCATGGCATTTTTATTGGCGAATTAAATCATTTAGCTTTTATCCTAATTTGACATTCTTATTTATGCTTTTGAGTTTTGTTGGTTAAATTTCTGAATTGGTTGGTTCTGCAATCGGTGTCCTATGCTTGAGTTAATTCCAAATCGATGCACTTCTTTTCCGTCCCTGTATAGATCAGTATAGCTATCCACTATGGTTCTAAGTAGTAACAGATATGCATGATTTGTTAACAAAGAGTTGACATATGAAATTTTGGACTCCTCACTTTGTTTGCTGGAACAATGTTATCGTTTTTGCTCCTTGCTCACTGATTATATTTCATTACCTTTTCTCACTGCTTATAACTGGTCCTATAACTGATATGTTAATGCTTTTTTCACTGCTTATAACTGGTCCTCTAACTTTATTTTTATTCTTTTTTGCCAATTTTCCAACCTAACTATACAAAAATTTTGATTTTAGGCATTAGAAACATTCAAAGACAGTAGGCAGTACAACCTCATTAAAATTGGGGACTTATGCTCAAAATATGTGATCCATATGGTAGGTGTTACAAGAATTTGCCTCCTTTAGAATTTGCTTCCTTTTTTTTTAGACACCAAGTCTCTTCAACTTAATTTAAACTCATGTTGAATTGGAATCTGTTTGAGCGAAGTCTCACACTTGCTTTGCTGGTATCTTCTATTATGTGCATGAGGAATGTGTTAAATGGTTAGAACACGGAGAAGACTGTAAAAGTACTTGGGCTCCCTCCCCTTTGTGAACTAGATAACTTCATTTGATTACTATTAGTTGTTAGTTTAGTTAGAAAGCAATTGATAATTGTTATACAACTTGAACGAAGTGATACTACCCGCAGCAAAGCGCGGGATTTCTAACTAGTGTTGTATACTTATTCTATGTAAATGCTTCATGTTTCTATAGGGAGCAGGGACAATGATGGAGACACATTTACATGGAGATGGGAAAATTGATCAATAAGAGTGGAAGGAATATGTGGCATAGCATCCATCTCTTATAAGGAATATTATGACTCTTCCAGTCTTTCATAGTCTGTCTGATGTAGTGAGCGGGGGATACGTATCCCACATTGGAAAGGAAAGATTGTATATTGGAAAAGTGATAAATAAAATATAATTTTTTTTAGATAAAAATAAAATATAACTTATAAGTGGATTAAACACACCTAATTGTACCGTGACCTTTGTGATTAAAATCCAACAGCTAATTAGTGGTTAAGTTAGGACACGATTGTATTGGTACAAAGGTGGGTCACAAGCCACGCTTATCGTTGTTTAACATGGTATCAAAGCAGATCCCTCTCCAAAACATGATGTCATGATCCTGATTTAGGATCCTTATATTGCCATCGAAATATTCCAATTGAATTATTACTAAGTGCCTGATATGAGCTTTGGATTGTATTGACCAAGTTTTCAATATAAGGCTTGTGTCCCAATTTCCAATGTGGGAATTGAATTGTTAATTAATTTCATGTGTTAGAGTTAAGTTGCATGTGAGGTGGTGTCTCTCCCCTCTACAAATAGACTTCCAGCCCCATCTTAATGAAAATCTTAATTAACATTCATACTAACATTATGTGAAAAGACAATTAAAAAAAAAAAACAATTGATGAAGCCAAAACGCCTCTTATACTCGATCTTATGCTAATCCGAAACAAATTTGATTTTTAGTTTGGTTTCTATTTCTTAGGGATATTAACTATATCATTTCTCAGCTTTTTGCTCGACACTTAGTTCAAGATTAGATATGATTGCATTGCAAACATAACAGACGCTTGCAATGCCTTAAAGTTCTCGATCCACAGATGCATGCAGAAGACATCAAGTGCTAGCCTCTGCTTCATACATTCACAGGCCTTTGATATTGAGGGTATATGGGATTAAAAGAGCACACCCCTCAAACAAATAACCCATGGATTGCTTGAAACTTTCAATTCAATAGTTCAAGTATAATTTATTACTAAATTGAATTTCTAGTCATTTTCCTAAATCCTAAAATTCCAGATATTTATTGGAGTTTCAATTCTATCACATTTTCGAGATCAAAGCAGCTAAACAAGAGTTGAACATAAATCAGACTTGAATATTATCAAGCTACAGTGCTAGGCTCCAGGCCTCCAGCAATATGGCTAAGAATAGTCACCTTGTTGAATATACATTTTGACATCCTCACCATATAAAGCAAATATAGCACCAAGCAAGAGCAGAAGTAATGAAGTTTACCTATTGCTCTATTAGGTTTTCTTCTCATTGTTTTCATTATTTAACAAATAATATCAGGTTTCAACAAAGAGTCGAGGGCAAAAAGATAAAAGTTGACCCTCTATAAACTATATAATACCAGAGGAGTAGCCTCCGATTCAAGACAAATGAATCATAGCTAGCTTTACATAAGGTGTATCGCCGCTTTGGTATAACTGTAAGGTTTAGCGAGCGTTACTAAGTCTGTATATTAATTCCAAAACTAGCTCCTGCAATAATTTCAGACTCTTATGCCCAACCCTATTTGGCAACCTTGTTATCCAAGTCACAATCAGCCAACCTTCACAGCCTTGAATCACATCGGCACTACAAGAAAAGCCGGCGGTTAATCTTGTTGCTTCAAACCGTCACATTAGTTCCAGCTTCCAACAATCTTCTGCTAACTAATATAAATAGGTACTCGAAGAGGTCTTCTAACACAAACCAATTTCACTTCTGAAGTTCTTCATCATCAAAAAGATGGAGAACAAAAAGTTTGTAGCCCTGCAGATCATGTATCTTCTTGGCTTGAGTCTCATATTTTGCCTATCACTAGCTATTACCGATGGAGGCATGGGAATACTAAACCCGAAAGCTGAATCCGAGGCAGAAGAGGAAAATAGTGGCATGCAAACTTACATTGTTTGGGTGAAAAAGCCGGTGAGGAGGCTATTTTCAGAATCTCATGAACATTTAGAGAGTTGGTACAAGTCATTTTTGCCCAAAAGTTTTACAAACTCAAAGGAGGTGATGGACCAACGAATGGTTTACGCATACCACCATGTGGCTACTGGCTTTGCAGCAAAGCTTACAGCTGAGGAAGTAAAAGAAATGGAGACCAAGGATGGTTTTATATCAGCTCATCAGGATAGGATTCTCCCTCTGCACACTACCCACAGTCCGAACTTCTTGGGGTTGTACCAAGATTTGGGACTTTGGAAAGGGTCTAATTATGGTGAAGGAATCATTATTGGAGTTTTGGATACTGGAATAACACCAGGTCATCCCTCATTCAGCGATGAAGGAGTGGGACCTCCTCCGGCTAAATGGAAAGGCAAGTGTGATTTCAATGGCACATTCTGCAACAACAAGCTTATTGGTGCCAGAAGTTTCCAGGGTGGTAAAACTACCGGAGCTCCACCAGTTGACCTTGAAGGCCATGGAACCCACACGTCGAGCACAGCTGGAGGAAATTTTGTGAAAGGCGCCAACGTGTTTGGAATGGCGAAGGGAACAGCCTCTGGCATGGCACCTTATGCTCACCTGGCAATGTACCAAGTTTGTTCTGAACAGGGTTGTTCTGAAAGTGACATTGTAGCTGCCATGGACACTGCTATTGCCGATGGAGTAGACGTGCTCTCCCTCTCACTTGGCGGTGGCTCAGCTCCTTTCTATGCAGACGGAATCGCAGTCGGTGCATTTGGAGCAATTCAGAAAGGAATTTTTGTTAGCTGCTCAGCTGGAAATGAGGGTCCTGGATATGGTTCTTTATCCAATGAAGCGCCATGGATTCTAACCGTCGGAGCAAGCACCATTGACAGAAGCATAAAGGCAACAGCAAAACTTGGCAATGGGCAGGAATATGATGGGGAATCGTTATTCCAGGATAAAAATTTTAGTTCAAATTTGTTACCTCTTGTTTATGCCGGTGCATATAGCAATGATTCAACAGCTCTGTGCGATGTAGGAACCCTTAATGGAGTTGAAGGGAAAGTGGTGCTGTGTGAAAGAGGTGGAGGAATTGGAAGAATTGCCAAAGGAGAAGAAGTCAAAAGAGCAGGTGGTGCTGCCATGATCCTCATGAACGAAGACACTGATGGCTATAGCACTTTAGCTGATGCTCATGTGCTTCCTGCAACACATGTGAGTTATGCTGCAGGTTTGAGCATCAAAGCCTACATAAACTCCACCTCAACACCTATGGCCACAATCTTGTTCAAAGGCACTGTCATCGGTGATCAAAATGCTCCCGCAGTCACTTCCTTTTCATCAAGAGGACCAAGCCTGGCGAGCACAGGAATCTTGAAACCTGACATCATTGGTCCCGGTGTTAGCATCTTAGCTGCATGGCCTGTTTCAGTGGACAATGGCACAGAATCTACGGCAACATTTAACATGGTTTCAGGTACTTCAATGTCATGCCCTCACCTGAGTGGCATTGCAGCTTTGCTCAAGAGCTCACACCCCGACTGGTCACCAGCTGCCATCAAGTCTGCAATTGTGACAACCGCTGACATAGTAAACCTCGGAGGCAAACCTATTATTGATGAAACACTTGCTCCAGCAGACATCTTTGCCACTGGTGCAGGACATGTTAATCCTCCAAAAGCAGATGACCCTGGGCTAATCTACGACACAAAACCAACGGATTACATTCCCTACCTGTGCGGTTTGAACTACACAGACGATCAGATACAGATAATCACCCAACAAACAGTGAAGTGCTCTGAAGTAGGAGTCATACCTGAAGCGCAGCTAAATTATCCTTCATTTTCTATTATATTCCAGGACTTGTCTCAGTCTCAAGATTACACAAGGACGGTGACAAATGTTGGACCAGCTAATTCAACTTACAACTTGGATCTTAAGTTACCAGGTAAAATCGCCATGAGTGTGAGTCCTTCGCAGCTTAAGTTTACAGAAGTTGGCCAGACAATTACATACCTAGCAGAGTTTATACCGGAAGATGGGGCAGGGAAGGATGCACCATTTTATCAGGGATATTTGAGATGGTTCTCTGATCAACATTCTGTTATTAGCCCCATATCTGTGATCTTCGACACCCAGCAGTGAGATCAGAGTTGAAGCCAGCAGAAGTTAATTACAAGATTTGATAGAATAATACAAAGAATGGAAGCTCAGAATAACTGCCATGCAAATGGTGTCATTGAAGTCCTGAAAGTTCATTTTTTGTGAGGTCAACCATCTCTTATTGTTACGATCGTAATAGTGTCATGTTCAACTGATATTTGCTTACGAGTTAATAGTAATTCAAATAAATTCTTCATGTCATTAAAGTAGGGTAAGGAAAGGTATGAGTTCTCTGTTTTGAAAGAAGAAAAAAAAAACAAACAAAATGAAGCATCTTTTTATATGATATGTATTTGCGTATCTAATATGTGAATGCTTCGTGCATGAGCTCCTGTTGAGAACATATTTCAACCTACAGATTATATTTGTTAGGAAAAGGGTTTATATCAGACTTAGAGGCTTCAAATGAACCAATTTGGTCATTCCTCAATACAAACACAGAAAACAGGACAAACAAGAGCGTTTTGCTAATAAATGTGCAAACCTGATCATCTTTGTCAGAATGACATTAACAAATTCAAGTCATTGCCATCGTCAATGAGCATTCCTGCAGTTCACTTATGCATTATCCAACTGGCCAGTCTCAAGAATGATATGTCGAAAGCCCAAGCAGCTGCCGTGAACTCAATACCACAAACCTGCTTCAATACCATGCACCAGCATCAGCTTGGTCTGCCGTCACCATTCACAGTAACTGTGCCAATTAAGTCGATCTCTAATGCTTTCCCTTGTCTTCAGACCACCATCCACATTGACCTTCTGAAAGTTATAGGGGTATTTCACAGAGCACAGTTCCAGGCCAATTTCCTCGAACAGCTGGTGAGTGCCAGCGGTGCTGCTGAAATTACTGCTGAAATAATACTAACCGCTTGGCTAAACATTGAATTCACCAAATGCCACACTTCCCTTGAGACAAATGTGTATATCAAGTAGAAGCATCATGCATCTTCCGATCAACTAGCATCAGTTCTGTGAAGCCAGCTCATTCAGAGACTATTGCAAATTTGAAACATATTTCGGAAGCTCACATATCAGAGCACTGTTGAATTCACATGGGATTTACAAGTATACATCAAACGAACATATATAGGAGGAAAGTAGTTTCCTTCATCAAAAAGAAAAAGAAAATACACACACACACACATATTTAGGGAAACAGGGTTATTTACGGGGGATTTCAGTGAATGGGAAAGAGATTTTAGTACTAACTAGGAAATGGAAAGTTCAAGTCCATAAATTAATATGCAAAGTTCTTAACGTCTGCAATCTCATTTTCGACATCAACGGAGCAGTACAAGAGTGGAACACATATTTTGACATTATCAATTTATCCTAGCAAAGTATAAATACTGCCAAACACAAGAGAATATGAAGTTCAGCTATTGCCCACACATCATTTGTTATTCCTTTCATATTCTTTCAGGTTTCTTCTACCAGGAAAAAAATCCACCAGTTGACACCATACCACTTTCACATAAAGTGTATAGCTGCTTTGGTGTAACTGTATGGTTTAGCGAGCATTACAAAGTCAATGTGTATTACTTCCAAAACTTTCTCCTGAATTACACTCCTATGCTCTACTCTATTTAGAACCTTGTTGTCCAAGTCACAACAAGGCAACCTTCACAACCTTAAATCATCATCGGCAGTACAAGAAATGCTGGCCATTAATATTGATACTGTTTAAGAATAAGTAAATTGACACAGAGAGAGAGAGAGATTATAGAGATTCAAGTGTGTCTTTCATTTCATTCAAAGGAGGTATTTATAGGGATACATTTTGAAGTAAATAATGATACAACTTGATGGCATCTTCAATTGTAGCCTCTCCTTGTGGCTTCTTCATTTGCAGCTTCACATTGTGGTTGTGATGATGATGATTGCCACACTTGTTCCCCATTGGCATAAAGCTTGACTCACAAGTCATTATACCTAAAATACCTATCTTATACATGACATAGACATTTTATACTATGAACAATACAACATGTTTCATATATACTACAACACTCCCCCTTGGATATTTCATGTTGATAGTATTTGTCTAAGCCGTGCGCTTCGAAATTGCCTCGTTAAAAACCTTGTCAAGTAATAAAACCCTGTGGGAAAAAACAACCTTGGTCGAAGGAGAAAAAGAGTGCAACGCGCATTGAGCGTGGAGTATGATTCTAGATACTCCCCCTGATTTAGACTCCCCCTGAGAGTTCGGATAATCTTCTTAATCCGATACTCTTCACATGTTTCTCGAAAGGGGTTTTTGGTAACGACTTAGTAAATAAGTCCGCTACATTATCCTCTGATCGGATTTGATTTACTTCAATGTTTAGAAGTGTTTGCTGTTGCTGATTGTAGAAGAATTTCGGCGATATATGTTTAGTATTGTCACCCTTGATAAAACCTAATTTCATTTGCTCAATACAAGCTGCATTATCTTCGTAAATGCATGTAGGTTTATCCGTGGTAAACTTCAAACCACAAGTTCCTCGAATGTGTCTATTTATAGACCTTAGCCATATGCATTCACGCACAGCTTCATGTAGAGCAATAATCTCTGCATGATTTGAGGAAGTAGCGACAAGTGTCTGTTTTGTAGATCTCCAAGATATCGCCGTGCTTCCCATGGTAAAGACATAACCTGTTTGGGAGCGACCTTTATGGGGGTCAGAGAGATACCCTGCATCAGCAAAGCCCATCAAAACATTATTTTTATTTTGATGGAGGGGAGGAGGAGAACGTCGGTCACCATGGATGGTGTTGCCGGTGTCTGTATTACGGAAGGTGGCTTTTTGCCTCATAGGGTCTGATCCCAATCTTCCGTCTTTTATTTTCTCTTTGTAGGGATAAAACAAGCCCATATCAATCGTACCTTTTAAGTATCGAAAGATTGTCTTTATGCCAATCCAATGGCGGCGTGTTGGCGCAGAACTATGTCGAGCTAACAAGTTCACTGCGAATGAGATATCTGGCCTTGTGCATTGTGCTAAATACAATAATGCGCCTATCGCACTTAGATAGGGTACTTCAGCCTCTAATAATTCTTCGTCCTCATCCTTTGGACGAAACGGATCTTTTGTGGGCTCAAGACTTCGGCCGATCATGGGAGTACTTACAGGCTTTGCTTTATCTTCATTAAAGCGCCTTAGTAATTTTTGAGTATATGCTGACTGATGGATCATAATCCCATCACTACGGTGCTCGAGTTCTATTCCGAGGCAAAACCGTGTTTTCCCAAGATCTTTCATCTCAAACTCGGATTCCAAATATTTAGCAGTTTCCTTTAACTCATTTAGAGTTCCAATTAGGTTCATGTCATCGACATAAACTGCTACAATTGCAAATCCGGAACTTGTTCTTTTAATGAACACGCAAGGGCATATTTCATTGTTAATATATCCCTTTCCAATCAAGTAGTCACTTAGACGGTTATACCACATCCGTCCGGATTGTTTCAATCCATATAGTGAGCGTCTTAATTTTATTGAAAACGCGCTCCGTGGTTTAGAGCCACTTGATTTTGGTAATTGAAGTCCATCAGGAACCTTCATATATATCTCTGAATCTAGATCCCCATAGAGATATGCTGTAATTACATCCATAAGTTGCATGTCAAGTTTTTCGGAAACTACCAAACTGACAAGGTAGCGGAACGTTATAATGTCCATTACGGGAGAGTATGTCTCCTCGTAGTCGATTCCAGGGCGTTGTGAGAAACCTTGCGCCACGAGGTGGGCTTTATATCTCATCACCTCATTTTTCTCATTACGTTTTCTAACAAAGACCCATTTATGGCCAACAGGCTTTATATTTGGTGGTGTCAGCATTATAGGCCCAAATACCTGTCTCTTTGTTAGTGAATCCAATTCAGTCTGGATCGCATTTTTCCATTTAGGCCAATCCGCTCTTCGTTGACATTCTTCAACAGAGCGAGGTTCGATATCATCATATTCTATGATTCCTTTTGCAATATGATATGCAAACGCATCATCAATTGCCATAGAATTTCTATCCATCATCTCATGTACATTATTGTAATTTATGGAGATTTCTCTATTCTCTGGAGTTGGTTCTGACATTGGAGCGTCCCCCAATGGTGTCTCTTGGACATAACCATAATCCGGAATATTCTCGTGAGATGGATTATTCATATCTATGATTAATGGATTATTATTTTGTGCCAAACTCGCCTTCTTTCTTGGGCGAGAATCCATCGAACCTATAGGTCTCCCGCGCTTCCTGGCAGGAGCCGTGGGCCTAGCCAATGTGTCACCCATAGAGGGAACGTTGGCGCCATTCTCATGTATTTTTGAGATGGCATTATGTCTTTTAGGGACATCAATCCTTGCAGGTGTATTTGCAGCAGGTATGTGTGATCTCGTCACTTTAGCGATATCAGAAAACGCATCAGGCATCGATTCTGCTACGATCTGAAGATCGAGAATTCTCTGCACTTCTTTTTCAGATTGTGCAGTTCGGGGATCAAGATGAGACAAAGTGGGGACAAACCACGACAATTCCTGTCCTTTTTGTTGAACATTAGTTATGTTCATGTCTCCCCCTAAAGACGGGAAGACTGTCTCATCAAAGTGACAATCCGCAAATCTAGCGGTAAATAGATCACCTGTCAAGGGTTCTATGTAGCGGATTATGGTTGGGGAGTCATAGCCAACATAAAGGCCTAATCGTCTTTGAGGACCCATTTTAGTGCGCTGTGGTGGCGCAATTGGCACATAGACTGCACACCCAAATATGCGTAAATGTGAGACATTAGGCTCATACCCAGTCACCATCTGGGATGCAGAAAAAGGTTGGGTGGCAGTGGGCCTTAGACGAATAAGCACAGCTGCATGTAATATTGCATAGCCCCAAGCAGAAATAGGGAGATTGGTGCGCATAACCAATGCCCTAGCAACCATTTGAAGTCTTTTAATGGCAGCTTCTGCGAGACCATTTTGGGTATGTACATGAGGGACGGGGTGTTCAACCTCGATCCCAATGGACATGCAATAATCATCAAAAGTTTTTTATGTAAACTCCCCAGCATTGTCAAGACGAATTGACTTAATAGGATGATCAGGGTGGTGAGCCCTTAACTTAATAATTTGTGCTAGGAGTTTAGCAAATGCAGCATTTCTTGTGGATAAGAGCACGACATGTGACCAACGTGTCGATGCATCAACCAACACCATAAAATATCTAAATGGTCCGCAAGTTGGATGGATAGGTCCACAGATATCACCTTGTATTCTTTGTAAGAATGGTATATTTTCTTTAATGTCTTTTGCATAGGATGGTCTCGATCCTACTTTTGCTAAAGAGCAAGCTTTGCAAAACGAATGATATGCTTTAGAAGTAATTCTTTGAACCTCTTTTTGGTTCGTATTCCTTTTTGTTTTAAAGAATGGATGTCCGTGTGAAGTTTTTAATATACGGATCATCATATCACGACCTGGGTGTCCCAAACGGTCGTGCCAAAGCCTGTATGTGTCGGAATCCCATAATTTTTCATTCATGACATGGTTGGATTCAATGACTCTAATAGTGGTTGCGTACAATCCACTAGAGCGACACGTGAGTTTCTCTAATACTCGTGTATTTCCGTAGTTATTAGAGGTGATGTAAAGGAACTCTTGTCCATTCTCACAATGTGTTTTCACATGAAAATCATTGGCTCTTATATCTTTAAAACTTAATAGGGTTCTTCCAGCCCTTGGAGCATATAAAGCTTCGGCGACATTAATATTTGTGCCATTCGGCAATAGAAATTGAGCTGGTCCACGACCATGAATCAATTGAGATGGTCCTGCCATCGTGGTCACTGAAGATTGACTAGGTGTTATCCATAAGAATAATTGCCTATGTCGTAATATAGTATGTGTGGTGCCACTATCAAGAAGGCATTCCAATTCTCCCGAAGACATACTGAAAAATAAAGTTCGGAATATTAACACATGTCAATGACATTGATAATGCGATACTTTATTAATAGGGAAAATAGTCAATGATTACATCAAAGTTTCCAAAGTTTATTCCAATATAAAATCAAACTTTATACAAATTGTAATTGCTCAATCCGTTTGGTAATTTCAATAAAATATGACCAGGTAAGTATAGAGATGTTGGTGGAGCGAGGCTCGCTTAAGTACCATGATCTCAATTACTTGCCTAGACATCATACTTCATTGAGTACGCCACATAAGAAAAAGTCAATACAATTGTTATTTGACTAAGGCACATTTGCCGTTTTATTGGAAAATAGAAAAGACTATTTTAATCAAAGTCTGCGGCACCCTCGTGCTCTTCATTTCCAGCTTTGAAGTCTTTTATGGTGAGAATTACATCTTCACCATCATCTTCTTCAGCAAGGTGAGCTTCTTGCTCCCTCATTTCCCTGTACTCCTTGTAGCTTGCAGCTAGTTGTGTACTTGCTTGGCATTGCTTAAACCAATGCTCGATTGATCCACACCTATGACACACGTCATTGTGATTGACTTTCTTTATTTGAGGTGCACGTTGTGGATATTCCCTAGGCGGGTTGTTGCTGCTACTACCACGGCGTATTATGCGACCTCCACGGCCCACAGTGTTACGGCCCATGGTGTTGTTATATTCTCCTCTCCCACGTGTGGATTTGCCACCACGTGTGCCCGCTCCAAAGTTGCGGTTTCCTTCCTTATTGGGGCGGTTGTATGGACCCATGCGTCCGTCATTTCCCTTGTTAGGGTATACATGCCCCTTATTAGTAGGGTACCGCTCCTTGCGCCCTTTCTTGGGTGCATTATAATTCGCCTCACGAACGCTTTTGGTTCCTACGGGCCTTGAATTATAATTCTTTACAAGGATATTGTCGTGCTTCTCATCTACCGACAAAATATTGATAAGTTCATTGAACTTCGTAAGTCGTCCAGCATTATATTCAGTGCGATATTGCTTTGATAGTATAATTGCTGCGACGGGGAAGGTGGAGAGAGTTTTCTCAATCAGCTCTTCTTCTGTGAGAGGTTTTTCACAGAACTTCAGCATGGCTCTTAGCCGAAGAGCTTCTGAATTGTATTCAGCAACAGACTTGAAGTCGGAGAAGCGTAAATTGTTCCATTGAATCTTCAAGTCAGGGAGGAGGGAATCTTGGATATTATCAAAGCGCTCTTCTAGCGCTACCCATAGGTCCCTTGCATCTTTGATGGACATATACTCTAATCTGAGTGCTTTGTCCATATGGCGTCGCATCAAGATAATTGCTTGTGCATGCTTTATGGGTGTTCGTTGGAAAACAAGGCCCGCGTTTGGTGCCTGGATTATGGGCAATATCCCTTTTGATGTGAGATGGTTCTCAACGTCGGTTCTCCAACTATGGTAATCCGAACCAGTTGAGTCAAGGATTTGAAAATCGAGTCTAGGTTCATTCGACATCCTTGAAATAAGAAGAAAAAGATGTATTAGTTTCGGAGTTTAAAACTTCCACGAAAAACTAAATTAATAAGATTTCCGAGCTATGCTACCAAGAAATCAATTTCCAAAAATATTTGGATTAGACCGAAACAATGATGTTTAGTAAGGTCATAAATCGATGCTTGCGGACGCTCTTAGTCCGGATATTATGAACACTCTTAGTTCATTGACCACGAACGCTCTTAGTTCGTTTAGCGTGAATTTCTATAATTCCGCTTTTTAATTGTAAGTTCCCAAAAAAAGAAAAAGAGGAGAAAAATAAATAAAAACTCAAAAGCGGGAACTTTTAGTAAAAAATACCTTGAAATAGTGTGGTCGGAAATGACCGAAAAAGTTGCCCAAAAGTCGCCGGAAAAGTCACCGGAAGTGGCCGGAAAAGTGTCCGGAAGTGGCCGGAAAAGTCACCGGAAAAGTGTCCGGAAGTCGCCGGAAAAGTCGCCGGAAAAGTGTTCGGAAGTCGCCGGAAAAGTCGCCGGAAAAGTTGTCGGGAAGTCGTGTCGACAGATGCTCGGCAGGAGTTCGGCAGCTGCTGCGCAGCTGCTAGGCAGGGGGTAGGCAGGCATGTCGGCAGCAGCTCGGCAGCAGCTCGGCAGGAGGTATGCAGGGGGTAGGCAGGCAGCTCGGCAGCACTTCGGCAGGAGCTCGGCAGATGCTAGGCAGGCCTTCTGCGCAGCTGCTCGGCAGGACTCGACAGCGGTCCGGCAGCGGTTCAGGTCTTCCGGCAGCCGGTTCGGGCGGTTTCCGGCCGGTTCTGGAGGTTCTGAAACCGGTTCCGGGCTTCTTGAATCAAGGGCTTTGATATGAGCTAGGGTTTGGAGGTTTTTTGTAAGTTTGAGAAAATGGCTTCGATTGGATTATGAACTACCTCTTCTCTTCTCAACTTTGATCCTAATTCTAGAGCAATTTCGTGCTGATAACATGTTTAAGAATAAGTAAATTGACACAGAGAGAGAGAGAGATTATAGAGATTCAAGTGTGTCTTTCATTTCATTCAAAGGAGGTATTTATAGGGATACATTTTGAAGTAAATAATGATACAACTTGATGGCATCTTCAATTGTAGCCTCTCCTTGTGGCTTCTTCATTTGCAGCTTCACATTGTGGTTGTGATGATGATGATTGCCACACTTGTTCCCCATTGGCATAAAGCTTGACTCACAAGTCATTATACCTAAAATACCTATCTTATACATGACATAGACATTTTATACTATGAACAATACAACATGTTTCATATATACTACAACAGATACTTTAAACGCCACATTATTCCAACTTCATCTCCTGCTATCTAATATAAATAGATACTCAAAGGTCGACTAACACAAACTACCTTCACTTTTTGAAATTCTTTAACACTGAAAGATGGAGAACAAAAAGTTTGTAGCCCTGCAGATCATATATCTTCTTGGCTTAAGTTTCATCCTTCTGTCACTAGCAGTTACTGATGAAGGCATGGGAGCGCCACAACTGAAAGCCGAAGTTGAGGCACAAGAGGACAACAGTAGCATGCAAACTTACATTGTTTGAGTAAAAAAGCCTGTAAGGGAACTATTTTCATAATCTCATAACAATTTGGAGAATTGGTACCAGTCATTTTTGCCCAAATATTTTGCAACCTCAAACGGGGCGATGAAGCAACGAATGGTTTATGCATACCACCATGTGGCGACTGGCATTGCAGCAAAGCTGACTGTAGAGGAAGTAAAAGAAATGGAGACAAAAGATGGGTTTATGTCCGCTCATCTAGATAGGATTCTGCCTTTGCACACCACCCATAGTCCGAACTTCTTGGGGTTATACGAAGGATTGGGACTTTGGAAAGGGTCTAATTATGGTGAAGGTGTAATTATTGGAGTTTTGGACTCTAGGATAACACCAGGTCATCCCTCATTCAGCGATGAAGGAGTGCCACCTCCTCCGGCTAAATGGAAAGGTAAGTGTGATTTCAACGGGTCATTCTGCAATAACAAGCTTATTGGTGCCAGAAGTTTCCGAGGTGGGCAAACTACTATAGAGATCCACCTATTGATGTTGATGGCCATGGTACCCACACATCCAGCACAGCCGGAGGAAACTTTGTGAAATGCGCCAACGCGTTTGGAATGGCAAGTGGAACAGCGTCTGGCATGGCACCTTATGCTTACTTGGCAATGTACCAAGTTTGTTATGATCACGGTTGTTCTGAAAGTGACATTTTAGCTATTATGGACACTGCTGTTGCCGATGGAGTGGACGTGCTCTCCCTCTCACTTGGTGGTGGCTCAGCTGCTTTATATTATGATGGAATCACAGTTGGTGCATTTGGAGCAATTCAGAAGGGAGTTTTTGTCAGCTGCTCAGCAGGAAATGGTTTATGGTTCATTGTCCATTGAAGCCCCATGGATTCTAACGGTCGGAGCAAGCACTATTGACAGAAGCATAAGAGCAATAGCAAAACTTGGAAATGGGAAAGAATATGATGGGGAATCGTTATTCCAGGAAAAAAAAATTTAGTTCAAATTTCTTACCTCTTGTTTATGCGGGTGCATATAGCAATGATTCAACAGCTCTGTGCGATTCAGGAACCCTTAATGGAGTTGAAGGGAAAGTGGTGCTGTGTGAAAGAAGTGGAGAAATTAGAAGAATTGCCAGAGGTGAAGAAGTCAAAAGAGCAGGTGGTGCTGCCATGATCCTTATGAACGAAGAAACAAATGGCTATAGCACCTTAGCTGATGGTCATGTGCTTCCCGCAACCCATGTGAGTTATGCTGCAGGTGCAGGTATGAGCATCAAAGCCTACATAAATAAACAGTACAAACTCCTCCTCAACACCTACAACCACAATCTTGTTCAAAGGCACTGTCATCGGTGATCAAAATGCACCTGCAGTCACTAATTTACATCAAGAGGACCAAGCATGGCGAGCCCAGGAATCTTGAAACCTGACAATGGCACAGAATATACAGCAACATTTAACATGGTTTCAGGTACCTCAATGTCATGCCCTCACCTGAGTGGCATTGCAGCTTTGCTCAAAAGAGCTCACACCCTGATTGGTCACCAGCTGCCATTAAGTCTGCAATTTTGACAACTGCTCAAGTACTAAACCTCGGCGTCAAGCCCATTGTGGATGAAACACTCGGTCCAGCTGACATCTTTGCCACTGGTGCAGCCCATGTTAACCCTTCAAGAGCAGATGACCGCGGCCTAATCTTTGACTTAGAACCAGCGGATTACATCCCCTATCTATGCGGTTTGAATTACAGTGACGATCAGATACAGATCATCACCCAACAAACAGTGAAATGCTCTCAAGTAGGAGCCATACCAGAAGCGCAGCTAAATTATCCTTTCATTTTCTATTTTATTTGAGAACGTGACCAAGTCTTAAGCTTACACAAGGACGGTGACTAATGTTGGCCCAGCTAACTCAACTTACAGGTTAGAGGTTGGGGTACCAAGTAAAATCGCAATAGGCATTGATACTGAGGAGCTTACATTTACAGAGGTTGGACAGAAGATTACATACCAGGTGGCGTTTAACCCTCTACAAGGTGCAGGGAAGGATGCACTACTTGTTCAGGGATATCTGAGATGGGTCTCTGATCAGCATTCTGTTACTAGCCCCATATCTGTGATCTTCAACACCCCGCAGTGAGATTAAAATAGGGGACAGTGTAAATTATCGCAAGCTGTGATAGAATAATACAAAGAGTTGAAGCTCAAATAAGTGCTAAGCGAATGCTGTCACTGAAGTCCAGGAAGATTTGATTCTTTGAGGTCAACCATGTTTTGCATGGTGTTTCAACAATTATCAATATTGTCAAAAGAAGTAGAGAAAGGAAGATTGTTTGGTGGGTTTTACCGGTTGAGTTTCAGACTTTCTATACTTCTGTTCATTTTTTCAAATAGCTAGAGCTCTCTTTTGGTGAAGCCTTATTTTATTAATGGCATCCCTGTTTTGCATGGTAATAAATGGCATAAGGATTTATATCAGAATTAAGGGCTTCAAATGAACAAATTTGATCATTCCTAAATCCAAACACTTCAAACATGACAAACAAGAGTGCTTTGCCAATAAATTACAAACCTGATCCTCTTTGTCAGAATCGGCATTTTACAGTGAAACAAATCGAAGTCTTTGCCATCTTCAGTGAGCACTCCTCAGGTTCACTCATGCACTTAAGAACATCCAACAGGCCAGCCCCAATCGAGGATAATATGTCGAAAGCCCATGTGAGCTTGTCATGAGCTCAGTACCATAAACCTGCCAATTAAGTCCTCTGATGCAGTCCCTTATCTTCAGACCACCATCCACATTCACCTTGTAAAAAGCATGGGGGTCTTTCAGAGCAGACCTTCTCAGCCTCATTTCGTCGAACAGTTGGTGGGCACCGGTTGGAATGCTGAAATTTTCAGTTAGTCATCCACCGAGGCTCGGCTAAAGACCCAACTAAACCCTAATCCCCTAGTACGTGTACGTTCCCATCAACAAGCATGGGCTTCTTCATCCGAGACCATTGGAAATCCGGACACATTCGGGAAGCTCAGTTTGGATTAATTAAATAATTCCCGCCAAACAGTTTTTTTTTTCTTTTTCTTTTTACGGTGACATGTAAGGTAAATGCGAAAATTCAAGTACAAATGATGAAGTGAAAAGTTCAAAGCACAAATAATAACATGCAATGTTCTTTTAATGATAATCATTCTTTTTTGAGAAAAAAAAAAAAAAAGACATACTCTCTCAATAAGATTTGCTATTTTACAAAATAAAAAATAATTACTGAAATAAAAATCAGAATAATATTAGGTGTATGATAAAAAAAATATTAAAAAAATTAGGTGAACCCTTTTTTCTACAATTGAAGCACCTATCAATGATGAAGTATTGGAGTAGATGTGCTTTCGATCTGCTTTGGCCTACGCTCCAGTGAGGTTCAATAACTTAATTACTATAGGTACATTTTCTTTGTTACATTATATCCAACACTTTGACTTATCCTAATCCCCAACTCATTTTCCCTCACAATAGGTACATTTGAAGCAGTTCAAAGAGGAGTATTCATTAGTTGTTCTGCCGGGAATTGGGGTCCGGCCACTAGCACAGTAGCAAATGGCTTCCCACTGTTTGTGCAAGCACCATTGACAGAAGCATCAGAGCAACAACAGTGACGGGAAACAGAGAACTTGACGGTGAAGGACTTTCCCACTCCAGTGACTTCAGTAATTCTACACTGCTACCACTCATTTATGCTGGCATGAAATGGGTGAACTATGTACCTGAGGAACACTGAACAACCTGGATGTGAAAGGAAAGACAGTCTTGTGTCAAAAGTTTATTTCGAATGCAGGGAGGATGATATGCCAAAGGGGAAGAAGTGAAAAAGAACGGGTCAAACCTACGTCTCGGGTAAAAAAGAAAATACGGATCCCACAAGTGAAAGTTATTTACTCTATTAAGGTTGTAATTTCAAATCTACGTCTCGGGTCAAAACCGAAACAAAAAATTACAGGAGTTTGTCAATCAGTCATTTTGGTGTCCCTGAAAGACATTTATGGCAAAACCTTTACACAAGCGAGACTAGGCATATAATGCCCAACCCTACAGTAATGTGTTTGTTCGGTTCAACATTAGCTTAAGCCCGATGCAGAGTAGTACAAACAACAGATGAGAGAAGCGAAACCAGTAAGTCGTCAAGAGGCGCCTTTTCTAATGTCTTACATTATTGCTACATGCTAGTTTGTGCCACAAAGAACCAAACAAAAAAGGACATTAAAATCTTAACACATTAAAAATTACACAAATGGCTCACTAGAGTGACACCCATTTATCAATAATGCAGGACTAGATGCTTTGTTATAGGTTCCTTCCAAAAGAAAACCTTACAGATATGCTAAGACCTTTCCAGTGCCCAACAAAAAATAGTGGACGAATCCTTGAACGGGTCGGACATGAAGTACTGGTTTATAACTGAACAAGCTCACATGTCGGACTGATATTAAGCCAAAAATATATTTACAAAAACCAACCTGCACTGTATCCTTGCCGGTCTAAGAATAAGTAGAATCACTAAATAATATTCTTCAAGGGTCAAGCCATATTCAGGCGACAACAGCATAAAAATTGTCAGTAAGGCTCACCATAAAGCTCCAACAGATGGCTTGCTACACTAAAATGAAAATGCTGGCCTATTCTCCGCTTCTTCCCTATATATGATGCTTTCCCAACAGAAACATAGGCATCACAGCTTGTATCCACTTATACTTCATTCCAAGGGGATTTGTTCACCATGGCTGTGATTCCATTTCTTTTTCTTGTTTTCATGCTTAGCTTTTCTCATGGGATTGCTCAGGAAACCGAGCTTTCTCCTGTCCCTACGAAAACGAGCAATTTACAGACATACATTGTCCATGTAATGCAACCAGAGGGTAAAGTTTTTGCCCAAAGAGAAGACCTGGCGAGCTGGCACAAATCTTTTCTGCCATCTATGACGGCAAGCTCTGATGAGCAAACACGCTTGCTTTACTCCTACAAAACTGTGATCAGTGGTTTTTCAGCAAGGCTAACTCAAGAGGAAGTGAAAGCGATGGAACAGATGAATGGTTTTGTGGCGGCACATCCTGAACGAGTGTTTCGTCGGAAAACCACACACACTCCCAACTTCTTGGGGCTTAACCAACAAGCGGGAATTTGGAAAGACTCAAACTTTGGGAAGGGAGTGATCATTGGAGTACTGGATGGCGGAGTATTCCCCAGCCACCCTTCATTCAGTGGTGCAGGAATTCCACCTCCACCTGCTAAATGGAAAGGGAGGTGTGACTTCAATGTGTCAGAATGCAATAATAAATTAATTGGAGCACAGTCGTTCAATCTTGCAGCCATGGCATTGAAGGGAGCAAAAGCTGAACCGCCAACTGATGAAGACGGACATGGAACACACACAGCAAGCACAGCTGGTGGAGCGTTTGTGCAGAATGCTGATGCGCTAGGAAATGCCAAAGGCACAGCAGTTGGGATGGCACCTTATGCTCACCTGGCAATATACAAAGTCTGTTTTGGAGAACCCTGTCCAGAAAGTGATATCCTAGCTGCCCTTGAAGCTGCTGTTCACGATGGTGTTGATGTGATCTCAATCTCCCTTGGAGAAGATCCCGTTCCATTTTTCCAGGACAGTACTGCAATTGGTTCATTTGCAGCAATGCAAAAGGGAATATTTGTTAGTTGTTCAGCTGGAAATTCTGGTCCATTTAATGGCACATTATCTAATGAAGCCCCTTGGATTCTCACAGTTGGAGCAAGCACCCTCGATAGACACATTGTAGCCTCAGCCAAGCTTGGAAATGGATTAGTATTTGACGGTGAATCTCTCTTTCAACCGAAAGATTTCCCTTCAACATTGTTGCCTCTTGTTTATGCTGGAGTAAATGGCAAAGCAGAGTCTGCATTTTGCGCCGAAGGATCCTTAAAAAACATAAGTTTGAAAGGTAAGGTGGTTGTGTGTGAGAGAGGTGGGGGAATAGGAAGAATTGACAAGGGAGTGGAAGTGAAAAATGCAGGGGGTGCGGCCATGATTCTACTGAATGCGGAAACTGATGGATTCAGTACCTTAGCTGATGCTCATGTTCTTCCTGCAGCACATGTGACCCATGCAGCTGGACTGAATATCAAAGCATACATAAATTCAACAGCAACACCAACAGCGACAATCTTATTCAAAGGAACTGTCATCGGAGACTCAACATCTCCAGCTGTTGCTTCCTTCTCTTCAAGAGGCCCCAGCCAGGCAAGTCCAGGAATTCTGAAACCAGACATAATTGGACCAGGTGTAAGCATTCTTGCTGCATGGCCATTCCCTCTTGATAACAACACAAAATCAACATCCACTTTTAATATAATTTCCGGAACATCAATGTCATGTCCGCATCTCAGTGGAATTGCAGCTTTGCTCAAGAGCTCTCACCCATACTGGTCACCAGCTGCCATTAAATCTGCTATAATGACTTCTGCTGATCTTCTAAACTTGCAAGGCAAACGGATTTTTGATGAAACACTTCAGACTGCAGATATCTTAGCCACCGGTGCGGGCCATGTCAATCCATCAAAGGCGACCGACCCAGGACTGATATATGATATTCAACCTGATGATTATATTCCATATCTTTGTGGCTTGGGCTACAACGATACTGGAGTCAGTATCCTCGCGCACAGACCAATAAAGTGCTCAAAGGTATCAAGCATCCCTGAAGGAGAGCTGAACTACCCTTCATTTTCTGTCAAGCTGGGACCATCTCAGACATTCACAAGAACTGTGACAAATGTTGGTGCCTCATATTCCACTTATTCGGTCAAGGTATATGCACCACTAGGAACCCATGTGACTGTCAAACCCAGCACGCTTTACTTTACAGAGGTGAACCAGAAGGCGTCATATTCAGTGACATTCAGTCGTACTTCAGGAGGTAAAGCTGGTGCATTCACACAGGGATTTATAACATGGGCTTCTACTAATCACGTTGTCCGGAGTCCAGTTTCTGTTTTATTTCAGTGAGATGCATGTCGTATATTGGGATTGCAGTGATTTGCAGTGTCATCAGACTTCATGGTGCTATGTGTGATTACTTATGTATACCTACTAATTTCTTTACGTTTTCTATAATATATGGTTAATTTCTTAATGGAGACAACTCAGACTCTATGCAAAGAATATTAACCAAGAAACTAAAAACAAGGTACCAGACAGATGAAGGATAAAAAAAAATATAAAAAAAAACAAAGATGAATATGAAATATAATAAAAAAAGGTTCCAGTAAGAAGAGACATAAGTCACATAACACATATATCTCCAACACTAAAAGGTAATTCAATAACACAAAACACTTTCTCAAGTCTAACTTAAACTTTATGTCTAAACTTTTCAGTAACAAATATTACTGATAGAAATCTATTCACTTAAACTTATCCCTTCCCCTTTTTTGCACACTGTTAGTAAATAATAAAGAACCGTGGAGAAATTAATCCTTATGTGACAATGACAAATGTTCTAAATGTTGTCAAGCTTTGTTAATGTTGGCATGCCTACATAAAGTTTTAGGGTTGCTGTAACATTTTTAACACCACAGCATACACAGATCCAGATGCCCTCATGACACAAAATATCAGTAGTGTTGATCATCTCAATCAGTAAAAAGGTAATTGGAAAGAAAATTTTCCATTGCAAGAAATCAACATAAGCTTCATCAGTTGCCATATAAGCATCTTTAATTGCATTGTACCTGAAATTCGATAGCTGCATAGTAACACCGACCAAACAGAATTGCATGACAATGGCATTAACCAAAACCAGGAGGCACATCGGGGTCCTCATCGCTACCATCACACTCCTGCTTGTGCTCCGTGTCTGTAGAAACGCCAGGAGCCACTATGCGATCAACACCCTCGGTATCCATCTTATCCTGTAACATTTCCCGGTGCTCTGTCATAGCTCCTTTTTCACGAGGCGGAAGTTGTGCCTCATGGTTATTGTCATCCTGATGATGGTCGTACACACCATCAACAGCTCCACTGGCAGCACCGGCGACTAATCCATTATCACTAGACTCGACTTGAACTTGAACAACATGAGTGGAGGACTGACCGTCTGCATTCCCATCTGGATTAGCCAATTTATTGTAAACAGACTGAACAGTTTCGCTTATTTCACTCTGCATTGCATCACTTGATCTGATTATCCCCCACAACCCATCCGATATCTGGCTCATCACTTTGCCCCTAGCAATTCGAAACACGAAAAACAAGATCGGCATAAACCAGATGTCACAACATTGCTCCTAGACTGATTCTGAGTTCGAAATTCATAAATAAACATATAAAGTCATCAGTAAACAATGACATGATTGAGAATGAGAGATAATTTAAGGACTTACCCAACCTCCTGATAAATGTCATCAGAGAGTTGCCTGGGTTTCATGTTCTCGGCACCTGGGCGATTAAGCGCTTGTGATTGCTTCACAATTGAAATAATATTTTCGCGTAATTCCTCCTGCAAATTAATAGTCTTTTTTGTTCAGAGAGACACTAAATCATAGCAATTCGAAACACGAGCAATGCAACACTAAATTCCAAAACTTTTTTTGGCACTGCTTGCTTGGTTCGCGATTCAGAAAGAAATAGGAAAGAGGTAAACAGAGAGAGAGAGAGAGAGAGAGAGAGAGAGAGAGAGGGGTTACTGACGTTGTTTTTGAGCTTTTGAATGATCTTGCGGCGGAGCCTGTCGAAGTCGCCATCGTCCTTTAGCTTCGCTATCACCTCTTCTTTGCTTACCTTGAGATTCTGGGAGCACTCCATCGGATTTTCGCTTTTGCTTTTGCAACTCGAACGACTTTTCTACTCCAATTTCTTTTTTTTTATTTTGGTACAATGGGATGGTATTTATTTATTTAAAAAACATCGGTGACGTTCATTTAAGGAGAAATTCTTGCATAAGAGCTGCCGCACCACGTGACGGTGTGGCCCTCCAATCAGAATAAATAAATTTTTCCCTATTTTTGGAAACTGCCCCTGATTTTTAATGTGAAATATCCAAAATACTCCCTTCTTGAACACTGATTGGGCCGCCGCACTACTACGTGGTGCGGGTGCAGTACGGAAGTCTCTCTCTCATTTAAGTCTTTAAGAAAGTTGTTATCTAAATAAATTCACTCTTTTAAGTTTTATGTAATTAAGCTCGATGAGAAAAGCCCCTCATGATATAATGAAAATATACAATCTCGTTCTTTCTTGTGGTCAATCGTGCTAACAGATTTAGATTCAATGATAAAAAAAATAAATTTAATGATGTAAAATAATAAAGCAAATATTTTTTTTTTAGACATAAATAATAAAGCAGTTGAAAAGCTGAAATACTAAGGTGGCGTTCGGTAACGTTTTCAAGTCATCTTTTTCATTTTATAAAATGAAAATGGCTTGAAAATGCGTTCGTTGGTCTGTTTTCAAAAATGCGGAAAATGATTTTTGAAAATATTTTTTTATTTTGCTCGTAAAACAGGAAAACGACAAATAGAAGTTTTCATCTTTTCATTCTCATATTTTAGAAAACACGGAGATATATTTTCCAAAACAACGAAAAAAAAGAATGTGCTCTCTTCTTCCATATTCTCACGTCACTATCTTCTTCTCAGGTCTCTCTCTCATCTCTAGTCGTCATCTTCTCTCGTTTTTGAAAATTGTTTTCGGAATAAGCTACCGGACACATTTTCGGATCTCAAAAATCCAATCTTGTTTTCTCGTTTTCATTTTCAAAATTGATTTTTGAAAAATCATTTTTAAAAACTTTACCGGACAAGCCCTAATTATTTTCTATCATTGGATTTAGATCAAACAACATTTGAATACAATTGCTTTACTTCAAAAAAAAAAAATACAATTGGTTAACAAAAATGTCATGTCATCATGCTAAAATAACAAAATAGAAATTAAAAAATAATAGACGCAGCCCAATAACTAAAGCCCAAACCAAATGGGGCACGAAAGCCCAATGTATGCTACTATAAATATGTGTGTTTCTGTGCTAATGAGCCTAAGGACCAAAAAAAAAATGGGACCAAGAAAAACAGAAATTAAAAAGTCAAGAAACATAATTGATTTAATTATAATTAAAGACAGAATCTCTCTCCTATATATTTTTCTCTTTCTTTGCAACGTCTTTCTCTTTTCTTCCATGAAATAAGAAGGCACCCTCTTTTCTTAACTTTTCCCTCCACATCTCTCAATCTTTCTTCTCTCATAAGGTCATCGAATCATTGCGTCATTTGATTTTTTCTTCCCTATTGTTTTGTCTTCTGACTTTTTTCTTCTTCCCCTTTTTGTTGCAATTTCCAGAAATTAGTGTTTTTGAAATAATAATAATAATATCAGGTTTGCTCACCTAAGGGGCAGTTTTAAGGGACTGTGAGGGATAAGTGAATCTCAACCACATGTATTAAATATAAAAACATAAATTATAACAATTTAAAACTGTGCATTTATTTTCAGCCGTCAGATTCACTTGTCCCTCACAATCCCTTAAAAACTGTCCATTAGGTGAGTAGATCTTATAATAATAATAAGAGATATGTATTCTTCTTTTCTATACTCCAATAGAGAATGAGAAAGAGATTACATATTGTACTTTTTTTTCTTTTTTCAAATGTGTTTGGTTATTCCTCAATACTATTGCATGTTTTGTCTATAATTTTGTTGAGTTTTGCAGTAGAGTTTGACAGTTTCATTGAAACATATTTTGTTTTCATTAGTTTGATTTCCACTAAAAAGGAAATTTCACTTTTCTTGTTGTACAACTGTGTTAATTCTCAATAAAAAAAATAGACATGGATTTTTATAGAACCAAATTGGACTTTTGAGAATTTAGAAACAAGGACTTTTTACGACACTTATTTGAGTTTACCAACAAGAATTAGGAGACTTATAAATAATTCTCGCCAGGGACTTAGAAAGATTCAAGACTGACCCTGCCTCCAAGGTTATGAAAAGGACATGAAGGACACCAATTCTACTTTCATCTTCAATTTTTCCATCAAAAAGTAATGATAGAGATCGAGTGCAGTACGTTGATGCATCATCAAATAAGTGTTGTACTCAATTGCAAATTTGCATGAAGGAGAATCATTCTATTTTAAAGATATTGCTCACTCCTTAGCAAAGGTCGTTCTTGCTTTAATTGGAGTTTTCTATGATTGCAATTTTGGTCATCATCAAGTTGCTTGTATTTTCAGTCGCCCTAAATATAAAGTATGGAATGAATATTCAGGGTAAAGTCGGTAAACTACACTTTGTGTTTTGAAGTGTGGTGGTAGCCTGGTAGGTGCTAAAATCATAGCTAAGATTCTAGAAGTTAAAGATAAAGGTGAAGAAAACATATCACTGTGATTTTTGCTATTACTCGTATTGCTGCTAACAGACTTTACAAGATGGAGAAATTTCTATTTTATACTAATAGAGAAGGCCTAACTAATTGACCGGCACATGTCCCTGCTCAAGATGAAGTCCTAATATATCATCAATCCTAACGGCAAATGGTGTTGTAATGAACATGTGCTGTAACTCTTGAGCCTAATTACAATCAGTTTAGATTCTTCCTAATATATATATATATAGGGTGCTAAATATTACAATCAGTATAGATTCTTACTAAAAAGGAACGTTTAACTCATATACTAACATTTTTTAGGAATAAGACTCTTAATTCTGCAGGACAATGAAGAAAGGAAGACACAGTATGAACGGGCACTATTGGTTTTGCTTAGCTTAGTTGGTTTCATTAGCTAGGGTTAATTGTCAGGATAAGAAAGATAAGACCAAGTCAAAATGTGACAATTAATGTCATCCAGAATAGTCTAGCATGTCCATGCATTCAGAATACAGTCATTCATTCCCACGTACCGGAGGGAGATCCGGGCCCGGGATAGAGACCAGTAGCGAATCGGTTCTATGGCATCTGAATATGTACGTTTCCCCCACAAATAGTAATTAAAAACTGAGGAACGTTAATTAAGGTTCGTGAATCAAATCAAAATGATAATGTCGATCATATCCGAAGATCAGTCAACAGAATATGATAGTTTCCCACTTTCCCCTCCGATAAGAAACTATCACCAAACCCATAGCTAGCCTTTTTCTTTGTCTGGGATCAACCCTAATTTTCAACCCTAACACTCCTGTTTTTACTTTCTTTAGTGCCTATATGTCCTCTTACCATTTTCTTAAGTGTATATACGGTACCCTTAAGAAGCTGCTTGCAAAAAAAAATAAGAAGCTGCTTGCAATACAACTTCAAAACTTCAGTGCCATTTAACTGACTATGAGTTCAATAATTGGCAATTTTAATTGATTCCGTATGTGTTACTTGTTGTTCTCTTTTCTTCTTTCTTTTTTTTTTTTAAGGAAAAAGAACCCCCAAACCCTAAAACTTATGCCTCTAAACTCCCAATTTCTTTGCTACTTTCTCTATAATTACGTTTGAAATTCAGCGTTTTACGGTTTAGAGTTTAGGTGATTAGGGGTTAGGGTTAAGGGTGAGGGGTTAAAGGATTAGAGTTAGGGTTTTAGGTTTTGTATTATGTCAGTTTTGTTGTTTTTTACATGTTAAGGATTTTTCAATAACAGCTAAAATTACATTTTATTGATTTTAGCTGGATATGGTATATTAAGTTGGATATTAATTCTAATCTATTTCTGAATCAAAGCGTTGAGAGTGCGCGATAGACTTCACATCACAGCTATATTTTAGTAATGAAGGAAAACAACCAACCACGACTCGAGTGTCCATCAGAATCTCATTATGTGGTCATTGTTTCTCAATTTCTTAGCTTTCAAAAGAGAGAAAGCTACATTTCCTACGGCAACCCAATTACAGAGACCCAAAATACCTACTCCAAAACGGAATGTCTCCGGCAAACAACTCACGCCACAGGTCCATCACCGGCAGTCGAAACCCACATCCCACTCCACTTAAGACCAAACTTTTCACAGAGGAAATCAATAAAGACAAATACAAACATACAATATACTCAAATCAGAAAATGCAAGAGATCTTCTAAGAAATGAGTCAGCAAATGAAAGAGGAACTTCTAAGAAATGAGGGAGAGAGATGCTACAATACCAGAGTCAAAAGGGGAGGGTGACCCAATGCCTACCTTCGACTCCATTACAGTCGGAAAGGCCCATTTCGCACAATAAAAACTTCACTGCTACATTGAGACTTTCGAAATCCGGCGACTCCAACAGTGTTTCAGTGTTTCACCGAGATCGCAGGACCACCTATTGAAGTTAAAATCTTGTTCACCCGGCCAAAGGTGGCGGACCCACTAATCCACTATCATTATTCAAACTGGAGATCGTACGGTGTTGATTCGTCCTAGTTTATTTCGTGGCTCACTTGGAAACCCACTTGCCGCCGTGTATATATATACCCGTGCGTCCCCAGCTTCCAAAGACCCCAATTTCTGAGTCCAAATTAAAGACCAATACTTTTCCAGCACCAACACGACCCACCGGATCGTCGTCATCAATGACGGACGCGGCGCTCTCTGAGGTCATTTTTGGAGCCCCCTTTCTCAACACGAACCCCGACGACCAGCCCACCGAATCGTCAGTAGTACTCGTAGTGGCCGGCCCAGCCTTCTTCGACATGAACGCCGGCGAACAACCCATACCCTGATACCCTCTTCCTTAGCAATGGCGAACCCGGAGCAATCTGAGTCCGAGGTGCTTTTCATCACCGCATATTCCAACCAACGACCTACCCGACCGTGGGGTCTCCCAGTGGCCGACTCTGAGGTATTTTTCTTTTATCTTTTTATTTCAGCTCCTTTCTTTGACTTCTCAATTGGCTAAGAAGGCAACGCGACGGATGCTCACAAGATATTAATTACTGTACAAAAATGTGTCGTCTTTTCTTTTTTCTTTGATAAGAAATTGTACAAGTAATTTTATGCCTTTTCCCTCGAATATCATTCCATTGAGAATATACCTTTCCCGTTGAGAATAGTTGCATCACGAGTTAAACCTAGCTAATTACCGTCAGTATTGATTCTTCCTAATATATAGGGTATTGAACCTAAAAGAAAGTTTAACTCATGCTAACATTTTTTTAGGAAAAAGTCTCTTGTCATATGAAACTCAAAATAATTAGTAAACAAATTCAATTTAGTAATGAACTTCACCATTGTGATTGAAAAAAAAAAAAAAAACTTGTAATAATTTGAGCAAAGTTGCTACTTGCTAGAATGTATCACCTCTTGCGGAAATGCGGTGCCGATACATTATGGCGCACTAGAACAATATATCGACCATGTATATTGTTGAATTTTGGAAAGAAAAGACCTTGTATATTGCATGCTCCAACGATATATCAACCTTGTATATTGCGCGCTTGGACAATACTCTACTGCTATAACTTGATTATCGACTCACCTACCATATTTCTTTCATTTTCCATAAAGGTGAGTCTTAATTCTCCAGGACTATGAAGAAGGAAAGACACGGCTGGAATGGGTATTGGGTTGATTAGTAAGTTGGCTTGAAGGATAAGCGGGATCGAGTCAAACTGTGACGACGTCATACAGAAATAGTCAGGCATTCCGGTTTCAGACAGGGATAGAGACTATTAGCCAATCAGTTCGCTTGCATTCGAATATGTTCACCCCACTAATAGTAATTAGGGGATCTGATCTGGATCTACTGAAAACAATGCCAAACCCATATCCTAATAGGTTCTATTACCAAACCCCTATCCTTTTAATTGGTTTGGGTGGTAAGGCTCAATTTGCAAAAAAAAAAACCTTAATTTTGAACCCTAATATTTTTTTTTAACCATCATTTTTATTTGTTTGGATATAGGGCTCATTTTTATTCCTTTTTTGCTTGCTTCGATCGCATGTATATCCTCCTT
The DNA here is from genome assembly GCF_002994745.2 of Rosa chinensis. Classification (NCBI taxonomy): domain Eukaryota; kingdom Viridiplantae; phylum Streptophyta; class Magnoliopsida; order Rosales; family Rosaceae; genus Rosa; species Rosa chinensis. Next base: position 18,000,479 of record NC_037094.1, on the reverse strand, counting down.
TCTTTTCTTCATGCTATGCAAATGCTTTCGTTGTATGCCAGTACAACTTTAGTGCCATGCCTATAGAAGTAAGCTGATAACCAACGATGAGTTCATTAATTAGTAATTTCATTGAATATTCCAACTGTGTTATTTTTCTATTCTACTCTTTTCTTTTCTTATTTTGGAAAAAAGAGAATTGCATCCCAATCGGAAGGTTTACAACATATATAAGTACATCGGATGACCTAACCAAGATGTATCCACTACGGCAGTCACTACCCGGCCAACCACAAAATCCAGAAAACTTGTTGATGAGAGAGTCTTCACTCTTCACATCGCAGCTATATTGTAGTAATAAGACTAATAGCCAACTACGACTTGAGTGTCCTATCAGAATCTCATCATACGGTCCCTGTTTCTCAGCAGAAAGCAAAATTTCCGACGCCCAAGACCCAAAACGGAAAGTCTCCGGTAAACAACTCACGCCACTAAAGTCGACCCAACCTTTCGTTGTTTCACAGCCGATCCATGCAAACACAACCTCCTTCACCGGTAGTCGAGACCCACATCCCACTCCACTAAAGACCATGTCTTTCACAGAGGAAATCACGAAAGACAAATACAAACATGGGATATACTAACTTACTAAGAAGTATTCTGTCCCAATTGCTTAATATTATGCAATTTTTCTTTCTCAAACAAATAAGACTCAAGGGTCGAAGAGGGAGGGTGACCCAATGCCTGCCCTCGCCTCTATCCCCGTCAGTGGGGAAAAACCCAGACTCCACCACATTCGGAAAAAACCCATTTCGCACAATCCTCCCCTCGACTCCATAACAGTCTGTAAAACCCATTTCCCACAATAACAACTTTCACTGTTACATAGAGACTTCGAAATCCGGCGACTCCATCAGTATTGGAAAACCGCTTTCCCAAAACAAGGCACGGTTATACAGAGGTCGACGACCTTCGAAAACATGTACACCGGCCAAAGGTGGCGGAACCACTGTTGAACCAGTGGGGACCCATACTTGATTATTGAAATATATTATATCACCATTAAAAAAATGGACATCTGTACGGTGTTCATTTGTGGTAGTTCTGTTTCGTGGCTTAATTGACAACCCATTTGCGCAGGGCCTGCCTTCTCAGTATACTACAACGACGGACCCCGGCGCTCTCTGAGGTGCCTTCCTCCCGGCGAGCAACCCACCGAATCGTCCGTAGTACTTGTAGCGGCCTGCCGAGCCTTCTTCGACATGAACGCAGGCGAACAACCCAGCCGTTCGTGGTCACTCCCGGCCTCGGCAGTATCGGAGGTACCCCTTTTTATTCTTTATTCAACTACTCCTATCTTTGACTACTTGTGTAAGAAGGAAATCATGATCTTGGATTCTCTGCTAGAGAACACAATGCTAGGATGGTTCATAATGTTTCTGGGCTGGTGGGCTACCTCCCCGTCCAGATACGCTCTGTTCAAAAAAAGAAAACGGAATTCTACGATCATGAGAAGAGCTGGTCAAGTCATTTGAATGAAATCGGATTGACTGAAAATAAAACTGCATGTTGTTAAGCCCAACTTCCAGTCTTCCACACAGAGTCACAGACCCAGTAGATCTCTCCTTATTCATCCATCTCTCCTTCCTTGTCTGTGAAATGAGATCCATACGTACTGCCTTAACCCTTATTCCGTTGTGCTGCCGCTTTTGTTAATCCATTTTCTTTCAGAAAAACACCGGCCCTGTGTAGCCAAAGGGCCGGAGCCAAAGCGGCGAGGCTCAAAGAAACTAAACCAATGATGCAATCATGGTCCTAAATCTTTGATACTAGCAGTAAAATAAATTGGATGTTAATTAAATTGAACTGATAGTTGGAAGAGTTTTCGTTTCTCCTTGGTAAAGAGAGAGAGAGAGAGACGACGACGACGACAAAAAGAAGAGAGATGGATCTGCTTATTACACAATGCAGATCTTAGTATGATGTTTTCTAGCAGAGAATCCAAGTCCACATAAACATTAAATTACTGCAGAAAATTGACATCCTTCTTTGATATGAAAATTGTAAATGCCGTTGATAGTTACTTCCTTTTTCCTCGAATAGCTCTGTTGGCTGGTTAGTGCATGTTTTCCTCCATTCTACCAAGAAAAAATGAACTTTTTCCTGTGGTTGCTATTTCTTAATTAACCGATGTCTGACCTATAATGCAGCGTGGGCTTAACCCCAATGTCAGACCTCTTAACTACTACAAGAATCAGATATATGTCCGAGGACTACCATACTCGATGACTGATGGTGAGATTCCAAATGTTGTTTTGTGTTTTTGTTTTAGAATTCCAAATGTTCGATCGTGTTTGCTTAGGGTAACTCTGTGCATGTTATGATGCAGCACAACTCGAAGCAATCTTCCGCGCTAGATTTGGTGCAGGTGTAGTGAACGTGAAAGTTTGGCTCAATAAGTACGGGATCACTATACAGTGTGGCCATGTCACTTTTGGATCGCGTAGCTTGGTGGAAGAGGCGGTGGCGCTGGGCGACTGGCAAGGGATCAGAATCGAAAGGCATAGACCTCAGTTCCCGAAAACACTGTTACGAGCATTGCGAGTGAGTTCTGAGGATCCCAATTCGCAGCTTTATGTGGCCCAAGCGAAGACTGAGCTGGACAGTTGGAGAAAGATTTATGTCGAGTGGCAGCAAAGCATGCTGGCAGAGAGGCTCCGCTTGACCCTATCGACTTCTTACTCCTTGTTCTAGTTTCGTTCTGGTAAAGTTTAGCAGTACTTACTGGGTACGTAACTACGTATACTTTGCTGGATAATACGTACTCCTTTAGTTTACTTAATAATGGAAGCTAGCCGGGGATGGACTCTAGTTACTTTATTCAAAGTTTGTATAATATGCTGACTCTTATACAGTACTCTGGATCCTAATTTCTGGAGTGTCATGGCTGCCAGAAATTCAGACGTGAAATAATCTGCTCTAATGCCATGCATGATAAGTTTTTGATAATAATGAAAGTAGATGAAGATCTAACAAGAACTAAGCAACGAAAACGGAGAAGAAGAAAATTAACTATACTGATATTTTCTCTGGTAATTTTACAAGGCTAAGATGCTTAACACTAATTTATACTGACTCGATCTGTGCTAATTAACCATCAGCTGTGATTATCATCATCATCCTCTAATTGCAGATGACTGACACGTGTCCCATCCACAGGTTTCAGAATATTCTTCTTGTAACTGAATCTTTTAATACATAAATCCCAACAGCTGAAGATTCCTCCTTTTCTTCTGCACAGACACGTGTTCTTTCAACCAGAGATAGCTGACCTTCGAGTTGACTTTGAAACTCTTCAATTACCTTTACACCCTATATGATCGCTACGTACTAAAAACTTCAACTTTCTTTTATTTCCAAAGAAAAAATTCCCCACCTCAACCCGCAGCCTCATGCCCTCATCTCCATAAACGAGCTTCCCACGCCGTCGAGCTCTCCACCGCGGCCGACTGCTCCGCCCAATATCAAAGCCCGATTCTTCTGTTTGTTTCTCCTCTCTCTCATTGGTAGCAAAGAATCCAAGAGTTCCGGGCTGAAAACCCAATCTGATTGAGGCCAATAATCCAGAGTTTGCTATGGGTGATTGGTGATAAATCTGCAATTCATACTTGGGTTTAATATGAAAGTTGAAAATTTATTTTGAAATTTGTCGATATACTGTAGGTGGACTTATGTGAATTTAATGTTCCAGGTTCGGAAATGATACACCTTGAAATTTCAAGCTTTTTCTTCATTTGGATTTCAAAGGCCAAGAGTCTAGAACATTGAAACACTGAGCCTTATTGCTTCCTTGAATTAGTTTGACATAATGAAAGTAATCAGTTCCAACATCTGAACTTCCACATAAAATTTATATCAATACCCATCATTTTCTTACACCAGCATCTTAATGGAATAACATACACGAGTACACATCTATAAGATTTATATATGATATAGCTAATCTAGGTCAATGAGGAGGAGGAAGGGTTGGGGCAATGTTGCCGATTGAATTACTGTACAAGTCGCCGTAACAAGCCCCCAATTATGGAACATAAAACAAGATACAAGTACATACAATGTGTACAACACGACACAAAGGTCGGCCAAACAATTGAATTAACCGAATATTTGCCCCGAAGGAAATGCAAAACTCCATCAGATAACAAGCTATTTTCCGAGAAAAAAAGGGAGAAGCAGAGCTTGCATCGTCAACATTGTGATTGCTTATGGGATGACTGATGAGCTCTTTTCCTTGAGCAGATGAGGTTACCTCCGTAACTTGAGTTTCTGCAGAATGTTTTTTCATGCTCATCAGTGAGATATAAAATCAAGCTAATCAAGACATTCTTTAACCAGTAAAATTGTACTTACAAATCATCCTCCTGCATTTTACTTCTGGATGACTTCTGTGATCTAGAACCCTGTCAAATAGGAGTTACTTTAGAAGTACTTACACCTAATTACAGAAACAATGCACAGCTAAATCAGATAAAAGTGACAGTGAGGTCAAATTCCACAGCAAAAAGGGGGCACATGTTTGGCAAGCATAAGAACAATGTCCTAGTACTACTACGGTCACCAGATGTTTTTATGCAGAATAAAACAGGAGGCATCCTAATAAGAATGCAAGAAAACTCCTATTTATGTAGGTGTTGGCACAAGCTCAGAACTTAAAGTTTATTTTATCTATTAGGATTGCAATTTAGTGGAAAACTGTCTACTGTAGCAAGTATATGGTTGTAAAAGTAAAGTTCAGGAGTACCCAACGCCTCATGTTGAATTTCATTCTACAAACCCATTTAGACCAGAGAAAATGTCACCCCTCAGAAATATTGTAGCCTCTACAATGGTGGTCAATAGACTCAATACCCTCCAAGGTAGTGAAGATGACATGAAAGACACCATTCTACATCCATCTACAATTGTTTTCATCAACAAAGAATGACAGACGGGTTTTCACTCAGATTGCCGGTACCTGAATATAGTTAAAATAAACTTTTCAAGGTAACTGGGACACCATCGATATCTTTCATCCTCACAACTATATTAGGAGAGTATTTTTATCTGTCACAGTACACTGGTATCTAGTCCTATGATGAACATAATCATCAGCCAGAAGATCCAACTGATGGGTCACCCATTGATGGTAGGTTTCAGACTAATTGAATGGGTAGATCACTAACTAGACCTGCTCGTATATACATAAAAAATAAATAATAAAAAAAGGGCCAATTTGTGTTTCCGAAAACAGAAATCCTGAGCAAAAAATGCATTAATTCGTAAAGAACCCAAAGCTTTAAACATGGTCATATTAGCAGATATTTATAAGCAATCAATACGATATTCTTAGATAGAATACTGACAGGCTGATATAGTTCCTTCCTGCTTCTGCCATAGACCTCCAGATATTCTTCATAAGACTGCAGTAACAGGGTATGAAAAGACAACTATCAGCGCAAAATTATTGAAAATAACCCAAATAAGAATAAATAACAAGAAACCTTGGCAGGCATTTTCACTCAAGCATGCAAGACAACTCAACTCTTGTTAAGCCATAGTGAGCTAAGTCAGATTCTTTAACTTCCAAAACACAATACAGAGAGAGAATTTTCTAACATCCAGCAAAGTCATAAACTACAGTGGTTTTAACAAGATAATGATATCAGCCATTGCCTTTCACATATGAAGGTTTTCAAACAACACTTGAGGTACTAAATTACTAAATAAATGGAAGGGAAAGTCAAGAAATGAAGATAGAACAAGATACCATTTCAAGAAAATCATCCTCAGTCAGAACACTAGCTGGCCGGCTATCTGCAGATAAACCCCAAAATCAAATTGAGATGTCAAATGCCTGTGCACTCATATAATAGATCAGTACTCAATAATGTGAGAAGTTTGGCCCTTGTAACTTTTGATTTCACAGAGTTGACAGACAAGGAAGAATAATACCAGTAGATTTCTGATTCGCTAGATGAAATCTCTTTGTTTCAGGCTGTTGTTGATAAAGCATGGAAGGATAGAGCATGGGAGTTTGTGACCACGAGAGATGCACTGGCATATTATACTCTTTTTCCCCTACCGAACATGGAGGCTCTACGCAGGGCCTTTTTGAGGGAAAATCATCCATGAGATTACTATTTCAGAATATAACTGTAACTAAAAGGGCCATGAATAATTCAAAAAGAAATATATTATCTTCTTCCCCTACTGAACATGGAGGCTCTACGCAGGGCCTTTTTGAAGGAAAATCATCCATGTGATTACTATTTCAGAATATAACTGTAACTAAAAGGGCCATGAATAATTCAAAAAGAAATATATTATCTTCCGGTTTTAAAAGGTATTACCTATTCAGGCCGTTTAGATCATCATGCCTATCAAGAAGCTCACAGAGAGCTTCTCCAACATCTGGAGACAACTCCTGGAATAGTATACAAAATTTAGAGTCATGTTTTAGAACATTCTTCCGAGAAGCCAATGCAACTAAAAGTTAAGCAGACGCATGTAAATAATAAGATAAAAGAACCTGGCAGTCTCTGCTAATTTTAACAGGTTTGTACTCATTCAATGGATTCTTGAGATGAAGAGTTTGTTGGAAAGGCAGATCATTTAACCGCAGCCATTTGACCTTAAAACTGCGTCCCCAGGGATTACTTCTACTAGTTCCTTGACTCCATACATTGTCTCGCCTCCATCCAACAGAAGACATCATTTGTGCATACCCTTGGAAGAAACCACTCATGTTGACACTGAATATTAAAATTACTTTACCAGAATTCTGCAATACAACAATATGCTTCTATATAAAGTATCTACATTTGGGAAAACAAAGCATCATGAGACTGAAACATGGACCATCTTACATGAAAAGCGTCTTCCAAAATTGGTTCATTCATCACTTGAGTAGCCCAAATTCCTTTCTCAATCGATAGTTGGATATTCTCATGAGACAAACTCTTGATGATGAAATATCGTGTACCATACAATTTACCCTTTTTCCTTGCAGGTGAATCCCCAACATGATCATGAGAGTGCCCCACTTCATCTGATCTACATGGATCTGTAAGGATTATAGTGATTGTCAAGATGGTCAAGGTTCACAAGTCTTACGAGTAAGCAAGGCAACAGATGTGGCTACTAAGGCTGACACGTGTGATGATAAGACTGGTTATCAAGAATTAGTTACTATAACTAATTAGCAGTTTGTTAGAGTAAAACAGAATTTGTTAAGCCTAATTCTATATAAAGGCTATGTAAGAATCCCGTGTACTACTTTTTCAATATCAGTCACTATTCTTCATCTTCTTCACTCTCTTTCTCTCTCTTACTTCTCTACAAACTCCAGATCTTACATTTTCAGCATGGTATCAAGAGCCATGGATCGATCTTTCTAAGATTTTAGATCTTCAATTTCATTTGTTCTGAGCCTTCAATTTCATTTCAGCTTCTCTGTTCCTAACAATTTCTTCTTCAATCTCTCAATCTTTTCCTCTTCGATCTCTCAATCTTTCTTCTCCGATCTTATCAAGATTCAAGTTTTTTGTTCTTGAGCAACAATGGTGGCTACTGCTGTGACTCTTCTTGCTAATCTCTCAAGCATCGTCTCGGTCAAACTCGATGACAACAACTATCCCACATGGCATTTTCAGCTGTATTCTCTGCTTCGTGGTCATGGCCTTCTCAAGTTTGTGGATGGTACTGTTTCTTGTCCATCACAATATATCATATCTGATGATGGATCTCTAACCTCAACTCCATCTGAGGACTATGAAGATTGGCTTGAGCAAGATTGGAATTTGGTATCTTTGCTCACTGCAACTCTCTCTCCTGAGGCTCTTTCTCATGTTGTAGGCTGTAATTCAGCTTTGGAGGTATGGACTACACTCAAAGATCGTTATGCTACTGTTTCTAGGGCTAATGTTGTTCAGTTGAAATCTAATTTGCAATCCATAGAGAAAGGGTCTGACAGTGTTGATAAGTACTTGCTCAGGGTCAAGAATGCTAGGGATCAGTTGTCTTCTATTGGTGTTAAGATTGCAGATGAGGATATTATGATCTTGATTCTTAAGGGTTTACCATCTGAGTTTAGCACAGTTAGAATGATGATTAAGGCAAAGCATGCTCCTATTTCTATGTCTGAGCTTCGATCTTTGCTTCTTGCTGCTGAGTCTGAGTTAGAATGTGACACAAAATCTATGTCTGTGACCTCTATGACTGCAATGGTGGCAAAGAGTGGTTCTGTTGCTTCACAAGATTCCAAGGGAATTTTGCCTACACCTATGCAAAATGGCTATAATGGCTTTGCTGCTTTTAATAATGGAGGCAGAGGTAATGGTGGAGGCTATAGGAACAATGGAGGAGGTTATAATGGGGGAAATGGAGGATTCAGAAACAATGGAGGCAATGGTTTCAATGGGGGAAATGGAGGATTCAGAAACAATGGAGGCAATGGTTTCAACTCTGGTTGGAACAATGGGAATAGGAATGGGAATCAACAGCAGTTTGGTGGAAATGGAAACAGAAACTTTGGTAACAATGGAGGTTTTGGTGGTTACAGACCTTGGATTGTTTGTCAGATATGTGACAAACCAGGCCACTCAGCTCAAACATGCTGGCATCTCAGCAAGGTTAATGGTTCTACTTCAGCTCCAAACATTCTTGAGTGTCAACTTTGTGGCACAAATGGACACTTCGCAGTTGAATGTAATCAGAGACTTCAGTTTGCTAAACTGCAAGGTCAGCACACTGCAATGACTGCTTCACTACAGCAGACTCATACAAGTCCTACTCACGAAGTGTGGATCACAGATTCTGGTGCTTCTTCTCACATGACATCAGACATTCAAGTTCTAAATAATGTCTCATCCTATTCAGCTGATGATCAAGTTCAAGTTGGTAATGGTGCAGGTCTTGCTATCAAACATATTGGCAATGGTTCAATATTTCTTAACAAAAACGCTTTGTTGAAACTTCAAAAATATTACATGTTCCAAAACTTGCTGCACAACTTCTGTCTGTTTATCAATTATGCAAGGACAATAATTGCAGAATGATTTTTGATGAGTTTTCCTTTTTCATACAGGACAAGGTGACAGGCAAGGTGCTGTTTCAAGGCCTCAGTGAGAATGGACTTTACCCTATACCTGTATCAACGTCGAGAAATCTCTTCAACCCATCTTCCAATTCAGAGTCAGCTTTTCTTGGATCAAAGGTCACTCAGTCGCTATGGCATAAAAGATTGGGCCATCCTTCCAATGCTATTACATCATCTATGTTAGCAAAGTCTAGAGTACCTTTTCAGTTTGTTGAGTCATCTAGTGTTTGTGAGTCTTGTCTTGCAGGCAAGTTTACTAAACTGCCTTTTCCTACATCTTGTACTAGGTCATCTACACCTTTTCATACAGTTCATTCTGATGTATGGGGTCCCTCTCCACATGTATCCATTGAAGGTTTTAAGTACTATCTCACCTTCATAGATGATTGTACTCGATTTTGTTGGATTTTTCCACTACATAATAAAGCAGAAGTTTGTTCAAAGTTCATTGCCTTTCATTCCTTTGTGACGACTCAGTTTTCTTCTGTTATTAAAATTTTACAAACTAATGGTGGGGGTGAATACCAGAGCCATACTTTCCAGTCCTTTCTTGCTAAAAATGGTATTGTCCATCAAAAATCATGCCCATACACACCACAACAAAATGGACTTGCAGAAAGGAAAAACAGACATATTGTAGAAACTGCACTTACTTTGCTTCATCAGTCTTTTCTCCCTCCAAAATTCTGGTTCCATGCTTGTGCAATTGCAGTATTTCTTATAAACAGAATGCCTACTCCCACTCTCAATATGTCTTCTCCCTTTGAGATGCTACACTCAAAACCACCTTCTCTGGAGTCATTAAAAGTCTTTGGATGTGCTTGTTTTCCCTTAATCAAACCTTACAATTCAAACAAGCTCCAAGTCAAAACTGTCAAGTGCATCTTTTTGGGGTATGCACCAGGGTATAAGGGTTTTATTTGTTTTAATCCTTCCAATTCCAAGTTCATCATTTCTCGACATGTTGTGTTTGATGAGTCCTCCTTTCCTTATCAGTTTCTTAGTTCATCACCTGAGCCTACTTCATTTACATCATCAACTTCTCATCCTGTGCAAGTTATCCTTAGACACCCTTCTAGGAATAAAACTTCAAGTTCCACAGTCCATTCTGCACAGCACCTAGCCACACCTGTCCTCCCTGCATCAACACAAGATCAGCCTTGTTCAAGTCCAACACATGACTCTACAGTACAACATCAGACTTTCGTGCCTTCTAATGAAGAGCAATCACATCATTCAGCAGTACAACCTCAGATTTCAGTGCCTTCTAATGTAGGGCAATCTCAGAATTCAGTGTCTCCTATTGCAGGGTAACTTCAGCTTTATGCTCCCCATTTATCTGATATAGATAAAACTGTTCCCAGTTCTTCAAGTAACCTCATTCTTCAACCTGGAGAAGTGTATATTCCCATCTCAGCCATTGAGTTTCATTTGGATCCTCCTTCTACAGAGACAGCTGGTATTATATCCAACTTCATTCCTCAATCTGAGGTCTCTATAGTTTCAGTTAATGCACATCCCATGACAACTAGAAGCAAGAATGGAATATTCAAAAAGAAGGCATTTGTTGCTTCTGCAGCTTGTGATCTCAATGCTATAGAACCTTCTTCATATAAAAAGGCCATGGAGATACCAGTTTGGAAGCAAGCAATGCAAGAAGAATTTGATGCATTAACCAACCAAGGTACTTGGAGTTTAGTTCCTCCTCAAGCTGATAAGAATGTGGTAAGCTGTAAATGGATTTTTAAGGTAAAGAAAAATTCAGATGGCTCCATTTCAAGGCAGAAAGCACGATTGGTAGCAAGGGGTTTCAGTCAAGAAGAAGGTATTGATTATGACGAGACTTTCAGTCCAGTTGTTAGGCATACAACTGTGAGACTTGTTCTTGCTATGGCAGCTCAGTTTGGGTGGAAATTACATCAACTAGATGTTAAGAATACTTTTCTTCATGGCATTTTGAAGGAAGAAGTATATATGTCCCAACCACCTGGTTTTGAGGATCCAAGGTGTCCAACTCATGTTTGCAAGTTACAAAAGTCACTTTATGGTCTTAAACAAGCTCCAAGAGCGTGGAATGAAAGATTCACCTCTTTCTTACCTCAGTTGGGTTTCAAGTGTTCTATTGCAGACCCCTCTTTATTCATTAAGAGTTCTGGTCCCTCTCAGGTATATCTACTCCTATATGTAGATGATATTATACTTACAGGCAATAGTGCTTCTGCAATTCAGTATGTTAAAGATGCTCTTAAGAAGGAATTTGAAATGAAGGATTTGGGACTATTACATTACTTCTTGGGATTACAGATTACCTATTTACTAGATGGAGGTTTATTCATTTCGCAAGCTAAGTATGCAAAGGATATTCTTGATAAAGCTGGAATGACTGATTGTAATGCCAGCATCACTCCATGCTTACCTTATTCCAAGTTGCTCAAAGATGAGGGAGCTCCATTTAAAGATGTCAAAACGTACAGGAGTATTGTAGGATGCTTACAGTATCTAACTTTCACCAGACCTGACATTGCATATAGTGTCAATTCTGTGTGCCAATTTATGCAAAATCCAACTAAAGTACATTTTCTGGCAGTCAAGCGCATTCTAAGGTACATCAAAGGTACTCTGAACTATGGTATTACTTTTAGAGCTGCACCATTGGAGTTAAGAGCCTATACAGACTCGGATTGGGCTGGTGACCCTAATGATAGAAGGAGCACAACAGGATTTGTCATATTTCTTGGTAACTGTCCAATCTCTTGGAGCTCACGCAAGCAAACTTCAGTCTCAAGGTCTTCAACAGAGGCCGAGTACAGAGCTATGGCTGACACTGCTTCAGAAGTTCTTTGGCTGCGACATTTGTTGAATGATCTTCATGTCAAGTTACCTTCTGCTCCTACATTACACTGTGACAATGTTTCAGCCTTGGCCCTTGCTTCGAATCCAATTCATAATTCCAAGGTCAAGCATGTGGAAGTGGATGTGCATTTCACTAGGGAAAAAGTGGCCAGAGGTGAGCTAGCTCTTCAGTTTGTTCCTTCCTTGCAACAGCTAGCAGATATCTTGACAAAAGGACTTGATTCTCCTCAATTCAAATATCTCTGCTCCAACCTGATGCTTGGTTCCCTGCATCAGTTTGAGGGGGGATGTAAGGATTATAGTGATTGTCAAGATGGTCAAGGTTCACAAGTCTTACGAGTAAGCAAGGCAACAGATGTGGCTACTAAGGCTGACACGTGTGATGATAAGACTGGTTATCAAGAATTAGTTACTATAACTAATTAGCAGTTTGTTAGAGTAAAACAGAATTTGTTAAGCCTAATTCTATATAAAGGCTATGTAAGAATCCCGTGTACTACTTTTTCAATATCAGTCACTATTCTTCATCTTCTTCACTCTCTTTCTCTCTCTTACTTCTCTACAAACTCCAGATCTTACATTTTCAGCAGGATCAACCCCCTCGGGAACTTTGTGAGTTGAACTCTCTGACAAGAAAATTTCATATTATTTACTGATCAGATTAACATATTGAAAAATGAAACCTCAAGAACAAACCACAGATTTGTACATGTCGATGAATGCAAGATTATTAATCAAGCGGCCTATATCTACCAACTTATATTCAAATTTAACTCATGCTATATAAGTTTGATATACAATACAAAGATAACAGAAGCTGTAAACACTAAGTATTCAGCCAAACACAGAAATTAAGAGATATCAATACAAGCCTTCTAAAACTAAATGGCATAGCATAAAAATGTCAACCAAGGCAATGGAACTTTCCAAATGCATATAAAAAGACAAGCATACAATTCCGCAACATACTACATTTGCACGTTCAAAAATCTAAGAAGCCAGTAAATTCAGAAGTCAGAACATATGTGCATTCATGTTCATAACAGAGAACTTAATCTTCAGCTGTAGCTGAGAAATATGAAACACTTTACATCCAACACATCCCATAGATCTATTAGAGAGAAAACATCAGTCCTGCACTTAAAAGAAGTACCAATAAAAAAGACAGCCAAAAACCACAGAGGCTCAACAATATTAGGATGTAAAAGATCAAAGTAAATGGTGGAAGGCTCAAGTGTTACCAAGTTAATTGCACAACTCGAATGACTAATCTGCTCTCTGTTACAAGCCCTGAAAAGAAACCAAACTAATATGCAGCGCTTTCATTTTTCAGTACTGAACTATAGTGTTGCTGACTTGCTTCAGATGTCTCTAGTCGGGTTATAACCCTCTGCCAACAAAACTCCTTACAATCTGAAATCTTTGATTACAGATGCACTCACACACACACACACACATATTTGTGGCCTTGAGAGCATATAAAACAAAGTGAAGCAAATTTCAATAGCAACAAATGTAAAAGCACCACTTTTTAGAAATGTACTGGTTAATAACTTTTCTATTATCCAAAAGAAGCACTTCTATCCAACAGAATACTCTGAAAGCTTCTTGGCCTAGCAATTAAGCAAAATTGCAAGAGTGGTCAGTCTCCCTATTCATTTCACTTTAAGAGCACTGGATTCTTCCATTATCGTCCACCAACTTGGCTATCCACTTCAATCTACATAAAATCTTGCTTAACACAGTCAAAACAAAAAAAGTGCAATACCAATCAAGCAGAAGGAAATACGATACCTAATTTTTTTAATTTTAGACCATAGTAGCCTAATTATCAATTCCAAACAGAAGTTAAGTGAACAAGATCTTATAAAAATCAAGCAACTTCATTGTTTTATAAGAATAATAATAATAGAACGCTTTCGCCATCAACATTTCCTTTAGGGATTGCAGTTCCATCTGCGGTCCTTCTTGTCTCTCTGTAGGGAAAGAACAGTCCCAAGTCAATGGTTCCTTTTAGGTATCGAAAATGTTCGTGATACCATTTCAGTGACGTTGCGTTGGCGCTGAGCTAAATCTAGCTAACAAGTTCACTGAGAATGCAATGTCTGGTCGAGTAAATTGGACTAAGTACAATGATGCGCCTATTGCACTTAGATAGGGAATTTCAGCTCCCAACACTTGTTCGTCATCTTCCTTTGGACAAAATGGATCTTTCCTTGCATCCAAACTTCGACCGATCATGGGAGTGCTAGCAGGATGTGCTTTGTCCATGTTATATCGCCTGACTTTTGGACATATGCAGACTGGTGGATTAATATTCCACAAACTCGGTGTTCTAGTTTAAGGCCTAGATAGAATCGAGTTTTCCCAAGATCCTTCATCTCAAATTCAGATTTCAAGTAGCTCGCGGTTTCTCTTATTTCATCAAGAGTACCAGTTATGACATATGCTACTACAATTTGCAAATCCGGAACTTGTTTTCTTTATGAATACGCAGGGGCATAATTCATCGTTCTTATATCCCTTCCCAATCAAGTAGTCACTTAGACGGGTATACCACATCCGTCTGGATTGTTTCAATCCGTAAAGTGAGCGTTTCAACTTAATTGCAAACGCACTATGTGGTTTAGAGTCACTTGACATGGGTAATGTAAGGCCATTAGGCACTTTTCATATATATCTCTGAATCTAGATCCCCATAGTGATATGCAGTAACCACATCCATAAGCTGCATTTCCAGTCCTTCGGAAATTACTAAGCTAACTAAGTAGCGGAACGTTATAACGTCCATTACGGGAGAGTACGTCTCCTCGTAGTCAATTCTAGGGCGTTGTGAGAAACCTTGCGCCACAAGGCGAGCCTTGTACCTCAGGACTTCATTCTTCTCATTACGCTTTCTGACAAAGACTCATTTATGTCCTACAGGCTTTACACTTGGTGGGGTTAGCACTACCTGACCAAATACCTGTCTCTTTGTCAGAGAATCTAATTCTACCTGGATTGATTCTTTTCATTTAGGCCAATTTGCTCTTTGTTGAAATTTTTCAACAGAGCGTGGTTCGATATCATCGTACTCTATGATTCCTTGAGCAACAGTATATATCATCAATGTGTATGGACGATCTTTCTATCAACACATACGTACTCTCCTAATCCTTTGAGATTTCTTTGTTCTCTGGAATCATTTCAAACATCGGAGCGTCCTCCAGTATTAATTCATGGACATAACTATTATCAGAGACAATCTCATGAGAGGGATTCTATACAATGATGATTGGTTTATGCCTTACTCACCCTCTTCTTCCTTGGTGAGTGTCAATCGAACCAAGTGACCTCCCCCTCTTCCTTGGGGAGCCATGGCCTCAACCACACCTCCACTAAGTGCGGTTGCAGTGCCTCTATCTGCGGCACCGTGCCGCTTGTTGGGGACTTCTAACCTTGCAGGCACATTTGCAGCTGGTATATGTCATCTCGTCACTTTTACGATATCAGTAAACGCATCAGGCATCGAATCTGCTACGTTCTGAAGATCGATTATTCTTTTCACTTCACTTTCACTTTATGAAGTGCGGGGATCAAGATGAGACAGAGTGGGGACAAACCACGACAATTCATGTCGTTCCCTTGGAAAATCCTTTTTCCTATCTCCCCCTAACGACGGGAAGACTGTCTCATCAAAGTGACAATCCGCAAATTTAGCGGTAAATAGATCGCCTGTCAAGGTTTCCAAATAGCTGATAATTGTTGGGGATTCGTATCCAACATAAATACTTTAATCGTCTCTGAGGACCCATTTTGGTGCGCTGTGGGGGCGCAATAGGCACATATACTACTCAACCAAATATGCGTAAGTGTGAAGTGTCAGGCTCATATCCAGTTACCAACTGGTACACAGAAAATGGTTCGCTAGCTGGGGTCTTAAACGAATAAGTAAAGTTGCGTGCAATATTGCATAACCCCATGCAGATATAGGCAGGTTGGTGCGCATAACCAATGCCCTAGCCACCATCTGTTGCCTTATGATGGTGGCTTCTGCGAGACCATTTTGTGTATGCACATGGGGTATAGGATGATCTACATCGATCCAAATAGATATGCAATAATCATCAAATCCTTTTGATATAAACTCTCCAGCATTATCAAGCCTTATAGACTTGATAGGGTGATCAGGGTGGTGGGCCCTTAAATGTATAATCTGTGCTAGGAGTATTGCAGCATTTCTTGTGGATAATAAAATGACATGTGACCAGATTGTCGAAGCATCCACCAGAACCATAAAGTACTTGAATGGTCCGCATTCTGGATGGATAGATCCACAGACATCTCTTTGTATCATTTGTAAGAATTGAATGTTTTGTTTTGTATCTTTAGCATAGGAAGGTCTCGATCCTGTTTTTGCTAAAGAGCAGGCTTTGCAAAACGAGTGATGTACCTTTGAAATAGTCAATGAGGCATAATGGGAGGGAGGTAGTGCTTCTGGTACTTCAGAAGGCAATGACTGCATTTGATCAATACTAGAACCGACACCTTGCAATGTGGCGGATTTTTCTCCCATTTTTCACTCGAAAGACAGGATGTCCTTGTGAGTTCTTGAAAAATAAGGATCATCATGTCACGACCTCGGTGCCATAGCCGGTCATGCAAAAGCCTGTATGAGTCAGTGTCCCACATTTCATTGTTGGTGACAATATAGGATTCAATGATCCGAATCGTAGTGAGGTACAGTCCACTAAATTGACTCATAAGTTTCTCTAAGATGTGTTTCCTTCCACAGTCATTAGATGTAATATCAAGGTATTCATTTCCATTCTCAAGGTGTGTTTTTACATGATAACCGTTGGCACAAATTTCTTTGAAACATTAACAAGGTTCGATTAGCTCTTGGTGCATATAGAGCATTTGTGACTTGAAATGTTGCGCCATTAGGCAGCAAAAATTTGGCAGTTCCTCGCCACTTTATTAGTTGTGATAATCCAATCATCGTAGTTAGAGAGGAATTATAGGCTATTAGTTCAATGAATAATTGCCTATGTCTTAATATTATGTGGGTAGTTCCACTAACATCTAAGCACTCAAGTTCTCCTCCATTCATTCCTACAAATAAATGGGAGGTATTTAGAAAATATATATAACTCATATTCTTTAGAGTATTTCTATTTGCGTAGAATGATATTCTTTTCATTCTAATAATTTTTCTTTTTTCTAGATGTATTGCTTTACATCTTTATAGTGCTATTTCGAACCATGTAAATATGTGTATAGAAATAAATTTGAATAAATTCAGTGCTTCAGAATAAAATTCGAAATTTATTAATGAGCCAACGATAATCAAATCAAGGTCATGTTCTAATTCATCAAACCATTATTGAAATAAACTTTAAGACCAAGTAATAGTCTAATTAAGAATGAGGCATTATGCCTTCACAACTGTTTTTGGAAAATAAAATGAATAAAGCAGATCAGTCAAGATTGAGAGCATCCATTGACTTAGCAAGTTCCTCTTTGCCATTGGAGTCTGCAACTGTAAGGTTGACGTCTAGGTCATGACCTCCTTCTGATAGGAGCATAAATGCGACGAATATAGTGTGAAATCCCTTACACTTTTCTTAGTTAATTCCTTTAAAAAGTCAGTTTTAACTTTGTTTTCTTTTTAGGTAGTTCGTGGAGTGATTCAAGAGAAATAGAAGCTTAAAGGGAGCAATGGAGCCATGGATAATGAAGTACTGATGCAGAGGACCAAGTTTGATCAACCATCTGGCCAGAAATTACAAGGGAAGTCCACGGAATTCATTGTGCAAAACAGTTGCTGCAAAGCCGAAAACTGCAGTTTCAGAATCAGCTTTCTGGGTACGGTATTGAGGAGCAATTCATGCACCCTTTCAGACGCACCTTTGAATAAAGGACCAGATCCTTGAAGAAATGATGTTATACTTCAACTGCAGCCAAATAACTGGTCAGAAGTGTCAACGAGGCAGTAGGAAATCAAAGTCGAAGTATGCTTCCCGATAAGGCAGAAACTGTCAGCTTTTCACGAAGCTTTTTGGGAGATCTTTTCCGGCCATTTTATTGGAGTTTTCCAGAAGGTTATTGATCATTCTAGATGATATGATGTCATAGAGCACGTGGGAGTCAAGAACCATCCAGAAACCTGTCAAGACGAAATCGTTCCTTGTCCAAGAATGAAGCTTCAGAGTAAGAAATCGAAACCTAGTCGAAACAGGACTGTTTGGCAGAAATCTTTTGTGGACGAATTTTGGGTGCATTTTTGGAAGGTTATTGCTGCTGCAAACATGAAGGAGAGTCCTAGAATGATTCCTCAAGATTTTGGGAAGATTATTAAGACTTGAAAATCATTTCATTATGCACCAAGTAGAGTGATCCTCAAGCAATTAGGAGAGGCTTTCAAAGCAGAATTGGGAAAGGAAACTAGGGCTGCGTATTCTATATATATAGAGCAGTATAACACGTTGAGAGACACCATCCTACAGTTCCTCTTCTGCTCCCAAACCCTAGCACACAAAGTCTAAAATTCCCAAGTCTTCAAGAAGGAAAACCGGGCACATCATCATCCATCTCCATCAAGCTCCTGCCGTGACCTATCTTGAAGGATTGCCTGCATCTAAGGCTGCCTAAAAGTGAATTCGTGGCTCTCATACTCTGCCCTTTACGGTTTTTATCCTCTTGTAATCAAATACTCATGTTTTTAATTGTTGAATTTAAGATGATGTGTGGCTAGTTATTTTTGTTAGGGGCGAGGTTTGAAGCCCCAATTATGTAGAACATATGTTTGTTTAAACTTATTTTCTTGAGCTGTGGTGTGGATTGGTTGTTTATCTCTGATTGATTGAAAACTTTTGCATGTGTATGTTTTATGGTCGCGAACATAGGATTTATGCATGTAATTGGAGCTAGGTTTAGAAAATAATTCACCTAATCGTTTTGTTTTCTAATCCACGAGTATGCAAGGCTTTGAACAAAAGTTGATGTTTTAAACAACTAGAAGAGCATGCTAGGTAGGCGTTCCACACTAGACTGCAACTCTAAAATCAATCGTTTCCATGAGATCCTAATGCTTCAAATGTGTTGACACTATATGTGTTGTTGATAGGATAGCGTTCTATACCTTGATTGCATGTTTGATAGGCTTAGCTATTGTGCGTTCACGTAGACTAAGTAATTAGGGAAACATTAATAGGGACATGATCTGCTCCGACTTGTTTCTTGGTTGGTTTCTGTTCACACCTTAGTAATTGAATCTAGGTTAACTTAACATTGTTCGAAAGTAATTGGTGGTGGATTTCCAAGTCTCTAACATGTTCTCCATCTTGTTTTTCTCAAAACCAAAAATTAAAATTATTTTCTTTTTGTTTTCTCTTTTATTTTCGTAGGAACATAAAAACCCCAAAATATTGTTTCAACTTAGGATTGCAACACACCTTTCTATCCCCTTCTGTTTCCTGCCATCTTTTTCTCTCTTTTCTAGTGTTTGACGTTTTTGTTTTTGTTTAGTTTCAGTTTTGTTATTTGTTTTGTGCTTTAGTTAGTTTGGTTTTGTTTTATTTTGTGTGAATTATAAAGTTACCCTCAATCCCCGGCTTGAACGATCCCTGCTTACTCTATATTGCTAACGACTACATCTTGCAGGGTTAAGTTGAGCGCTTGTTTTTAGCGTATCACCTTCTTCCATATAGTGAGCCACTTGTTCTTTAGACTCTCTATACCTCTTGTAATTGGCTGCTACTCTGTTGTTTGCTTGGCAGTTCTTGTACCAATGCCCAATGAATCCACACCTATAGCATGGTTCATTGTCAACTCTTTCCTTTGGCATCTTGTTTCCATGATCCCCATGTCCCTTTCCACGTGGTGCATTGTTGCCACGTGGGTAGGGATCAGCACGTCTAAACCCCCTAGCATTGGAGTTATTTCCACCTTTCATTTTTCCATAATTAGTCTCGGGAATTTTCTTTGTCCCAGTGGGCCTGACATTGTTATTCAAGGGAATCTTATTTTGTCTCTCAGCCACTTGCAGTAGGCTTATCAACTTATTGAAGGTTGTGATTTTTGTTGTTGTCATAATCCAACTGATACTGGTTCGCTAGTATAAAAGCTGAATTAGGAAAGGTGGTAAGAGTCTTGTAGATCATATCATCTTCTGTGATTTCCCTTCCACATAAATTGAGACGTGCCTTTAAGCGCAACATGTCCTTGTTGAAGTCATTGACCTTTTTATAGTCAAGCAAGCGGATTCCATTCCACTGAACAGCCAGTCCGGGGAGCAAAGTACCCTGAATGTTCCCAAAACGTCCTTTAAGGGCATCCCACAATGCTTTGGGTGTCTTCAACTGAAGATACTCCCAGCGTAGGCTAGGATCAATATGTCGCCTCAGAAAAATTAAGGCATCTGCTTTCACCTTATTAATTAGATAGTTCATCATCTTTGGGATCAGTAATGGTGGTAGTGTAGTCTTTTGCCACAAATGTAGTTTCCATATCGGAAACCCAACGGTGGTACTCAAGTCCGTCTGAGTCCAAGATGTCAAACTCAGGTCGAGTTGGATCAGCCATCTACATAAACAAGAGAGAAGAAATAAATTACACAGTCATAAAGACATCCACGTGAATTATTTTCCAAACGTATGAATTAGATTTCAAGACCAAGATTCGTAATGGTCACATTTTTTTCGATGCTATGTGAAAATACTTTATCACAGTAAGTGTGTGTATAATGCGCATGAATTTTCATTATCATGGCAAAATGGAATTTTATATGTTGTATTACAAAAATAACTATAACACATTTAATAATAAATAAAACATAGCATATATAAAAATAAACTACATGACATGCTCAAATTGCACAAATATACAACAAAATATATGCTACATATAATAATAGCAATAATATATCATGCGTAAAATAAAATATAAACAATAGCATAATATAAAGGCATGCTTAGGAATAATTATATAAGAGTAAATAAAATTCACAAAACATGCTCACAATTGCATAATAAAAACATAAGCAAGAAAATATAAAGCATGCTTAAACATAATTATAAATCATGCTTAAATATAATTATATAAAACATAAATAATAACGCATGCTTAAAACAATCAAAATTATCTAATTAAACATGCTTAATAACAAAATATATAATAAAAGCATAAACAATAAAGTATAAAGCATGCTTAAAAATAGAAAACATAAATAAAATTCACATGCTTGATTAAAAATCATAAAAACAAAATAAAGAAAACATACTTGATTTCGAGAAGATAAAACAATTCTAGCGCACGCGCGTGTTGATGCAGGCGTGCGTAGCGATGTTTTTTTTTTTTTTTTTTTTCAGCAGTGGGTTGGAGTTTTTTTTTTTAGTCTGGGCCGGGTCTGCTCTTTGGGCTGGCCCCTTTACTTTGGGCAGAGTTTCTTTTTTATTTCTGTTTTTGTTTTTTTTTTTTTTCTGGGCCTTTTGCTTTTTTTTTTGTTTGGGCAGCAGTTTTGCTTTTCTGGGTCGTAGAGCCAGCTATATATATATATATATATATTTTTTTTATTTTTTTTTTTGGGCCGAGTCTTTACTTTGGGCCTGGTTTCTATATATATTTTTCTTGGGCCGCAGTTTTTCTTTTCTGGGCTGGGTCACAGGTTTTTTTTTTTTTCTCTTATTTCTCTTTCTTTTTCCCTTTTTTTCTTCGTGTCTTCTTCTTCCCTACTGGTCTGCAGCGATGGATGTTTTGCAGGGAGGCTGAGGCCCGTGTGGGCTAATGAGGACGGGGGACGAGTGAGCTGCTATGTCGTCGTCGATGTGGGTGCTGCGACAGTGGGGAGCGGACGATTCCGATCTAGGTGCTACGACGGTGGACTGATGCGAGCTGGTGTCCGGATCGATCTGGAAAGGCAGCAGGCGCTGGTGTCCGGTCGCGGCGGGGCTGCAGGGAGGTGAGGCCGGTCTGTGCGCGCAGGCGGGTGGTGACCTGGGCTAGGCAGTGGGCCGCAAGGATGCTGGGGCTGCTCGGCCGGTGAAGGATGCTGGGCTGCTCGGGTGTGGCAGCTTGCAGACGGCAACGCTGAAGGAAGGGGGGGCCGATCTGGGCAAGATTTGTTTGTTTGTTTGTTTGTTTTTGTTTTTTTTTTTTGAATCGTTGGCGGCACAGAAGAAGAGGAAGAGAAAGGGTTTTTTTTTTTTTTCTCTTCTTGGGTTTGGGGTTTTTTTTTTTTTTTTTTTTTCATCAGGAAGAAGAAATAAATAAATAAAATAAATTGATTTTTCTTGGCTATTGGCTCTGAGCGTGCTGATAACGTGTTAAAGTAAAAATGACAATTGGAATTGGTCTACTCATTTCATTTCATAACCCCTTTATATAGGGAGAAAATTACAATGGAAAGAACAATTACAATGATGACATTAAATACTGATTGGTTCGTAATCCATGCTGATTGATGTTAATCGGTAATTGTTTGATTCCCTCTCCGTCAATCACTTTGACGAAGGCACACAATATGTTTTTCCTTTAACATTAACATAAATTTATAAGGGGTTTTTCAAGCTTACTATTTCATGCTTAATTATGGATTTTCAAAGCTTAGTTTTTATGGTTTATGGTTGCATGCTGAATATTAAATTTGTTCTCTATTATTATTTATTTTTGTCTTATATGTCACTTCACAAACTTATTTGGTTAGTTTACATGTGGGCTCTTTATCCCCCGTTTCATGATCCTCAAGAGAAAGACCTTTGTATCATAGTTTTTTTTTAATTCGTCAAGTAATTTTGAATGCATTTTCTCTTGATTTTTTTTCTTTTTTTAAAAGCTTCTATAAATAAATAAAATGATAAATATGAAATAAGAACTAAAATAGAAATGAACAATTAAAGTACTGTAAATGTGTTTCCATTATTATAAATCTTTGCAAAGAAAGAAAATATTTTCCTTATTAGTTTATTGTCTTTATTAGTCTTTTTACATAAAAATACATATGTCATTAAATAGTTGAAAATTGAGAGAGGTCTAGTAAGTAGAGCACCATCTTTTCAAGCTTATACAGATACTAGTTTAGTAACTAGAAAGCGAATGCATTGAAGATTTGGATTGGAATGACACGTAACAATTAACAGTTAAGTGATCTTTAATGTTGGAGACATACACAGACAAGAAACATTGTATGAATAGGGTACATTACAAGAGAAAAGAAGAAAGCTCATTTAATTGTGGTTGATTTATTAGCATTTAAAAGAATGAAATAATAAATTGATGTTTTCCTTAAAAACATATGGTCTTGAATCTCTTAGATTAATTTCTCTCCCCTGTTTATATGCAGAGAGATTCATCCCACAAATAGTTCTCCATATCATCAAGCATCCACCAAATTATCAATCCTTCGTCCTAAAAATGAAGAATTTGATGTGCTTAGCGGCAGTGCTCATATTTTTCATTCAAACTGCAATTTTACGAACCGAAGCAAATATCATTGCCCAAACATGTCAAAAAACACCAAACCCTCCGGTGTGTCTCTCGTCTCTCAAATCCGACCCTCGGAGCGCCCAAGCAGACATATATGGCTTGGCTATCATAATGGTCGATGTGGTCAAGGCAAAGTCCACGACGACTCTGAACCAAATCAACCAATTGCTTAAGCAAAGCCCGAGAGACAAAGGCTTAATAGATTGTGCTGACAGGTACAACGCAGTTTTAAAAGGTGATGTACCAGAAGCCTATGAGGCAATCAATGTAAGAAGACGTATGTTTGCATTGGATGGCATGAATGACGCTGTGAATGAGGCTAATGGATGCGAAAGAAACTTTGCAGGCAGAAGCTCTCATCCTCTGACTAAATTGAATAAAGATGTGGCAGATGTTGCTAGTGTGGCTGCAGCAGTTATTAATCAATTTGGTTGATTCATCAGCACTTGTTGCTGTTGCATGTTGTTTAATTTTTAACCATGCTACCTTGACATCAATAAAATAGGTTTAATAACGGAATTATTTGTTCTCTTTTATAGGATTGTCTTCTTGAGTGCTTGCCAATTAGAATTTATTTATTTATTTATTATTTTTTAAGGCCTAATTTCATTTGAACAATTCTTGGGGCATATTCACCCCCTTCCTCACTACTATTACACACTTACATATTTAATACAAATAAAAAAAATTTCAATTGAACTCGAATTGATAACGAGGCTCTTCAATAATACAAACACATTAATAATGTCTTTGTATACTCTCTCAAACCCTAGGAAGTGCATCTGATCGTCCAGCAAGAGTGGCTGTCCAGTCCGACGGCTCGCCCTCGTGGTGGCGTCGTCGGACAGACTAGAAAGGACAATGTGTCCGGTGGTGTTTGGCTCGGTCTGAGAGAAGGTTGCGGGAGCGCGATGCTGCTGTCCAGAGCGCTTGGAGGAATTAACGGTGATGGGCAGCGACGGGTTAATGGCTGGAAGTTGGGGTCGGTGTCGTCTTGCCTTAGGGAGGAACGTGTAAGGCATGGTAGGTGTTTTGAGGAGGTGTTGCAGGATCGGAGATTGCCTGAGGGTGGTGACCGGGCGGTGGCATCGCTGCAAATCACTGGGCTTAGATCGGATCGGTTAGACCCGATCCGATTTGGGTGGTTTGGGGCTCATCTGGGGAAAGACTACAAGGCTAGCAGGCGGCAAGTTGGTAATGGTGTCGCCGCTGGTGGTGGTGAGACAGTTTGGGAAGCGCGAGTTGGATGGCGTCGTCGTGATCTCTGCACCCGGATTCTCAAATTTGGGTCTGATGGGCTATGGGTCTGGGCCTTGACCCTACTGTTGGTTTGGGCTTTGACTTTTGACCCAATTTATTTTTCTGTTATGTTTTATTATTATTTCCTTTTAATACGATGTGGTCCCTACCACTTTTGGGTAGGGCAACGTGGGCTCTGTCCCGGACTGCAC
The DNA here is from genome assembly GCF_002994745.2 of Rosa chinensis. Taxonomy (NCBI): domain Eukaryota; kingdom Viridiplantae; phylum Streptophyta; class Magnoliopsida; order Rosales; family Rosaceae; genus Rosa; species Rosa chinensis. Next base: position 17,975,594 of record NC_037094.1, on the reverse strand, counting down.
ACCTTGTGTGCCTTGTCTGCTCTGGTTAGGCGGTGAGTTCCTTGCTTTATCAAATTGTCGCAGCCTCCTAGTGGCAGGATGAAACTTAGTGTCACCGAAATTATTTTTCGGTGGCAACATAGTGGGAAAGCTGATAGTAACAGTAAATTATGGCTCCAAGTGAGCAAAATCTTTCCGGTATGTCACCACCTTTGTAAAGTACATAGAGTAGCCAATGATGCACTCTTCGCTAATTGGTGCTTGTTAGAATACATATTTTATGTAGAAACTCTCGTTATTATCTCGGGTTGTTCTCTTTTTGCTTCTTGTGATTTGGGGTTTAGGTATCATGTCCCCCCCCCCCCCCCCATGTATTCTAAGTTTTCATTAATGGTCAAGATTTGAGGGCAGTACTGACCATATTTCAAAAAAAAAAAAAAAACAATTCAATTGATTTTGCTATTAACTACTCACGCTATCCACCTCAATCCCATGATTCCCATTTGATATCGGGTCTGAGAGATCGATGTCCTCCTAATTGCTCCAAACCCTTCTTCTATGCACCAACAAACTCAATGCATTTCCTTTAGGCGTTGGCCTAATTGCCCAAGTGTCTCTCTTCCTTTATCCACAACTCTAGGTGTTGGCCTTGGCATTTCCCTGTTCTTAATGAACGCAAAATTTCAATTAACTCCAGTTGCTTGTGCTTTGATGTTCGTCCAAAGTAAGCAATGATCATGTGACTTGAGAAAATTACGTCTACTTCAAGCTTTTTCATTAGAGTTACCTATCGTGCGGCCTCCAGTCACCGGCCTGAGAGCTTATATTTGAGAAGTTACAGGGTTAGGTGGAGAATTACAGGTTTGGTAGATGAATGAGTGAATGGATGAATGAGAATAATAGTGAATGACGGGAGGTAACTAAAAAGCTATAGCTAAGCTTTTTTTATTTTTTATTTTTTAGTAATTAATTCACGTGTCATTACATGTTTGGCTAATGGGAGAAAGGGTAAATATGCAAGTTCACCTCATGTTTTTTATTTTTATTTTTTAGTAATTAATACACGTGTCATTACATGCTTGGCTAATGGGAGAAACAGTAAATATGCAGGTTCACCTCATGACTGTTACACCTCAAATCAGTGTGCCTCTGCACTTTTGATTTCATCATTTTACCTTATCAGTTATGCATTTATTCTTCTACAACTAAAACAGTTGAATTCAAGATGAGTAGAGGAAGAGCATATGCTAATATCTCAAATCAGCATTGCGACTTATGAACCCACTTCGGAGCCATGTAACCTCTAGTTTCCTTTAAAAACTAGACCATAGCACACAATTTTTAGGCTAAAATGACATGTTTTTATTTTCTCACTAAAATTTTATTGCTCCCAAATCATGATTTTGAACAATTCCATAACAAACATAATACACAAATCTTGATCCGATTTTTTTTTTGTAAGTTGGAAAACCGAAAAGATCATTAAAAAAATAATCAAGTCAATTGGAGAAGCTCTTAAAAATCAGATTTTTATATTCCGTTAATTGGAGAAGCTCTTAAAAATCACGTGAGACACTATGACACTGAAGAATTTCAATAGAAAAATAAAAGGCATTGACAAAATTTGACTTATTTTCACATGCTATGCATGTCACGTAGTACCCCTAGCTGCCCCTTGACATTTACATCATTCCACCCTGAATAACTTGTTCCACCCAAAACTTTTGGGTCCATTAACAATGTTTTTGCAACGGGTTCTACATAAACCCAGTCTAAAGTGGCATCACATACTGCTCTCACTTAATCATCATTGACAAAGACAGATTTTGGGTTTATCCCGATTGCCTCAATATAATAGTTGGTCAAGTACTTTATATTCCTTGCGATAATGCAATGTAAGATTTTTCCTTTACCTTAATTTGGGCCACACAACCTCAACACAAACAACCTCATTTGTCCATGCCCTCGCATAAAATTTCTTGGGAATATATTACATTATGAAGCAAAGCTGGTTTTCGAAAGAACTCAACATGAAAACTTATTCTTCAAATTTTAGTTTGTGAATGTTACAAGGCATCAAAATGTTTTAGAAACGGGACATGGAAAATGTCATTGAAAGCATAATTCAGGTTTGGAGTTTCATTTTACTTTCAAAACTCCCCAGCACCTGTGACAAAAGGAACTTACTCAATTCAATATTTCAGATAGGTAAAGATTCAGAAGTAGCCCAAGGTTTCCACATGGTACTCCAAAAGTACACTAAACAGAAGTAGCCAAAAACAACTTGGAAGTTGGAACATTGCAAAATCAACATGTTGATGCAAACTTAAACCGTTTAGTTTTCACAACACACTAAACAGAACAAATTCCACCTAAGCACCTGATCATAGTAAACAAGTATGTAAAGTGAGTGATAAATTTCGAAGGCAAGCTCCTTATACTGTACAAATCAGCAAGAAGAAAATATAGCAACCCCATGTCATCCGAGACAAGAACAAATAAGAATATCCAGCCAAATATGCAATTGAAAGATTAACAGATCATACACAGATTTTCAGCACTCTTTTTGATAACAGTCAAAGGGAGCAAAAAGCAGAAATCTCATTTTGATAACAGTCAAAGTTTCTGTCACCATTACATGAATTTTTGTACATAGAATAAATTTTGCTACGTAGCAGTATGTACTTGATGATGATGATATGCCACCATATGTGGATGTAATATTTCGTTGTTTGTGGACTCTGTTCTCCATCTGCTCACCATAACAAATCACAATGCAAGGGACAGACAATTAGAGAAGAAAAAACAGTTTCTTTAATTTCAAGTAAAAGAAGTGATAATCAATTAAGTAAAATGGAAATTCTTCGAGCTTCATCAACGGATTTCACCTTCTTCCCAATCTCCAATGCGAAATTCATCCTCTTCATCAACATCTTCAAGTTCATCCCTCTTCAAATAGATGCCCAACTTGTCTAGTGTCAACCAACGATACACCCTGGAACAAGAATCAGGTTTCAACAAAGAGTCGAGGGCAAAAAGATAAAAGTACGTTGACCCACTATAAACTATATAATACCAGAGGAGTAGCCTCCGATTCAAGACAAATGAATCATAGCTAGCTTTACATAAGGTGTATCGCCGCTTTGGTATAACTGTAAGGTTTAGCGAGCGTTACTAAGTCTGTATATTAATTCCAAAACTAGCTCCTGCAATAATTTCAGACTCTTATGCCCAACCCTATTTGGCAACCTTGTTATCCAAGTCACAATCAGCCAACCTTCACAGCCTTGAATCACATCGGCACTACAAGAAAAGCCGGCGGTTAATCTTGTTGCTTCAAACCGTCACATTAGTTCCAGCTTCCAACAATCTTCTGCTAACTAATATAAATAGGTACTCGAAGAGGTCTTCTAACACAAACCAATTTCACTTCTGAAGTTCTTCATCATCAAAAAGATGGAGAACAAAAAGTTTGTAGCCCTGCAGATCATGTATCTTCTTGGCTTGAGTCTCATATTTTGCCTATCACTAGCTATTACCGATGGAGGCATGGGAATACTAAACCCGAAAGCTGAATCCGAGGCAGAAGAGGAAAATAGTGGCATGCAAACTTACATTGTTTGGGTGAAAAAGCCGGTGAGGAGGCTATTTTCAGAATCTCATGAACATTTAGAGAGTTGGTACAAGTCATTTTTGCCCAAAAGTTTTACAAACTCAAAGGAGGTGATGGACCAACGAATGGTTTACGCATACCACCATGTGGCTACTGGCTTTGCAGCAAAGCTTACAGCTGAGGAAGTAAAAGAAATGGAGACCAAGGATGGTTTTATATCAGCTCATCAGGATAGGATTCTCCCTCTGCACACTACCCACAGTCCGAACTTCTTGGGGTTGTACCAAGATTTGGGACTTTGGAAAGGGTCTAATTATGGTGAAGGAATCATTATTGGAGTTTTGGATACTGGAATAACACCAGGTCATCCCTCATTCAGCGATGAAGGAGTGGGACCTCCTCCGGCTAAATGGAAAGGCAAGTGTGATTTCAATGGCACATTCTGCAACAACAAGCTTATTGGTGCCAGAAGTTTCCAGGGTGGTAAAACTACCGGAGCTCCACCAGTTGACCTTGAAGGCCATGGAACCCACACGTCGAGCACAGCTGGAGGAAATTTTGTGAAAGGCGCCAACGTGTTTGGAATGGCAAAGGGAACAGCCTCTGGCATGGCACCTTATGCTCACCTGGCAATGTACCAAGTTTGTTCTGAACAGGGTTGTTCTGAAAGTGACATTGTAGCTGCCATGGACACTGCTATTGCCGATGGAGTGGACGTGCTCTCCCTCTCACTTGGCGGTGGCTCAGCTCCTTTCTATGCAGACGGAATCGCAGTCGGTGCATTTGGAGCAATTCAGAAAGGAATTTTTGTTAGCTGCTCAGCTGGAAATGAGGGTCCTGGATATGGTTCTTTATCCAATGAAGCGCCATGGATTCTAACCGTCGGAGCAAGCACCATTGACAGAAGCATAAAGGCAACAGCAAAACTTGGCAATGGGCAGGAATATGATGGGGAATCATTATTCCAGGATAAAAATTTTAGTTCAAATTTGTTACCTCTTGTTTATGCCGGTGCATATAGCAATGATTCAACAGCTCTGTGCGATGTAGGAACCCTTAATGGAGTTGAAGGGAAAGTGGTGCTGTGTGAAAGAGGTGGAGGAATTGGAAGAATTGCCAAAGGAGAAGAAGTCAAAAGAGCAGGTGGTGCTGCCATGATCCTCATGAACGAAGACACTGATGGCTATAGCACCTTAGCTGATGCTCATGTGCTTCCTGCAACACATGTGAGTTATGCTGCAGGTTTGAGCATCAAAGCCTACATAAACTCCACCTCAACACCTATGGCCACAATCTTGTTCAAAGGCACTGTCATCGGTGATCAAAATGCTCCCGCAGTCACTTCCTTTTCATCAAGAGGACCAAGCCTGGCGAGCACAGGAATCTTGAAACCTGACATCATTGGTCCCGGTGTTAGCATCTTAGCTGCATGGCCTGTTTCAGTGGACAATGGCACAGAATCTACGGCAACATTTAACATGGTTTCAGGTACTTCAATGTCATGCCCTCACCTGAGTGGCATTGCAGCTTTGCTCAAGAGCTCACACCCCGACTGGTCACCAGCTGCCATCAAGTCTGCAATTGTGACAACCGCTGACATAGTAAACCTCGGAGGCAAACCTATTATTGATGAAACACTTGCTCCAGCAGACATCTTTGCCACTGGTGCAGGACATGTTAATCCTCCAAAAGCAGATGACCCTGGGCTAATCTACGACACAAAACCAACGGATTACATTCCCTACCTGTGCGGTTTGAACTACACAGACGATCAGATACAGATAATCACCCAACAAACAGTGAAGTGCTCTGAAGTAGGAGTCATACCTGAAGCGCAGCTAAATTATCCTTCATTTTCTATTATATTCCAGGACTTGTCTCAGTCTCAAGATTACACAAGGACGGTGACAAATGTTGGACCAGCTAATTCAACTTACAACTTGGATCTTAAGTTACCAGGTAAAATCGCCATGAGTGTGAGTCCTTCGCAGCTTAAGTTTACAGAAGTTGGCCAGACAATTACATACCTAGCAGAGTTTATACCGGAAGATGGGGCAGGGAAGGATGCACCATTTTATCAGGGATATTTGAGATGGTTCTCTGATCAGCATTCTGTTATTAGCCCCATATCTGTGATCTTCGACACCCAGCAGTGAGATCAGAGTTGAAGCCAGCAGAAGTTAATTACAAGATTTGATAGAATAATACAAAGAATGGAAGCTCAGAATAACTGCCATGCAAATGGTGTCATTGAAGTCCTGAAAGTTCATTTTTTGTGAGGTCAACCATCTCTTATTGTTACGATCGTAATAGTGTCATGTTCAACTGATATTTGCTTACGAGTTAATAGTAATTCAAATAAATTCTTCATGTCATTAAAGTAGGGTAAGGAAAGGTATGAGTTCTCTGTTTTGAAAGAAGAAAAAAAAACAAACAAAATGAAGCATCTTTTTATATGATCTGTATTTGCGTATCTAATATGTGAATGCTTCGTGCATGAGCTCCTGTTGAGAATATATTTCAACCTACAGATTATATTTGTTAGGAAAAGGGTTTATATCAGACTTAGAGGCTTCAAATGAACCAATTTGGTCACTCCTCAATACAAACACAGAAAACAGGACAAACAAGAGCGTTTTGCTAATAAATGTGCAAACCTGATCATCTTTGTCAGAATGACATTAACAAATTCAAGTCATTGCCATCGTCAATGAGCATTCCTGCAGTTCACTTATGCATTATCCAACTGGCCAGTCTCAAGAATGATATGTCGAAAGCCCAAGCAGCTGCCGTGAACTCAATACCACAAACCTGCTTCAATACCATGCACCAGCATCAGCTTGGTCTGCCGTCGCCATTCACAGTAACTGTGCCAATTAAGTCGATCTCTAATGCTTTCCCTTGTCTTAAGACCACCATCCACATTGACCTTCTGAAAGTTATAGGGGTATTTCACAGAGCACAGTTCCAGGCCAATTTCCTCGAACAGCTGGTGAGTGCCAGCGGTGCTGCTGAAATAATACTAACCGCTTGGCTAAACATTGAATTCACCAAATGCCACACTTCCCTTGAGACAAATGTGTATATCAAGTAGAAGCATCATGCATCTTCCGATCAACTAGCATCAGTTCTGTGAAGCCAGCTCATTCAGAGACTATTGCAAATTTGAAACATATTTCGGAAGCTCACATATCAGAGCACTGTTGAATTCACATGGGATTTACAAGTATACATCAAACGAACATATATAGGAGGAAAGTAGTTTCCTTCATCAAAAAGAAAAAGAAAATACACTCACACACACATATTTAGGGAAACAGGGTTATTTACGGGGGATTTCAGTGAATGGGAAAGAGATTTTAGTACTAACTAGGAAATGGAAAGTTCAAGTCCATAAATTAAAATGCAAAGTTCTTAACGTCTGCAATCTCATTTTCGACATCAACGGAGCAGTACAAGAGTGGAACACATATTTTGACATTATCAATTTATCCTAGCAAAGTATAAATACTGCCAAACACAAGAGAATATGAAGTTCAGCTATTGCCCACACATCATTTGTTATTCCTTTCATATTCTTTCAGGTTTCTTCTACCAGGAAAAAAATCCACCAGTTGACACCATACCACTTTCACATAAAGTGTATAGCTGCTTTGGTGTAACTGTATGGTTTAGCGAGCATTACAAAGTCAATGTGTATTACTTCCAAAACTTTCTCCTGAATTACACTCCTATGCTCTACTCTATTTAGAACCTTGTTGTCCAAGTCACAACAAGGCAACCTTCACAACCTTAAATCATCATCGGCAGTACAAGAAATGCTGGCCATTAATATTGATACTTTAAACGCCACATTATTCCAACTTCATCTCCTGCTATCTAATATAAATAGATACTCAAAGGTCGACTAACACAAACTACCTTCACTTTTTGAAATTCTTCAACACTGAAAGATGGAGAACAAAAGGTTTGTAGCCCTGCAGATCATATATCTTCTTGGCTTAAGTTTCATCCTTCTCTCACTAGCAGTTACTGATGAAGGCATGGGAGCGCCACAACTGAAAGCCGAAGTTAAGGCACAAGAGGACAACAGTAGCATGCAAACTTACATTGTTTGAGTAAAAAAGCCTGTAAGGGAACTATTTGCATAATCTCATAACAATTTGGAGAATTGGTACCAGTCATTTTTGCCCAAATATTTTGCAACCTCAAACGGGGCGATGAAGCAACGAATGGTTTATGCATACCACCATGTGGCGACTGGCATTGCAGCAAAGCTGACTGTAGAGGAAGTAAAAGAAATGGAGACAAAAGATGGGTTTATGTCCGCTCATCTAGATAGGATTCTGCCTTTGCACACCACCCATAGTCCGAACTTCTTGGGGTTATACGAAGGATTGGGACTTTGGAAAGGGTCTAATTATGGTGAAGGTGTAATTATTGGAGTTTTGAACTCTGGGATAACACCAGGTCATCCCTCATTCAGCGATGAAGGAGTGCCACCTCCTCCGGCTAAATGGAAAGGTAAGTGTGATTTCAACGGGACATTCTGCAATAACAAGCTTATTGGTGCCAGAAGTTTCCGAGGTGGGCAAACTACTATAGAGATCCACCTATTGATGTTGATGGCCATGGTACCCACACATCCAGCACAGCCGGAGGAAACTTTGTGAAATGCGCCAACGCGTTTGGAATGGCAAGTGGAACAGCGTCTGGCATGGCACCTTATGCTTACTTGGCAATGTACCAAGTTTGTTATGATCACGGTTGTTCTGAAAGTGACATTTTAGCTGTTATGGACACTGCTGTTGCCGATGGAGTGGACGTGCTCTCCCTCTCACTTGGTGGTGGCTCAGCTGCTTTATATTATGATGGAATCACAGTTGGTGCATTTGGAGCAATTCAGAAGGGAGTTTTTGTCAGCTGCTCAGCAGGAAATGGTTTATGGTTCATTGTCCATTGAAGCCCCATGGATTCTAACGGTCGGAGCAAGCACTATTGACAGAAGCATAAGAGCAATAGCAAAACTTGGAAATGGGAAAGAATATGATGGGGAATCGTTATTCCAGGAAAAAAAAATTTAGTTCAAATTTCTTACCTCTTGTTTATGCGGGTGCATATAGCAATGATTCAACAGCTCTGTGCGATTCAGGAACCCTTAATGGAGTTGAAGGGAAAGTGGTGTTGTGTGAAAGAAGTGGAGAAATTAGAAGAATTGCCAGAGGTGAAGAAGTCAAAAGAGCAGGTGGTGCTGCCATGATCCTTATGAACGAAGAAACAAATGGCTATAGCACCTTAGCTGATGGTCATGTGCTTCCCGCAACCCATGTGAGTTATGCTGCAGGTGCAGGTATGAGCATCAAAGCCTACATAAATAAACAGTACAAACTCCTCCTCAACACCTACAACCACAATCTTGTTCAAAGGCACTGTCATCGGTGATCAAAATGCACCTGCAGTCACTAATTTACATCAAGAGGACCAAGCATGGCGAGCCCAGGAATCTTGAAACCTGACAATGGCACAGAATATACAGCAACATTTAACATGGTTTCAGGTACCTCAATGTCACGCCCTCACCTGAGTGGCATTGCAGCTTTGCTCAAAAGAGCTCACACCCTGATTGGTCACCAGCTGCCATTAAGTCTGCAATTTTGACAACTGCTCAAGTACTAAACCTCGGCGTCAAGCCCATTGTGGATGAAACACTCGGTCCAGCTGACATCTTTGCCACTGGTGCAGGCCATGTTAACCCTTCAAGAGCAGATGACCGCGGCCTAATCTTTGACTTAGAACCAGCGGATTACATCCCCTATCTATGCGGTTTGAATTACAGTGACGATCAGATACAGATCATCACCCAACAAACAGTGAAATGCTCTCAAGTAGGAGCCATACCAGAAGCGCAGCTAAATTATCCTTTCATTTTCTATTTTATTTGAGAACGTGACCAAGTCTTAAGCTTACACAAGGACGGTGACTAATGTTGGCCCAGCTAACTTAACTTACAGGTTAGAGGTTGGGGTACCAAGTAAAATCGCAATAGGCATTGATACTGAGGAGCTTACATTTACAGAGGTTGGACAGAAGATTACATACCAGGTGGCGTTTAACCCTCTACAAGGTGCAGGGAAGGATGCACTACTTGTTCAGGGATATCTGAGATGGGTCTCTGATCAGCATTCTGTTACTAGCCCCATATCTGTGATCTTCAACACCCCGCAGTGAGATTAAAATAGGGGACAGTGTAAATTATCGCAAGCTGTGATAGAATAATACAAAGAGTTGAAGCTCAAATAAGTGCTAAGCGAATGCTGTCACTGAAGTCCAGGAAGATTTGATTCTTTGAGGTCAACCATGTTTTGCATGGTGTTTCAACAATTATCAATATTGTCAAAAGAAGTAGAGAAAGGAAGATTGTTTGGTGGGTTTTACCGGTTGAGTTTCAGACTTTCTATACTTCTGTTCATTTTTTCAAATAGCTAGAGCTCTCTTTTGGTGAAGCCTTATTTTATTAATGGCATCCCTGTTTTGCATGGTAATAAATGGCATAAGGATTTATATCAGAATTAAGGGCTTCAAATGAACAAATTTGATCATTCCTAAATCCAAACACTTCAAACATGACAAACAAGAGTGCTTTGCCAATAAATTACAAACCTGATCCTCTTTGTCAGAATCGGCATTTTACAGTGAAACTAATTGAAGTCTTTGCCATCTTCAGTGAGCACTCCTCAGGTTCACTCATGCACTTAAGAACATCCAACAGGCCAGCCCCAATCGAGGATAATATGTCGAAAGCCCATGTGAGCTTGTCATGAGCTCAGTACCATAAACCTGCCAATTAAGTCCTCTGATGCAGTCCCTTATCTTCAGACCACCATCCACATTCACCTTGTAAAAAGCATGGGGGTATTTCAGAGCAGACCTTCTCAGCCTCATTTCGTCGAACAGTTGGTGGGCACCAGTTGGAATGCTGAAATTTTCAGTTAGTCATCCACC